>NW_028270178.1:68772304-69072304 GCF_037043375.1 Chiloscyllium plagiosum | reverse complement strand
GTTCCACAGTTAAATGCCAATGCTATTCAGACCCTGATGACTCCGCTGACTGTAGAAACTTGTTTTTGAGATCCCAGTCTCAATTATTCTCAATTAATATCCTAGAAAATGAATTCGCAAAACAAAGCTCACAATCAGTGCAAGGTGAATAGTGAAGGCGAACACTTCTCTTGGTATGTGTTTGATGTGTAAACACTCCTCTTGAAATCACCCCGCCCCCCTCCCCAAAAGAGGACATGTGCCTGCGCCTTGCTGTACCTTGCCCCAAATAAAGATGGCGGCCATAACCCAGGACCGCTCACTGCCTGAGGCCCACAGCTGTTTTCCTCTTTGCTGCAAACGTGGGACCAAGATTTTCTAATTCAGATTAACGACCTACACAGAGTGTAACTAAACCCTCCCAGTCTACACTGATACATCTCATCCGGTTTCTGCTGCCACTCTTCCCTTTCCGCCTCCTGCACACACCAAGGGTCATCACGGGTTCTGTGACTCTTCAGAAGAACCGAAGACAGCTGGGAAAAGTAGAATCCCTATAGCGTGGAAACGGGCTCTTCGGCCCAACAATTATACACCCACCTTCCGAAGTTCATCTCACTCAGACCCATTCCCCTCCCTATTACTCTCCATTTCCCCGGACTAATGCACATCCCTGAACACTACGGGAAATTTAGCTGGGCCAATTCACTGAACCTGCACATCTTTGGACGACAGGAGATAGGGGTTAAAGAGTAAATAATAGGTGGGGATAGAGTGCAAAGAGAGACAGGAACATTTGTAAAGACAAAGGAGTGAATAACGATCTGGTGGGAGGGTGGAAAGCTGTTAGTGGAGGAGACAGGAACCTGGTAGCATCTGAGTGGCTGTGGTGGAAATGGTGACTGATGAGTTACATTGTGGCTGCAAAAAGGTCCCGGAGCTTCAAGTTGCCTGTCACTTTAACACACAAGACTGTTCCCTGTCCAACATCTGTCTCATGCTTACTGCGGTGTTCCAGTGAAGCTTGATACAAGCTGGCAGAACACTCCAGAACATACCAAATGGTCTCCTATTTCAAGGACTGCAATTTCCCCTCCCACGTGGTCAACAATGCCCTCCAGTGTATCTCCTCCCCTTCTCACATCACTGCCTTTGAACCCCACCCTTCCAACCCCAACAAGGATGGGATCCCCCCCACTCCTCACCTTCCACCCAGATACAACACATCATCCTCTGCCATTTCCACCACCTACAATCAGACCCCACCATCAGAGATATGTTTCCCTCCCCTCCCCTTTCAGCATTCCACAGAGACCATTCCCTCTGTGACTTCCTCGTTAGGTCCATGCTCCCCACCAACCCATCCTCCACTCCCAGCACCTTCGCTTGCCACTGCAAGTGGTGTAAAACCTGTGCCCACACCTCCCCCTCACCTCCATCCAAGGCACCAAAGGATCCTCCCACATCCAGCAGAGAATTCCCTGCCCACCCAAACACCTCAACTATTGTGTCCTTTGCTCTCAATGTGGTCTCCTCTACACCGGGGAGTCAGGACACCAACTTATGGAATATTTCAAGGAATATTTCTGGGACATATGCACCAACCAACCCCACCGCCCTGTGGCTGACCACTTCAGCAACATGCCCTCCGCCACCACGCTGCCAAGGACATGCAAGTCCTGGGTGTCCTCCACCCCCAAATCCGAGCCACCCGATGCCTGGAGGAAGAACACCTCATCCTCTACCTTGGAACCTTTCAACCACACGGTTTCCTCATCTCCTCTCCCCCACCTTATCACAGATTCAACCCTCCAACTCGGCACTGGCCTCCTGAACTGTCCCACCTGTCCATCTTCCTTCCCAATTATCCATTCCACTACCCCATCTACATCTACCTACTCTCTTCGTAGCTCCCTTCCCCCCAACCCCAAACACCCCTCCCTATTTATCTCTCAGCCCTCTTCCCCCACTCCCACATTTCTGATGAAGTGCTTACATGCCCAATATGTCGATTCTCCTGCTCCTTGGATGCTGCCTAACCTGCTGTGCTTTTCCAGCGCCACACTTTAACACAAGCTGGAAGAACAACACCTCATTTCCCACTCGGGGACCCTGCAATCCTCTGGCTTCAACATCAAATTCAATAATTTTAGGTCCTGAACTCTCCCACGTCCTAGTGTCTTTGCCCCTCACCCCACACACCAGTCTTTTTTTTACATAGCCTGGCATTACACACCATCTATGGTTAGCTACTAACAGTCCCCATAAACAGCTATTCACCCTCCCCCCGCCAGCCAAATCATTATCCACTCCTTTGTCCAACTGCTCTTATCTCTCTCTTTGGACTCTATTCCCCCCTATCATTTACTCCTTAACCCCTACCTTCTGCATAAAAACCAACATTTTTTTCTCAGTAACGTCAGTTCCTGAGGATGTGTCACTGAATCCAAAATGCGAACCGATTTCTCTTCACAGATGCTGCCCGATCTGCTGAGCTTTTCCAGTACCTTCTGGTTGTTGTGTGTGAGTTACAGCATCCGCAGTTCTTTTGGTTTTAATTTACTCGTAGTATCTAATTCAGGTCCAGCAGACGGAAACAGTGTTTATCAACCCTCCCAGTCCACACTAACTCCATCTCTCTCCCAGTATCTGCTGTCTCTCCCACTCCTTCACATTCAGTCCCCCCTCACAGTGACACTGCGCCTGCAAAGCTGATGGTCATGTGTTGGCCTGCTGGACCCACCCATCATTCACTCCCATTGGCTGGAGGATCACGCCAACTCTCCTATTGGTATGAAGCTGTGTCAATCAGCCAGGCCCCATTGTGACCCGAGTGGTGGGATCCTCCCAGGTGCATCAGAGGCTGAGGGGTGACCTCAGAGGTTTATAAAATCAGGAGGGGCATGGGTAGGATAAATAGACAAGGTCGTTTCCCTGGGGAGGGGGAGTCCAGAATGAGAGGGCATGGGTTTAACATGAGAGGGGAAGAATTTAAAATGGATCTTAGGGGCAATTGTTTTTCCCATTGAGGTTGGTGCGTGTATGGAATCTTCTGTCGGGAAGTGGAGGATGTTGGCACAATTATACAAATTTGGCATCTGGATGGGTATATGAATAGGAAAGGTGTAGAGTGATATGTGCCAAGTGTTGGCAAATGGGACTTAGATTAGGTTGGGATATCTGGTTGGCATGGACCAGTTTAACCAAAGGGTGTATTTTCATGCTGTACATCTCTACGGCTCTGCCCTGTGATGAGCTTCATCATTCACATTGAATGGGGCAGTATCACAGAGCACAGGGGCTGGGGGCTATTCAGCCCATTGGGGCTGTACTCTCTCCCTCTGAAGATGGTGCCAGTCAGTCCCAACTCACCTCCCATTTGGACATAGCCTTCCAAATCCTTCCTTTAAAAAGTTAAATTTCAAATTTGTTTTGACAATAGCTACTGAATCTGCATCCAGCTGTCTTTCAAACTGTTCCAGATGCTCAGAACTTAGTGAGTGAAATAATCTTCACATTTTTAACCTGTATTATTTGCCAGTTACCTGAAAGTAGTCATTAAAAATTGTGACGTTAAAAATTTCTCACTCTGTCTCTCTGTAAATGAAATATCCTGGAAACAAATCAACTACTGGTCGAAATCACTGCTTATCCTTCTCAGCTCCAAGGAGAATTGTCTGACCTGCTAACTCTCCATAAAAGAGAAACCTACCTTAATTTTAATTTATTAGTGTCATAGAGATGTACAACACAGAAACAAACCCTTCAGTCCAAATTGTCCATGCTGACCAGATATCCCAAATTAATCTCGTCCCATATGCCAGCACTTGGCCCATAACCTTCTAACCCTTTCCCAATCACATATCCAATGAGATGCCTTTTAAATGTTGTAACTGTATCAGCCTCCACACTTTCTCTGGCAGCTTATTCCATATACGTATCATGTTTAGCTTGAAACTTTGCCCCTAATATCCCTTTTCAATCTTTTCCCTCACGCCTGTGCTTTCTAGTTTTGGACTAACCTAAACAGGAATAAGACCCTGGCTGTTTACCCTATCCATGCCCCTCACGATTTTATCAACCTCTATGGTCACCCCTCAGCATCCGATTCTCCAGTGAAAACAGCCTCAGCCTATTCAGCCTCTCCCTATAGCTCAATCCCTCAATTCTGGCAACATCTTTGCACATCTTTTCTGAATCCTTTCAAGTTTCACAATATCATTCCGACAAGGACTGAAAGCAGAATTCCAGAAGTGACTGAATCAATGTCCTGTACAGCTGCAAAATGACGTCACAACTCCTGTACTCAATACACTGACCGATAAAGGCAAGGATACTAAACACCTTCTTCACTACCCTGCCTATCTATGATTCCACTTTCAAGGAACTATGAACCTGCACTCCAAGGTGTCTTTGTTCAGCAACACTGCCCAGGACCTTCCCATTAAGTGTAGAAGTCCGGCCCTGATTTGCTTTTCCAAAATGCAGAACCTCACATTTATCAAAATTAAACTTCATGCCACTCCTCAGCCCATTTGATCGGAGTCTCATTGTACTCTGAGGTAACTTTACTGTCCACTGCACCTCTAATTTTGGTGTCTACTGTAAACCTACTAACCATAGCTCCTATATTCACATGGAAATCATTGATATAAATGACAAAAAGCAATGGACCCAGCACCCAGCCTGACAGCATTTTGCTCACCACAGGCTTCCAGTCCTAAAAGCACCCTCCACCAAGACACTGACTGCTCAGCAAGGTTAGAGCTCATGGAATACAGGGAGAACTAGCCAATTGGGATCCAAAACTGGCTCAAAGGCAGAAGACAGAGGGTAGTGGTGGAGGGTTGTTTTTCAGACTGGAGGCCTGTGACCAGTGGAGTGCCACAAGGGTCAGTGCTGGATCCACTACTTTTCGTCATTTATATGAATGACTTGGATGTGAACATAGCAGGCATAGTTAGTGAGATGACACCAAAGTTGGAGGTGTAGTGGACAGTGAAAACAATTACCTCAGAGTACAACGGGATCTTGATCAGATGAGTGAATGGGCTGAGGAGTGGCATTTGTGGAAATCAAATCTTAGCAGGACTTATACACTTAATGGTAAGGTCCTGAGGAGTGTTACTGAACAAAGAGACCTTGGAGTGCGGGTTCATAGCTCCTTGAAAGTGTAGCCACAGGTAGATAGGATAGTGAAGGCGGCATATGGTTAGAACGTTAAGTACAGGAGTTGGGAGGTCATGTTGTGGCTGTACAGGGCATTGGTGAGGCCACTATTGGAATATTGCTTACAAATCTGGTCTCCTTCCTATCGGAAAAATGTTGTGAAACTTGAAAGGGTTCAGAAAAGATTTACAAGAAAGTTACCAGGATTGGAGGATTTGAGCTCAGCTGGGGGTTGAATAGATTTTGAATAGAATGGGGCTATTTTCCCTGGAGCGTCGGAAGCTGAGAGGTGAGCTTATAGAGGTATATAAAATCATGAGGGGCATGGATAGGATAAATAGACAAAGTCTCTTCCCTGGGGTGGTGGATCCCAGCACTAGAGGGCATAGGTTTAGGGTGAGAGGGGAAAGAATTTAAAGAGACTTGTGTGGCAACGTTTTCACAGAGGGTGGTACGTGTATGGAATGAGCTGCCAGAGGAAGTGGTGGAGGTTGGACGAATGCAACATTTATAAGGCATCTTATTGGGTATATGAATAGGAAGGATAAGGGCCGGGTGCAGGCAGTTGGGATATCTGGTCAGCATGTACTGGTTGGACCGAAGGGTCTCTGCTTCTGTGTTGTACATCTATGACTCTTTGATCTTCCAAACAATTTTGTATCCAAATAGCTAATTCCGCCTGTATTCTATGGTGTTGAACTTGCTAACCAGCCTGTTATGTGGAACCTTGTGTCTTTCTCAAGTCCAAGTTAATGACTTCCATGCACAAAGCCATGCTGACTCTCCCTAATCTTTTCTTGCCTTTCCAATGACATGTAAATCCTGTCCCTGAGAATCCCTTCCAACAACTTGCCTGCCACTGACTTCAGGCTCACCGGTCTATAGTTACCGGGCTTTTCCTTACTACCTTTCTCAAATAATGATTTGGAGATGCCAGTGTTGGACTGGGGTGTACAAAGTTAGAAATCACACAACACCAGGTTATAGTCCAAACGGTTTGATTGGAAGCACACTTCCAAATAAACCTGTTTGACTATAACCTAGTGTGTGATTTTTAACTTTCTCAAATAATGGCACCCATCTTCCAGCACCTTGTCTGTGGCAATTGATGATACAAATATCTCAGCGAGGGGCCCAGCAATCACTTCCCTGGCTTCCCACAAAGTTCTGGGATACACCTGCTCAGACTCCTGGGATTTATCCACCTTTCTGCTTTTTAAGACATCCAGTACCTCCTCCACTGTAATATGAACAATTGCCAAATTATCACTATTTATTTCTCCAAACTCTCTAGCTTCCATATCATTTTTCAATAAAAACTGATGTGAAATACTTACAGAATCTCTCCCACCGCCTGCGGTTCCAGAGACAGCCTTACTGATTTTTGAGGGTTGCTATTCTCTGCCTGGTTACTCTTTTGTCCAGCCATCCCTTTCCCTGGAAATAACCACCCGCAAACAAATTTTGCAAGTTCTTACCTTGTGCCATCGAAATTGTCCAAATTAGAAGGCTACCTATTAGATCTGGTCTATTATTTTCTGTAACTATTTTAAAGCTAGTAGAATTATCAGAGAATCCAGACAGCGTGGAAGCGGGCCATTCAGCCCATCACATCCACACTGAACATCAGAGCCTTCTACCCTACCCCTATAACATTGCAATTCCAATGAGCAATCCACCTGGCCAGCACATCCCTGAACACTATGGGCAATTCAGCCTGGATAACCCACCCATCCTACACATCTTTGGACTGTGGGAGGAAACCAGAGCAACCAGACGAAACCCACGCAGACAACCACAACAAGGTGATCATCCCTTTCTTATTTCCCAATTCTATCCAAATAACTTCACTGGAAATATTCCCAATATCCTCCCTGAGCACAATCATAAAGGTATCCCTAATCCAAAACGCCATTCTGCCTCCTCTCATCCCCCTTTCTATCCTTCCCATTGCACCCTAGAACATTAAGCTGCCAGTCCTATCCATCACTGAGCCACGTTTCTGTAATATCCATGATATCCCAGTCCCATGTTCAAAACTATATCCTCAACTCATCTGCCTTCCCTGATGGGCATCTTGCACTGAAATAAATGCAGTGAAACTGCTCTGTCCCACCTCATTCTGTGCCTTGCCCTTGCTTGCCTTGACTGTCTAACTTCTCAACTGTACCAGCCTCAGACATACCTCTTCTCTCACTATCTCTTTAGGTTTACCCCCCACTCCCTCACTGGTTTAATGCCTCCTGAGTAGCACTAGCAAATCTCCCTGCCTGGATATTAGACACCTTCCAATTCAGGTACAATCCATCCTACTTATGCACGTCAATTCTACCCCAGCAGAGATTCCAATGATCCAAACATGGCAATCCTTCTCCCCTGCACCAGATCCTTAGCCACACATTCATCTGCTCTATCCTGCTGTTCCTACTCTCACTAGCATGCGGTATTAAGAGTAATCCAGATATTACTACCCACGAAGACCTACTTTTTATCCTCCAGGATAATTTGCTATATTCTCTCGTCAGAACCTCATCCTTTCCTCTTCCTAATGTACAATGAGCTCCCACTGATCATACTCCCTTTTGAGAATACTCTGCTCCCTCTCCGAGACATCCTTGTCCCTGGCAGCAGGGAGGTACCACCCATTCTGATGTCTCACTGTCAGCTGCAGAAACGGCAGTCTGTGCCCTATACCAGAGAATCCCCTATCACCATCGATCACCAGGAACCTCATATACCTCACATTACATTGGAGCCAGTCTCTGTACCAGTACCTTGCTTGTCAGTGCGATATGCCCCTGAGAGTGCGACCTCCGACGCTTTCCGAAACAGTGTACTTGTTTGAGATCAATCAGCCGGACCCCATTGTGAGGTAAGTGGTGGGATCCTCTCTCTCTCTGCCCTGTGATGAGGTTCATCATTCACAGTGAATGGGGCAGTATCACAGAGCACAGGTTCTGGGGGCTATTCAGCCCATTGGGACTGTACTCTCTCCCTCTGGAGATGCTGCAAATCTGTCCCAACTCCCCTCTCACTTGCCCAAAGCCCACTAAGTCTTTCCTTAAAAGGTAAAATTATAAATCTGTTTGAGAACACCTGCTGAATCTGTGTCGCTGCCGTTCAGCCTATTCCAGGTGTGCAGAACTTACTGAGTGAAATAATGTTCCCATTTTCACTCTGCATTATTTGCCAGTTACCTGAAAGTAGTTACGAAAAATTGTGATCGTGCTAACAATTCCTCTCTCTCTGCAAATTAATTGTTTGGAAACAAATCTGCACCTGGTCCAAATCACTGCTTAATCGTCTCAGCTCCAAGGACAATTATCTGTGCTTCTGCTAGCTCTCCACAAAAGAGGAACGCATCTTAATTTATTAGTGTCATAGAGATGGACAGCACAGAAACAGACCTTCGGTCCAATTCGTTCATGCCGACTCGGAATCCTAAACTACTGGAGTCCCATTTGCCAGCTATTGGGCCCTATCCCTCAAAACCCATCCCATTCACGGATGCCTTTCAAATGTTGTAATGGCATCAGTCTCCACTACTTCATCTGGCAGCTCATTCCACACACACACCACACTCAGCTTGAAAACGTTGCCCCTTCGATCCCTTTTAAATCTTTGCCCTCTCAACTTAAGCCCATGTGCTCTTGTTTTGGACCCACCTCACCTGGGGGGGAAAAAGACCCTGGCTGGTCACCGTATCCATGCCCCTCATGATTTATAAATCTCCATAAAGTCACCTCTGTCTTTGACTCTTCAGGGAAAATAGCCCCAGTCTCTCCCTGTAGCCCAAATCCTTCAACCCTGGCAATGTTTTTGCAAATCTTGTCTGACTCCTTTCAAATTTCATAACATCCTTCCCAGAACAGGGATATTCGAACTGAAAGCAGAATTCCTGAAATGGCTTAATCAATGTCCTGTGAAGCCACAATATGACTTCCCAGCTTCCGTATTCAATGCATTGACTAATAAATATAAGCATACCATACACCACCTTCACTAGTCTGCCTACCTGCGACTCTACTTTCAAGGAACAATGAACCTGAACTCCAATGTCTCTTTGTTCAGCAACACTCCCCAGGACTTTACCATTAAGTGCATAAGTCCTGTCCTGATTTGCCTTTCCAAAATACAATAGCTCACATTTATCTAAATTGAACTCAGTCTGCCATTTTTCGTTCCAATGGCCCATCTGAACAAGATCCTGTTGTATTCTGAACTAACTTTCTACACTGCCCACTACACCTCCAATTTTAGTGCCTTCTGACCATATCTCATATATGCACATCCAAGTCATTTATTGAAGGCCCCAATATCCATTGCTGCAGCACACTGCTGCTCACAGGCCTCCAGTCCACAAAGCAACCGTACATCACCACTCTCTGTCTCCTACCTTCAAGCCAGTTTTGTATCTAAATGGCTCGTTCTCCCAGCATTCCATGTTATCTAACCTTGCTAACCAGTCTGCTTTGTGGAACCCTGTTCAATTCCCATGGAGACAACGTTCACAGGCTGCCATCATCAATTGTCTTTGTCACTTCTTCAAGAAACAAAACACACTCAAGTTAGTGAGACCCGATTTTGCACAAACAAAGCCACTTTAACTCTCCCTAATCATTTCCAAATACACGTATATCCTGCCCTTTAGAATCCCTTCCAACAACCTGCCTGCCACTGACTTCAGGCTCACTGTTCTCTTGTTCCATGGCCTTTCCTTACCACCTTTTTAAAAATAATGGCACCTCACCTGTCGCTATCAATGATACAAATGTCTCAGGAGAGGCCCAACAATCTTAATGGAGGACAGAGGGGGTTAAGGAGGATATTCCAGAGGTTTGTGTCCTTGGCAGCTCCAATCGTGGAGTGATGTAGGTGGGGAATAGCTGTCAACGGAGACAATTAGTGGTTAATCGTGGGTAGTGTGTAATGGCAGGCAATGTGATAACAATGTGTGTGAGTTAAGGTTGGAGGGGTGGGGTTCAAGGGCAGTGGTGTCGGAAGTAGAGGAGATACACTGGAGGGCATTGTTGACCACATGAGAGGGGAAATTGCAGTCCTTGAAATATGGTCCATTTGGTATGTTCTGGAGTGTTCTGCCAGCTTGCATCAAGCTTCACTGGAACACTGCACCTAAGCATGAGACAGATGTTGGCCAGGGAACACACTCATGTGTTAAAGTGGCAGGCAACCGGGAGCTCAGGGTCTTTTTTTGCCTGAGAGAGAGCACAGAATGATCCAAATTGCACTTCATTTCTTTGTAGGAACTGTCAGATTTAGTCCCAATCACCCAATTCATAATGTTAACCTGTAAACTCCTTATGGACTCAAATCCTAGCACCTTTACAGGTGGAATGTTCCAAATTCTGATAACTCTGTTCATTGAGAAAAAGATGCCCTAAGATCCCTTTTAAATCTTTTCCCTCTCATCTTAAGCCTGTGCCCTCTAGTTCTGAACCCACAGAACCTGGGAAAAAGTCCCTGACTGCTCACCTTATCCAGATCCATCATGATTTTATAAACATTTAAGGTCACCTCTCAGTCTCTAACTCTCCAGGAAAATAGTCCCAACCTATTCAGCATTTCCCAATAGCTCAACGCGTCCAACCCTGGCAAAGTCCTTGCAAACCTTTTCTGAAACCTTTGAAGTTTCACAACATCATTCCTAGAACAGGGAGATTGGAACTGAAAACAGAATCCCAGAAGAGCATTAATCAATGTCCTGTACAACCACAATATGGTGTCACAACACCTGCATTCAATGCATTGACCAATAACGGGGAATGTACCAAACACTGCATTCACTACCCCGCCTACCTGTGACTCGACTTTCAAGGAACTATGAACCTGGACTCCAAGGTCTCTTTGTTCAGCAATGCTCCCCAGACCTTACCATTAAGTGCACAAGTCCTGCCCTGACTTGCCTTTCCAAAATCCAACAGCTCACATTTATCTAAATTGAACTCCATCTGCCATTCCTTGCTCCATTGGCCCATCTGATCAAGATCCTGTTGAATTCTGAACTAACCTTCTTCACTGTCCACTACATCTCCAATTTTGGTGCCTTCTGTAAACCTACTGACCATACCTTACACATTCACATCCAAGTCAATTATTTAAGGACCCAATATCGATCCTTGTAACACACTGCTGCCCACAGGCCTCTAGTCCGCAAAGCAACCGTCCATCACCACCCTCTGTCTCCTACCTTCAAGTCAGTTTTGTATCCAAATGGCTTGCTCTCCCTGCATTCCATGTTATCTAACCCTGCTAACCAGTCTGCTTTGTGGAACCTTGTTGAATGTCCACATAAACAACATTCACCGCCTGGCTTCATCAATTTTCTTTGTCACTTCAAAACATTCAGTTAAGTTAGTGAGACATGATTGTGCATGTACAAAGCCACATTGACTCTCCCTAATCATTCCTTACTTTTCCTAATAGATGGATATCCTGTCCCTCAGAATCCCTTCCAACAACTTGCCTGCCACTGACTTCAGGCTCACTGTTCTCTTGTTCCATGGCCTCTCCTTACAATCTTTTAAAAATAATGGCACCTCACCTGTCGCTATCAACGATACAAATATCTCAGGAGAGGCCCAACAATCACTTCTAGATTTCCAGAAAGTTCTGGGATACACCTGATCAGATCCCAGGACTTTATCAACCTTGATGCCATTTAAGACATCCAGTACTACCTCCTCTGTAACATGGACACTTTTCAAGTTCTCTCTGTTTATTTCTCCAAACTCTCGAGTTTCCATATCCTTCTCCAGTAAAAAATGACATGAAATATTCACATATCTTTCCCACTCCCTGTGGTTCCATAGACAGCCTTGTTGATCTTTAAGGGGTCCTATTCTCTGGTCCAGTTAATCTTTTGTCTGTGATATATTTGTTTAATCTCTTTGGATTCTACTTAAACCAGTGCCTGAAGCTATTTCATGTCTTCTTTTTGCTCTCCTGATTTCCCTCAAGTATAAAAGCGTGATCCTGTACTCCCAATTCCTCTGCCTCTGCCATATCTGCTCCCAGGAGGAGCAATTCCACCCCAGGACATCCCAGAAAGGCCTCCTACTTCAAGGACCACAATTTCCCTCTCACTTGATCAACAATGCCCTCCAATGCGTACCCTCCACTTCCTGCACCTCCACCTTTATCCCACCACTTCAACCACAATAAGATTATAACCCTGCAATCTTCACCTTCCACCTCACTAATCTCCAGATACAGTGCATTAACCTCTGTTATTTCTGCTACCTAAAGTCTGATCCCACCACCACAAATATATTTCCCTCTCCACCCCTATCTGCGTTCCACAGAGACCATTCCCTCAGCAACATCCTTGTTAGGCCCACCCCCTCCAACCAACCCATGCTCCACACCCTTGACCCTCCCTTGCCGCCACGGGAGATGTAAAACATGCGGCCACACCTCCTTCTGACCTCTGTCTAAGACCTGAAAAGGATCTTTTCACATTAGGCAGAGATTTCTCCGCACATCCCAAAACCTCATATACTGCATCTGGACACTATGGGAAATTTAACATGGTTCATCCAACTAACCTACACATCTTTGGACTCTGGGAACAAGCTGGAACACCCGAAGGAAACCCTCACAGACACTGGGGAGAACGTGCCAACTCCAACACAGAGTGGCCCGAGGCTGGAATCAAACCCAGGTCCCTGGTGCTGAGGAAGCAGCGCTAACCACTAAGCCACAATATTTTTGGTGCTGATGTGCTGCCCCACTGATAACTCAGTCACTCACCCTGCCTCATTTTCTAAGTGGCAGTGATGGAGTGAAATTATCGCTAGACTGTTAATCCCGAGAACCAGATAACGTTCTGGCGACGTGGGTTTGAATCCCATCACGGCAGATTTTTGAACGTGAATTCAATAAATATCTGGAAAAATTAATTTTGTGACGACAATGAATCCATTGTCAATTGTTGGGAAATCCCATCTGGTTCACTCATGAGCTTTAGGGAAGGAAAATGCCATCCTTACCTGGTCTGGTCTGCATGTGACTCCAGACCTATAGCAACGTGGTTGATTCTTAACTGCCCTCTGGTTAAACGAAGCAATAAATGCTGGCCGAGCCAGTGACAGCCTCATCCTGTGAATGAATAAAGAAAACAGGTCAAGTTTTGTTCCTTCTCTAGTAGGTACATCCTACAAACTGAATCTGAAATGTTCTCGTACACACTGAACAAATACCTTTCCATCCAAGCCCTTCACACTACAGCACTCCGAGGCCATGTTGGTAAAGTTAAAACCCTTATCATTGTATCCATATTATTCTTACAGATAACTGAGGTCTCCTGGTAAAATTGTGTCTCAATTCCCCGCTGACTATTGGGACAGAGTCTATAATACAATCCCAATAAGATGGTCATCCCTTTCTTATTTCTCAGTACCACCCAAGTAACTTGCCTGGATGTACTCCCAGGAATATCCTCCCGAAGCCCAGCTGTAATGTTATCCCTAATCAAAGACGCCAGTCCCCCTGTACTGTTGCCCCCTTTCTATCGCATCTACACCCTGGAATATTAAGCTGCTAGTCCTATCCATCCCTGAGTGATGCCTCTGTAATTGCTATAATATCCCAGTGCCATGTTCAAAACCATACCCTGAGCACATCTGCCTGACCTGTCAGGCCTCTTGCACTGAAATAAATTCAGTGTAACTAGTCCGTCCCACTTTATTCTGTGGCTTGCTCTTGCCTGCCTTGACAGTCTAATCTGAACAGTACCAGCCTCGGACATCCCTCTTTTCTCACTATCTCTTTAGGTTTGCCCCAACTCCCTCACTGGTTTAATGCCTCCCGAGTGGAACTAGCAAATCTCCCTGCTCATCAGGACCCCATGCTTTCCCCTTCCTATGCCATTGGTACCAATGTACAATGTCCTCCCACTGGCTATTCTCCCCTTTGAGAATATTCTGCACCCTCTCCGAGGCATCCTTGACCCTAGCATCATGGAGGCACCACCCCATTCTGATGTCTCACTGTCAGCTGCAGAAATGGCAGACTGTGCCCCTGACTAGAGTGTCCCCTATCACCATCGTTTGCGTGGAACTGGATATACCTTATGTTAGAGCCAGTCTCAGTTGCAGTAACTTGGCAGTCAGTGCTATATTCCCCTGAAAGTCTATTACCCCCTACATTTTCCAAAACAGTACACTTGTTTGAGCTGGGGATAACCACTGGATATTCCTGCAGTACTTGCCTACCCCTCCTAGCTTTCCTGGAGGTAACCCATGTACCTGACTGTATCTGCAGTATCCTGCAATCCTGAGACTGCCACCTATCACACCCCTGACCCCTGTCAATTCCTCACTGCCTTTAATCACTCCTCCACCAATCCATGTGATCTGATAAGATTTGCAAAAACACTTCCTGCTGACACAATCATCAGGATCATTGAAACTCTCTCTAATCTCCTTCATCCGATAGAAACAGCACACCACTCTACAACAGGCCATCTCTCCGCCTTAACAATCTACAGACCAAGACAAAGGCACAGTCTTACTGCTCGAAAAATACTGCCCGAGAATAACTTAATGCTTACGCTTTATATTTTAAACATTTAAACAACAGACCGAAAGACATGAAAAAGAAACCCTCACCTTTCTCACTATTAATATAATAAAACCGTCTAAAATTGATGTTTCAAGAGACTGAAACCCACTGAGCTGATCCCGGCTGTGAGCAGCTCAGAGAGCAAGGTCTCTCTGAGGGCAGCTGTGAAATGTCACTGTTTGTTTCTCTTTTCTCCAAGCTGCATTTCCGAGCGGTTTATACCTTCACAACCAGTCAGCTGGGAGAGGTCACTGCTCGGTTTTATTCACTGGAGGTTGCCTTTGCTGCCCAGACCAGTATTTATTGGCCACCTTTATGTGTCTTGGAGAAAGTGGTGGTGAACGGCCTCCCTGAAATGTTGCAGTCCATGTACACCACAGTGATGTTTGGACAACAATCCCCCACTAGACCCACATCCCTCCCTGTCTCTGTAATCCCTCTCCAGCTTCAGAAATTGCATGTGTGTAATTTTACCTCAAATTGTACACGGAGAATGATGGAGCTTTTTTAAAAATAATACATTGCTAAAAACGGAGGCAATGGCCAGATGATATTCTTGCTAGACGAGTAAAATGAGCAATCTTCCGAGGATTACGGTTAGATGGTAGCACCATGGCTGATGGTGGCATCTGATATCAATAAAATCTCGAATGAAAAGGCTCATGATGACCATGAAACTACTGCCGACTGTTAGGAAAAAAACCCATCTGGTTCACTAATGCCCTTTAGGGAAGGAAACTGTCTTCCTCACCCGGTCTGGCCAACATGTGACTCCAGACCCACAGCAATGTGGTTAACTCCTAACTGCCCTCAGGGTAAACATCCACATCTGAGTGAATAAACAAAAAGAGATTTATATTTAAATCGCAGAGGAAAGATTTTTTAAAAACAAAATGGTGTTTTCAAACTTTAAAAAAATCACCTTGGTCAGATGGCACTATAGACGCTGCAATAATCAGGGAGAATATAAGGAACAAATATACAGAGAGATCTCTGATATACAGTCACAACAATTAGGTTATAGTAGTAGGTGATTACGATAGTGTGAAAGGTTTGGTTGGTAAAGAATGTGTTAAATGAGTTCAAGAAATGTTCTTTATCAATATTTAAATGTTCCTATCAGGAAGCAAGCAACACCTGACCTTTTCTTGTCTGATCAGACAGGGCAAGTGACTGAAGTGATAGGACGGGAACAGTCTGGGTGAGAGGAAATTGTGGGCACCATGGAGAAATAGTTGTGTAATCGATAACTACAGGTGAGCTGCCTGATGACTGGAGAGTGGCGAATGTTGTACCTTTGTTAATGAAGGGGTATAAGGAGCAGCCCAGGAACTGTAGACCTCAGTGGTGGGTAAGCCGTTGGAGGCGATTCAGAAGGATAGGATTTGCATGTATTTGGAGAGTTAAGGAATGATTAGGGACACTCAACATGGTTACTTAACAGGGTGTCTCACAGACTTGATTGAGATTTTTAAGGTAGTCACCAAGAAGATCGATGAGGGCAGAGTGGCAGACATTGTTTATTTGGACTTTAGTAAAGCCTTTAAAAAGGTTGTGCAGGGGAGACGAAGTTGTAAAGTTCGATCCCATGGGATTCAGCAAGAGCTTGCCAACTGGATACAAAATTAGCTTAACAATAGGAGACAGTAATAGTGGAGGGTTGTTTTTCACACTGGAGGCCCGTGACCAGCAGTGTTCTCCAGGAATCGGTGCTGGGTCCATTTTTGTTTGTCATGTGTGTAGATGGTTTGAATTATAATATACAAAGCATGGTTTGTTTGTGGGTGACATCAAAAACTGTTAAGGTAGACAGTAACAAAAGGTTATCCACGAATACAGAGGGATCCTGATCAATTGGGTGAATGGGCTGAAATGTGGCAGATGGAATTTAATTTGAATAAATGTAAGATATTATATTTAATAAAACAAACATCTCCTTTAGCCTCATTTAATTAATTACACTAATTAAAAGTAAGGCCTTGAGAAGTGATGTGGAACAAAGAGACCGAGGAGTTCAGGTCTTTGCAGTTTGTATCACATGTAGACAGGGTGGTTAAGTGGGTGTTTAGCACGCTTACCTTCATTGCTCAGACCTTTAGGTATAGGAGTTGGGACCCTGCCATGAGGTTATACATGATGTTGGTGAGGCCTCTTCACTGTGTTCAATTCTGGTCCCCCTGTTAGAGGAAGGATGTCATTAAATTGGAGAAGGTTCAGAAGATGTTTCCCACGATGTTGCCATGAACGGAGGGATTGTTTTAGAAGGAGAGGATGGATAGGCTGGGATGTCTGTCACTGGAGAGCAGGAGGTTGAGGGGTGACCTTATTAGAGGTTTATAAAATCATGGAGTATGTAGATAAGATGAATGGCTGCATGGGAGGGGGATTCAAGACACCGGTGCATACAGTTTGAGAAGAGATGACAAAGGTTTTAAAAAGACATGAGCTTTTCTATTTTTGCACTTATGGGTTGAACTTCCAGAGGAAGTGGTAGCTGTGAATACAATTACAATACTTAAAAGATATTTGGATAAGTACATAAATAGGAAATATTTGGAGGGATATATGCCAAGCAGAGGCAGGTGTGATTAGTTTAGGTGGAATTATAGTCGACATGGATTGGTTAAACCACAGGGTCTGTTTCCATGATATATACCTTTGAAACTCTAACTCTCGGTGTCTTCATGCTCACAACTTTCCCTATCACTGTCACCTCATGAAGCTTCACAACTCTTCCTTATCTCTGCTATCATAAGCATCTCTGTAACATCCTCCAATCACACAATCCTCCCTATCTCTGTACTCTCGATCCCCACAAATCTCTCTGCTAAGTGCATTTCTGTAATTCCAGCCTTGAGGATAGCCCATTTTTAACTCAGATTCCTGCACCCTGAGCTCCAGAATTTCCTACTAAACCTCTCTGCTCATTTGCCTCCCCAAAACATTAACCAATCATCTATCATCTATTCTAATATCAAAAAGGTATTAGATGATCGCAGCGGGCATGTGTGCTTGATGACCAATATGGAGAAGATGGGGGCATTGTGTTCAACAGTTTAATACCAGAGACTCTGACCCCATTTTATTCCGTGTTTCTCAGTGATTCCCTCTTTTTGAAGCAGACATGAGTGAGAAGCAGTGGAGAATGTAAATGATACACGGTCTGCATAGTGAGAGGATTCCACCACCACTGGCTGTTTACCCTCCAGCTCCACAATGTCCAATAACCTATCCATGCTATCGCGGATCCTGGCACCAGGGAGGTAACATACTATCCTCGATTCATGTCTGTGGCCACAGAAGTGCCTGTCTGTACCCCTGACTATTGAATCCCCGTCACTCTCTTTCCTCCTGTTCTTTGCAGAATCCGAAGCGGGATACAGTATCTGTTTGATAACGGGATGATCACTGGGAACTCCTGCATTTCCTTCCTGAACCTTTTACTTGATCTGATAGTCATCCATTCCCTTTCCTAACTCACTGAACGTGCTGTCCATAACATCCTCAGTATTGTAGATGAGCTACAGTGAGTCCACTCACAGCTTCAGATCTGAAAAGCAGTTTCCCAGTAACTGCAGATGGGCACACTTCCTGCACATATTGTCGCCAGGGACACTGGAAGCATCCCTTATTTCCCACATTGTACAAGAGGAGAACACCGTGGATCTGAGGTCTCCTGTAACAATGTCTCTCTAGATTCAGCTAGTTCTCCTATCGCGAGAACTTAAATGAGCTAGCAACCTTTCTTCACTTCAAGCATGTCCATTATAATCTAAAGCCCCGACCTTTACTTAAGCTGACATGTTATACTTTAAAATCTGTTACAAAATATTCAGCAGGTATCTCATAAAAATTGGCTATTCCCATTGGGGCCATGTGAATTTCTGAATGGCCTGAACTAAACCTGAGTTTCAGCTTCACCTTCTCCCTGTCTCACCTCATTGTTTTCACCCAACTCCAAAACACACTCACTGAGCCAAGCAGCACTCTCAGTACAGCCCTGTCATTTTCAGTTGTCACAATCTGGAACATTCCACCTGAAAAGATGCTGGAATTTTAGTCCATAAGGAATTTTAATGGGTAGCTTGCAGAGAACTGAAAATAAGGAGTTTACAGGTTAACATTACGAAGTGGGTGATTGGGGACTAAATCTGACAGTTCCTGCAAAGAGATGAGGTGCAATTTGGATAAATCTGTGCTCCCTTTCAGGGCAATATCTCCTTCCTCAGCTGCAGGGCCCAGAACAGAGCACACACCCAAAGGGTGATCCAGCCACAAATTTGTCCATCTCTCTGATTTTTGCTTTACAAAAGCATTGACGATTAGATTTAGATTACTTTACAGTGTGGAAACAGGCCCTTCGGCCCAACAAGTCCACACCGACCCGCCGAAGCGAAACCCACCCATACCCCTACATTTACCCCTTACCTAACACTACGGGCAATTTAGTATGGCCAATTCACCTGACCCTGCACATCTTTGGACTGTGGGAGGAAACCGGAGCACCCGGAGGAAACCCACGCAGACACGGGGAGAACGTGCAAACTCCACACAGTCAGTCGCCTGAGGCAGGAATTGAACCCAGGTCTCAGGCACTGTGAGGCAGCAGTGCTAACCACTGTGCCACCGTGCCGCCCACTAAATGATATTTTCTCTCAGACAGAACAGAAAAACCTTTCTGTTTCCACAGTTAAATGCCAATTATATTCAGGTCCTGATGTCTCTGCTGACTGTAAAAACCTGTTTTTGAGATCCAAGTCTCAATTAATATCCCATAAAATGAATTCACACAACAAAACTCACAGTCAGTGCAGGATGAATAGTAAAGACAAATATTTATCTTGCACCTAACCTACACGTCTCTGAAAACTATGGGCAGTTTAGCTCCCAGTGCAATGGCAAAGGAGATAGGGGTTAAAGAGTGAATAATAGGTGGGGACAGAGCCCAAAGGAACATTTGGAAAGAAAAAGGACTGGATAGCGATCTGGCTGGGAGAGTGCATAGCTGTTAATGGAGGGAACAGGAACCGGTGTCTGGCAGCATCTCAGTGGATGCGATGGAAATGGTGGCTGATGCCGCAAAAAAGACCCTGAGCTTCCAGTTGCCTGCCACTTCAACACACGAGCCTGTTCCCTGGCCAACATCCCTGTCTCATGCTTACTGCAGTGTTCCAGTGAAGCTTGATACAAACTGGCAGAACACTCCAGAACATTCCAAATGGCTCCGTATTTCAATTACAGCAATTTCCCCTCCCATGTGGTCAACAATACCCTCCACCATATCTCCTCTACTTCCCACACCTCCGCCCTTGAACCCAACTCCTTCAACTGCAACAAGGATAAAATCCCCCAAGTCCTCATATTCCACCCAGGTACAACACATCCTCCTCCACCATTTCCACCATCTACAATCAGACCCCATCAGAGATATATTTCCCTCCCCAGTCCTTTCAGCATTCCTCAGAGACCATTCTCTCTGTGACTACCTTGTTAGATCCACGCTCCCCACCAACCCATCCTCTACTCCCAGCACCTTCGCTCGCCATTGCAAGAGGTGGAAAACCTGTGCCCACACCTTCCCCTCACCTCCATCCAAGGCACCACAGGATCCTTCCACATTCAGCAGAGATAGTTCTTACATTCAAACATTTCACCTATTGAGTCCTTTGCTCTCGATGTGGTCTCCTCTACAGTGGGGAGACAGGACGCCAACTTGCGGAATATTTCAGGGAACATTTCTGGGACACGTACCAACCAACCACACTGCCCTGTGGCCGACAACTTCAACGGCCCCTCCCACTCCGCCAAGGACATGCAGATTCTGGGCTGCCTCCATTGCCAAATCGAGCCATCCGAAGCCTGGAGGAATAACACCACATCGTCCGCCTTGGGACCCTTCAACCACACAGCATCAATGTTTCCTCATCTCCCCTCACTCCACCTTATCCTAGCTCCAACCCTCCAACTCGGCACTGGCCTCTTGAACTGACCCACCTGTCCATCTTCCTTCCCCATTATCGACTCCACCCTCTCACCATTACCTCCCATCTGCATCTACCTATTGCCTTCCTAGCTCCCCTCCCCCTAACCCTTCCCCCCCACTGTCCTATTTATCTCTCAGCACTCTTTCCCACACCGCACATTCCTGATGAAGGGCATATACCTAAAACGTCGATTCTCCAGCTACTTGGATGCTGCCTGACCTGCTGTGCGTTTCCAGTGCCACATGTTAACGAAGCTAGAAGAACAAAACCGCATCACCCACTCGGGTACCCTTCAGCCTTTTGGCCTCAATATCAAATTCAATAATTTCAGATGCTGAACTCTCCCACGTCCTAGCGTCCTAGCTCCCTACCCCACACACTAGGCCTTGTTATTACATAGCCTGCTATTACACACTATCTGTGATTAGCCACTAACAGTCCCCATAAACAGCTATTCACCCTCCCCCAGCCAGATCGATATACACTCCTTTGCCCAATTTCTCCTATCTCTCTCTTTGGGCTCTATTCCCAATCATTTACTCTTTAACCTATACCTTCTGCATATAAACCAACATTTTTTTCTCAGTCACATCAGTTCTGAGGAACATTCATAGGATCAGAAATGCTAACTCTGACTTGTCTTCACCGATGCTGCCAGACCTGCTGAGCTTTTCCAGCACTTTCTGGTTGTTGTTCATCATTTCCATCATCCACAGTGTTTTCTGGTTTTTATTTAGCGGGAGCTTGTAATTCATGTCAAGCAGCCTACACCGTGTGTTTATAAACCGCCCCAGTACCGACAAAATCCATTGTTCTCCCAGTCTTTGCCACTCCCACCACACTCAGAGTCCCCCCCCCCCCCCCTCACAGTGACACTGCGCCTGCACAGCTCATGGTCACGTGTTGGCCTGCTGGCCACACCCCTCATTCACTTCTATTGGCTGGAGGATCACGCCAACTCTCCTACTGGTCTGCAGCTGCTGTCAATCACCTGGGCCCCATTGTGTCATGTTGGTGGGATCCTCCCATACGTGTTGGAGGCTGAAGGGTGACCTCATTGAGTTTTATAAAACCATGAGGGGCATGAATGGGATAAATAGACAGGTCCAGAACGAGAGGGCATAGGTTTAAGTTGACAGGGAAAATATTTAAAAGGGACCTAAGGGGCAACTTCTGTCAATCAGAGGATGCTGCATGCATGGAATTTTCGGTCAGGACAAGTGGTGGAGCCTGGTACAATTACACCATCTGAAACGCATCTGAATGGGTATATGAATAGGAAGGGTATAGAGGGATATATGCCAAGTGCTGGCAAATAGGACTTGATTAGGTTAAGACATCTGGTCAGCATGGACGAGTTTGACCAAAGGGTCTGTTTCTGTGCAGTACATCTCTATGGCTCTGCGGTGGGATGAGCTTCATCATTCACAGTGAATGGGGCAGTATCACAGAGCATAGGGGCTGGGGGCTATTCAGCCCATTTGGGCTGTACTCTCTCCCTCTGCAGATGCTGCAAATCTGTCCCAACTCCCCTCCCATCTGTCCATAGCCCTCCAAATCTTTCCTTAAAAAGTTGAATTCCAAATTTGTTTTGACAGTAACTGTTGAATCTGCATTCAGCTGTTGTTCAACTGTTCCAGATGCTCAGAACTGACTCAGTAAAATAATCTTCTCATTTTTACCTTGCATTATTTGCCAGTTACATGAATGTAGTTACTAAAAATTGTGAGAAACCTTCTACTTTCCCTCTCTGTCAACTAAATATCCTGGAGACAAATCTGCTCCTGGTCGAAATCACGATAGGGGGAGGTTGAATAGACTGGGGCTGTTTTCCCTGGCGTGTCAGAGGCTGAGGGGTGACCTCACAGAGGTACATAAAATCATGAGCGGCATGGACAGGATAAATAAGATAAATAAACAAAGTCTCCTCCCTGGAGTGGGGGCTTCCAGAACTAGAGGGCATAGGTTTAGGGTGGGAGGGGAAATATATAAAAGAGACCTGAGGGGCAACGTTTACACACAGAGGGTGGTACGTGTGTGGAATGAGTGGCCAGAGGAAGTGGTGGAGGCCAGTACAATTGCAACATTTAAAAGGCATCTAGATACGTATATGAATAGGAAAGATTTGGAGGGATAGGGGCCGGGTGCTGGAAGGTGGGATAGATTGGGCTGGAATACCTGGTTGGCATGGATAGGTTGGACCGAAGGGATGTTTCTGTGCTGTATATCTCTGTGATGAATGACCTTTCAGCCTTTTTTTTTATCCAAATAGCTAGTTCTCCCCGTATTCTATGATGTTGAACTTGCTAACCAGTCTGTTGTTATGTGGAACATTGTGTCTTCCTGAAGTCCGAGTTAACGATGTCCATGCACAAAGCCATGCTGATTCTCCCCAATTATTTGCCTTTCCAATTACATGCAAATCCTGTCCCTTAGAATCCCTTCCAACAACGTGTCTGCCACTGACTTCAGGCTCACCGGTCTATAGTTCTCTGACTTTTCCTTACCACCTTTCTCAAATAATGGCACACATCTTCCAGGACCTCACCTGTGGTTATTGATGACACAAATATCTCAGGGAGGGGCCCAACAATCACTTCCCTAGCTTCCCACAAATTCGTGGGATACATCTGATCAGGTCCCAGGGATTTATCCACCTTTATGCATTTTAAGAGATTCAGGGTATCCTCCTCTGTAACATGGACACTTGCCAAGTTATCACTATTTACTTGTGCAAATTCTCTAGCTTCCATACCGTTTTTCAGTAAAAACCAATGTGTAATATTCATATAGAATCTTTCCAACCTCCTGCGGTTCCATAGTCAGTCTTGTTGATCTTTGAGGGTCCCTATTCTCTGCCTGGTCACTCTTTGTCCTTAGTGTATTTCTAGAATCTCTTTGGATTCTCCTTAAACCTATTTCCCAAAGCCATCGCTTGTCCCCTTTTTGCCCTCCTGGTTTCCCTCAAGTATTCTCCTACTGTCTCTATACTCCTCCAGGGATCCACTCAAACCCAGCTGTCTGTACCTGCCATATCCCTCCTTCATTTTCTTGACCAGAGCGTCAATTTCTCTTGACAGGCAGCATTCTCTACGCCTCCCAGCCTTGCCCTTAACAGGAACATACTGTCTGTGTACTCTCATTGTCTCATTTTTACAGGTCTACGGAGGCAATGGCAGATATGGACAGAGATTCAATCATTCTCAGTAAAGAGGAAGTGCTGGGAAAAGTAACAGCCTAAAGGTAAAAAGGGTGCCTGGCCGTGATGGAATGCATCCCAGGGGCTAAAAGAGATGGCCGGGAAAATAGCAAATGTGTTCATGATAATTCGCGAAAATTTGCTGGACTCTGGGACGTATCTGACAGATTGGAAAGCTGCAAATGTGATGCCACTATTTAAAAAAAAAACACCCATTAGTTTAACTTCTGTAGTGGGGAAAATGCTTGAACCTCTCAAGGAAGTAGTAGCGAGTTATCTGGGCAGAAACTATCCCATTGAGCAGACACAGCATGGATTCATGAAAGGCAGCTCATGTTTAACGCATTTACTTGAACTATTTGAGGACATCACAAATGCGTTGGACAAGGGGGACCCGGTGGATGTGCTGTATCTGGATTTCCAGAAAGTAATCGACAAGTTGCCACATGAAAGGCTGCTGTATAAGATAAAGGCTGCACGGCATTATGGGTAATATATTAGCATGGATACAGGATGGGTTAACCAACAAAAAGTAAAGAATGGGGATAAATGGGTGTTTGGATTAGTGATGGCACTACAACTGTTTACAATTTACACAAATGTTTTGGAGTTGAGGACCAAGTGTACGGTGTCAGAGTTCAGATTTGATACAAAGATGAGGTAGAGCAAGGTGTGCAGAGGCCACCGTAAGTCTGCACAGGGATACAGATAGGTTGAGTGAGTGGGTAAGGATCTGGCAGATGGAGGACAATGTTGGGAAATGTGGGGTCATCCACTTTGGTTGAACTAACAGCAAACTGGATGATGAAATGGTGAAAACGTGCAGCAGGTTGCTGTACAGAGGGAGCTGGGTGTCCTTCTGCATGAATCACAGGAAGTTGGTTTGCAGGTGCAGCAGGTAATTAAGGCAGTGAACGGAATATTGTGCTTCCTTGCTAGAGGGATGGTTATGCTGCAGCTGTACAGGCCACACCTGGAGTACTGGGTACAGGTTTGGTCTCCTTACTTCAGCAAGGATGTACTAGCACTGGAGGGGGTGCAGAGGAGGGTCACAAGTTTGGGCCTGGAGTTGAGGGTTGGTGTATGTGGAGAGATTGAGAAAACTGGTTCTATACTCATTGTAATTTAGAAGAATGGGAGGTTGGATGGGGTAAAAAAACAAAATTATGAAGGGAGTAAGTAAGATAGAAGCAGGGAGTTTATTTTCACCAGGGGTGGGTGAAACTAGAGAACATAGCGTCAAAATAAGATGGAGCAGATTTAGGACTGAGTTCAGGAGTAACTTCTTCAGCTAAAGGGTTGTGAATCTGTGGAATTCCCTGCTGAGTGAAGCAGTTGAGCTATCAACTTTATTTCCTTTAAGGCAAAAGGTAGATTTGTGAACAGGAAAGGAATTAAGGGTTATGGTGAGAGAGCAGGAATGTGGAGCGGAGGCCATGAAAAGATCAACCCTGATCTTATTGAATGGCAGAGCAGGTTTGAGGGGCCAGATGAAAGTTTTTGCCTTTGCCATCAAAATTGACCTTTGAAAAGTTAAGTTTCTAAATTGGACAATCTGGTCTATTATTTTCTGTAACTATTTTAAAACTAGTAGAATTATCAGAGAATCCCAGAATCCCAACAGTGTGGAATGAGACCACTCGGCCCATCACATCGATACTGACGCTCAGAGCCTCCTAACCTCCCCCTGTAACGTTGCATTTTCCAGGGTCACCTAACCTACACATCCCTGAGCACTACAGGCAATTCAGCCTGGATAATCCAATCTACCCTGCACATCTTTGGACTGTGGGAGGAAACCAGAGAACCCGGATGAAATCCACGCAGACAACCCCAATAAGGTGATCATCCCTTTCTTATTTCTCAGTTCCACCCAAATAACTTCACTGGGCGTACTCCCATGAATATCCTCCCTAAGCTCAAACATAATGCTATCCCTAATCAAAAACACTACTCCCCCTCCTCTCTTGGCCCCGTTTCTATTCTGCCTATAGCATCTATACTCTGAAACATTAAGCTGCCAGTCCTATCCATCCCTGAGCCACTTTTCTGTAATACCCATGATATCCCAGTGGCATGTTCAAAACCATACCCTAAGCCCACCTGCCTTCCCTGTCAGGCCTCTTGCATTGAAATAAATGCAGTGTAACTACTCAGTCTGACCTCATTCTCTGCTTTGCCCTTGCCTGCCTTGACTATTTGACCTCAGAACTGCACCAGCCTCAGACATACCTCTTTTCTCACTATCTATTTGCAATCACACCCACTCCCTCACTGGTTTAATGCCTCCTGAGTAGCATTAACAAATCTCCCTGCCCAGATATTAGACACCTTCCAAATCAGGTACAATCCATCCTTCTTATGCAGGTCAACTCTACTCCAGAGGAGATCACAATGATGCAAAAATGTGAATCATTTTCCCCTGCACCAGCTCCTTCCAACACCTCCTCCTCCTCTGTAATATGGACATTTTTCAAGATATCACCATTTATTTCACCACATTCTATATCTCCCATGTACTTCTTCACAGTAAACACTGATGCAAAGTACTTGTTTCCCTATCTCACCCATCGCCTGAAGCCCCACACAAAGACTGCCTTGCTGATCTCTATTTTCTCCTAGTTAGCCTTTTGTTCTTAATGTATTTACAAAAGCCCTTTGGATTATCCTTAACCCTATTCGCCAAAGCTATCTCACGTCCCCTTTTTGCCTCCTGATTTCCCTCTTAATTATACTCCTGCTGCCTTTATACTTGAAAATGTTTTGGATTGGAATAAATGCAAAATATTACATCTTGATAAAACAAACGAGGGTAGGACTGACACTCAATAAAAGTAGGACCTTGAGTAGTGATATGGGAACGAAGAGACAGAGGGCTTCACGTCTTGGAAGTTTGTGTCACATGTCGACAGGGTGGTTAAGGTGCTTAGCACACTTACCGTCATTGTTCAGACCTTTGAGTACAGGAGTTGGGACGTTATGTTGAGAACGTACAGGATGTTGGAGAGGCCTCTTCTGGAATACTCTGTCCAGTTCTGGTTGTGCTGTTATAGGAAGGATATTATTAAATTGGACCAGGTTCAGGAGAGATTTACCAGCATGTTGCCATGAATGGAGGGATTGTGTTCTAAGGAGAGGCTGGATAGGCTGGGAATTTTTTCCACTGCAGTGCATGAGGTTGAGGGGTGACCTTATTAGAGGTTTATAAAATCAGAAAAAAAGTGCAGATAAGGTGAATAGCCGGAGGAGAGGGGGATTCAAAACTCGGGTGCATTCATTTTGAGAAGAAATGAGAAAGGTTTGAGAAAAGACATAAGGGTTTTTAAAAAATATATACGTGTGGAATGAATTACCAGAGGAAGTGGTAGCTGTGAATACAATTACAATATTTAAAATACATTCAGATAAGTACATAAATAGGAAATATTTGGATGGATGTGGACCAAGCGGAGGCAGGTACAATTAGTTCAGTTTGGAATTATAGTTGGCATGGACTGGTTGCACCACAGGGCCTGTTTCCTTCCTGTATAACATTATGACTCTAATCCTCACTAACTCTAAATTCCTCCATCCTCAACTCTCCTGATCACTGTCACCTCATCCAGCCTCACAACTCTTCCTTATTTATATAATTCCTCACCAGCCACAGAACGCTCCCTATCTCATGTCCTCCAGTTTCTCAAATCTCTGCTACATGTGCCTTTCTTTAGTTCCAGCCTTGAGGATGCCCTCATTCACTCCAATTGGTTGGAAGACAAACTGGTATGACCTGGTCCTCTAGTACTGCCCTCTGCCCCCTATTGGCCTGCGCTGACATCAATCATCGGGGCCCATATTGAGGTGAGTGGTGGGATCCTCCCTCTCTCTGCCCTGGGAAGAGCTTCATCATTCACAGTGAATGGGGCAGTATCACAGAGCACAGGGGCTGGGGGCTATTCAGCCCATTGGGACTGTACTCTCTCCCTCTGGAGATGCTGCACATCTGTCCCAATTCCCTTCCCATTTGCCCATAGCCCCCCAAATCTTCCCCTAAAAAGTAAAATTCCAAATCTGTTTATGAATAACTGCTGAGTCTGTGTCCAGCTGCCAATCAGACAGTTCCAGATGCTCAGACTTTACTGAATAAAATAATGTTCACATGTTCACATATTATTTGCCAATTACCTGAAAATAGTTACTAAAATTGTGGCATTGTTCACAATTCCCTTCTCTCTGCAAATTAAATATCCAAGACACAAATTTGCAACTGGTCAAACTCACTGCTTAACCTTCTCAGCTCTAAATACAATTATCTGTGCTTCTGATAGCTCTCTACAAAAGAGGAACACATCTTATTTTCATTTATTCGTGTCATAGAGATGTACAGCACAGAAACAGACCTTTGGTCCAATTTGTCCATGCCAACTAGGAATCCTAAACTAATGGAATCCTATTCCCAGCTATTGATCCGTATCCCTCGAAACCGTTCCTATTCATGTACCCAATCAGATGCCTTTCAAATGTTGTAATTGTATCAGCCTCCACTACTTCATCTTGCTAACCAGTCTGC
This sequence comes from Chiloscyllium plagiosum, assembly GCF_037043375.1. NCBI lineage: Eukaryota > Metazoa > Chordata > Chondrichthyes > Orectolobiformes > Hemiscylliidae > Chiloscyllium > Chiloscyllium plagiosum. The sequence continues at coordinate 69,043,842 of NW_028270178.1, read as the reverse complement.
TTTGTGGAACATCTTTCAGTGTCCATATAGACAACGTCCACAGTCTACCTTCATCAATCATCTTTGTCACATCTTCAAAAAAACTCAATCAAGTTAGAAAGAGAGAATTACTCACACAAAGTCATGTTGACTATCCTTAATCTTTCCTGGTCTTTCCAAATACATGTAAATCCTATCCCTCAGAATCCCTTCCAATAACTTGCCTACCACTGACTTCAGGCTGCCTGTTCTGTTGTTCCCTGGCCTTTCCTTACCACCTTTTTAAAATAACAACACCTGTCTTCCAGCACCTCACCTGTCACAAACGATGATATAAATACCTCAGGGAGGGGCACTGTTTTCCTAGCTTCCCACAAATTTCTGGGATACACCTGATCAGGACCCAGGGATTTATCCACCTTGATGCCATTTAAGACATCCAGTACCACCTCCTCTGTAACATGGACACTTTTCAAGTTATCACTGTTGTTAAGTATCAAGTTCTCCAAACTCTCCAGAAAAGAGTAGCATAGTATCTCTCCCACCTCTTGTTGTTCCATAGATGGCCTTCTTGATCTTTAAGAAGTTGTATTCTTTGTCTATTTTTTCTTTTATCCTTGATATATTTGTAGAATCGCTTTGGATTCTACTTAAACCATTTCCTAGAGATATTTCATGTTCCCTTTTTGCTCATCTGATTTCCCTTGAGTATATTCCTGTAAGAACATGAACCTGTACTCCCAATTCCTCCGCCTCTGCCATATCTGCTTCCAGGAGAAGCAATTCCACTCCAGGACATCCCAGAAAGGATTCCTATTTCAAGGACTGCATTTCCCTCCCACGTGATCAAAAATTCCCTCCAATGCATATCCTCCACATCCCGTAGCTCCACCTTCCCCCCACCCTTCCAACCACAATAAGAATATAATCCACCGGTCCTCACCTGCCACCCCACGAATCTCCAGATACAGCGCATTAACCTCTGCAATTTCCACTACCTACAGTCAGACCCCACCACCAGGGATATATCTCCCTCCCCAGCCCTTTCTATGTTCCACGGAGACCATGGGATATTTGGTGCTGATGTGCTGCCCCATTGATACCTCAGTCACTCACCCTGCCCAATGGTCTAGTAATACTATCGCTAGATGGATAATCCAGACACCCAGATAACGTTCTGGGGCTCAGAGTTTGGATCCCGTCACAGCAGACAGTGGAATGTGAATTCAATAAAAATTTGGAAGTAAGAATCTATTAAAGACCATGAATCCATTGTTGATTGTTGCAAAAAAAAAAACCATGAGATTCACTAATATCCTTCAGGGAAGGAATCTGCCATCCTTACCTGGTCTGGCCTACATGTGACTCCAGACCCACAGCAACGTGGTTGAATCTTAACTGCCCCTGAGGCCCAGCCAGTGACACCCTCATCCTGTGAATGAATTAAAAAAGGTCAAGTATTGGAAACAATCATACTATTCTTACAGACAAGTGATCTGTTAGTAAATTTGCTTCTCAATTCCCGGCTGACTATTTATTTCTCAGTTCCACCTGTACAACTTGCCTGGATATACTTCCAGAAATATCCTCCTGAAGCCCAGACATAATGTTATCCCTCATCAAAACCACCTCACCCCCCCCCCCCCCCCCCCCCCGCTCTGTTGCCCCCTTTCTATCCTTGCTATAGCATCTATACCTTGGAACATTAGGAATGGTTAGGACCAGCAGCTTAAGTCATACCTCTGTAATTGCTGTAATATCCCAGTGCCATGTTCAAAACCATACCCTGAGCTATCGGGCCTCCTGCATTGAAATAAATGCAGTGTAACTGCTCAGTCCTACCTCATTCTGTGCCTTGCCTTTGCCTGCCTTGACTGTTTGACGCCTGAACTGTACCAGCCTCAGACTTGGCTCTTTCCTCACTCTTTTGAGTTTACCTCCATTCCTTCACTGGTTTAATGCCTCCTGAATAGCACTAGCAACTCTTCCCTTTCAGTGCAGGTACAATCCATCCTTCTGACGGAGGTCAATTCTACCCCACAAGAGATTCGAATGATCCAACAATGTGAACTCTTCTATTCCTATGTCATTGATACCAATAAACAACAGCCACCCCTCAAAATGGTTATTCTCCCCTTTAAGAATATTCTGCCCCCTCTCTGAGGCATCCTTGTACAAAAATTACACATTCGAATAATAAACATTACATTCATCACATCATCATAAAAGGATTACATAACACATGATGGTTTGGGGAGACCTTTTGAGAGAATGTGATGATTCAAAGGAGAAATTTTAAGCAGCAAAGGGGATTGATCTGGAATGCAATACTCACAATGCGAATATCCAGGTCCTGATGTACTGAGTAATTCAATCAGAGTTTGGCAGAACATTTACTGAGATTACCATCTGAATGTCCACCTGTAATATCCTGTAATACAAGTTTATAAAATCTGTCACTCTCAGTTCAAGTTAGAAACCCACACCATCCCCTCCTCCTGGCGCAGGATTACTGCACATAGTTACAACAGGTCATCAGGAAGGGGAATGGAGTGTTTTGTTCAGAGGGTTTTCAGTATGAGAGTTTGGAGTATATACCTGAGAGTAACGTGAGGAAGTGGTGGTGAGACCACCATATCTGGAGTAAAGTGAGCAGTTTTGGTCCCTTTAGATAAGGAAATGTGTCACTTTATTGGAGGCATTTCAGGGAAGATTCACTCGTAGAAAGTGCGGACTGCAGATGCTGGAGATCAGAGCTGAAAAATGTGTTGCTGGAAAAGCGCAGCAGGTCAGGCAGCATCCAAGCAGAAGGAGAATCAACGTTTTGGGCATAAGCTGAAGGGCTTATGCCCGAAACATTGATTCTCCTGCTCCTTGGATGCTGCCTGACTTGCTGTGCTTTTCCAGCAACACATTTTTCAGCAGGGGAGATTCACTGGGATGATCCCTGGTTTGGAGGGATTATCTTTTAAATAAAGGCTGAACAGGTTGGGACACTACTCACTGGAGTTTGGAGAAAGAGAGGTGATCTCATTGAGACAGATGGGATTCTTAAGGGGTTTGACAGGATAAATACTGAGTGGACGTTTCCGAGTGTTAATACTGAAAAGGGAGTCTGGAACCAAATTCTGGGTCAGTCGCGGAATCAAGGGTTCTGCTTCAGATTCATCAAGTTTAAGGCGACACAGAGGCAGGTAAGGGGTTTCAGTAGCAATGAAGCTGGGGTGAGGAGGAGACAAACAATGTTTAAGAGATTGGAATTCCTGGTGTTTGGGATTGTGCAGATGTCTGATCAGAAGGTCATCTTGGGGTCAGATATTACAGCAATATTGTGAAGAACGTATTTCTGCCTCAGACAGTTACCAGGGAGAGGGAGAGGCTCAGCAGTAAGAGAAAGGAATTTGGAATAACAACTGAAGGCAATGGGTTTAACCATGACAATGTTTCATTGGAGGAAACTGCAGCTAATCGAGTAGTGGGAATGTGATAAGCAGTTTGGTAACTGAGTAACAGTGGAGTAATGGAGAGGGATGGTGGGGAGGGAGAGCTGGGCAGTGTCATTGTCCATGTGAAACCTAACATGGTGCTTTTTCACAATGTCAACTCCTGGCAGTATGTAGGTGAGATACAGGAGAGAGCAAGGATAGATACTGGAGGGACACCAAATGCAAGGAATTCAGAAAGGAAAGGGAGAGTGGAAATGGAGCAGGATTTTCCAAAAACCGTGAGGTCAAAAGGAAGTTTTTCAAAGAAGGGGAGAGAAGGGCATAACCAGAAAAGACAGACAGACAGAACAAGGAACAATATCTGTGAATCGGTGAGAAGGAGGAGACAGAGTGTTGGAAAGTCTGTGGTTTAGCGAGCTTTGGGAAAATTGTAAAGAGGAGCTCTGATAAGGCTTAACAAGAGACTGGAGAAAGATGTAGGTTTAGGACAAAAACCAGGAACACTACGTGAGGCAGTTTGGCTCAGTGGGCTAGTGGGAGGGAGGGAAGCAGCAGATCGGATTATCTCAGTCATGGTGACAGAGAAACTCCATGTGCTCCTCACTCATGTTGTTGGAGGGGAGGATAGAGGAGACAGGATGATGGACAGTGTTTTACAAGAAACAAATTCAGGGTTAGTGATATTTAAAATGAGTGAACAAACCTGATGTATTTAGCTTTTATCCAGAATATTAAAACAAGCGACTGAAGTCCTGGTTCGAATCCCATCTTGGCAGATGGTGGAATCTGAATTCACGAAAAAAATAACTGGAATTACGAATCTCCTGATTTCCATGAAACCATTGTCAATGGTGAAAAAAAATCCTGCCAACCTGACAGCAGCCCAGCCAGCGACTCACTGTACTAATCACTGCAAAGTCTCAACACAGTAATGAAACTGGATGGACCATGTGGCATCTAACAAGGCACTAGAAATTACAACCACAGAATCAGCCCTCTAGATGGTGCAATGTCCTCCTCACTAACATCTAGTTTTTGGTGCCAAAATGTGGAGAGCTGTACCTCAGACTAGTCAAGAAGCAGCCTGACATATTCATACTCACGGAATGATCCCTTACAAACAAAGACCAGACACCACCATCACCATCCTAGATATCGAGAGTGTGGTGCTGGAAAAGCACAACAGGTCAGGCAGCATCAGAGGAGGAGAATCGACGTTTTGAACCTCAGCCCTTCATCAGTCTGATCTGGTATGCTTTTCCAGCACCACACTCTCGACTCTGACCTCCAGCATCTGCAGTCTTCAATTTCTCCTAAAATCTCTGGATATGTCCTGTCCCACCGGCAGCACAGACCAGACAGAGGTGGTGGCACAGTGGTGTACAGACAGGGAGGATTCGCCCTGGGAGTCTCATGGCTCCTGCTGATTACCATGTACCGTCCTCCCTTGGCTGATGAATTACTTCTCCTTCATGTTGAACAACATTTGGAGGAAGCACTGAGGCAACAAAATGGTGTCAAACATACTCTGGGTACAGGATTTCAATGTCCACAATCGAGACTAGCTCTGCAACAGAATTACTGACTGAGCTGGCCAGGTCCTAAAGGACATAGCTGCTCAACTGAGTCTGCAGCGGGTGGTGAGGGAACCAACAAGAGGGAAAAAAACATACTTGATCTCATTGTTATGAATTGACCAGCTGCAGATACATCTGGCCATGACAGTTATCGGTAAGAACGACAATCACACGTTCCTTTTGGAGACACAAGTCTTGGTTTAAAGTTGAGAAAACCTCCACTGTGTTGAGTGGCACTATTACCGTTCTAAATGGGACAGACTTCAAAGAGATGTAGGATCTCAAACAGCGTATCTATGAGGTACTGTGGAACATCAACAGCAGCAGAACTGTACTCCTGCACAATCTGTAATCTCATGGGGTTGTAAATCCCGCACTCACCCATCACAATGGACAGTAAAGCAGGGCATGCCATGAGCAGCACCAGGCTGACTTAAAAATGAAGTGCCAACCTGGTGAAGCTACCAAACAGGACCATCTGCCTTTCAAACAGCATCAGCAGCAAGCAACAGAACTACGTGATCCTACATCCATAGGAACAGATCGGAACTCTGCAGTTCTGCCACACCCAGTTGTGAACGGTGATGAACAATTAAACAACTCACTGGAGGAAGCATCACAGAAATCCCCACCCTTACTGATGGAGGGGCCTCACACATCCATGCACCAGATAAGATGACAGCATTTGCAGCAATCTGCATCCAGAAGTGTAAAGTGAGATGATCCATCTCAGCCTTCTCCAGTGGCTTCTAACATCACAGATGTCAGTTCGACTGAGTTTGAATAACATCAAGAAATGGTTAAGTAGTGCAAAGGCTATGATTCTGCCAACATTTTGGCAATAATACCGATAGCTTGCGCTCCAGAACTTGCCACCCACCAAGCCACGTACCGCTCCAGCACTGGCATCTACCAAAAATGCAAAACATTGCCCAGGGATGTTCAACACAAAAACACAGGGCAATCCAACCGAGGCAATTTCCCTCCAACAGTCTACACTCGATCAGCAGTAAAGTGATGGAAAATGTCATTAACGGGAAATCAATCAGCAGCTGCTCTGCAACAGTCAGCTGAGTGACACTCATTTTAGGCACCACCAGGGCCACTCAGCTCCCGATTGTGTTACCACCCTGATTCACAACCTGACAACCAGCTGAATCCCAGAGGTGAGGTGAGGGTGATAGCTCAGTCCCACTCTAACACCACTATTTCAAGCTGATTTCACCCTTGTCTCAGCTCATATACTTTCATCCACATTGTGTTATCTCTAGGCTTCATTATCCAAACTCACTCCCTGGCCAACTTCCCACATTCAACCTCCCTGTAATCTCAAGAACATCTGAATATCTGCTTGTTGATTCATCAAAAGTCTCCTATTCATAAGCAACAACATAGAGTCATGGAGATGTACAGCATGGGAACAGACCCTTCGGTCCAACCCGTCCATGCCAACCAGATATCCCAACCCAATCTAGTCTCACCTGCCAGCATGTGGCCAATATCCCTCAATTTAAATTTCTCACACTTGATTTAATTCCTGGCTGTGATAATCCCTAGCTCCCTGCACCACACACACTTTGAGACCTCAACAACCCATTTTCTTTGAGACTCCCAACCATTTGTTAATTCATTACTTCATCTGTGTGGCTGTTTCTACAGTTGCTGAAGCAGCATGGTCTGAAATTCGCAGCCAAAACCTCTCAGGTCTGCTTTCCACCTTGAAGACATCCCTCAAAACCTGCTTTTGGTCACCTGACCTAATATCTCCATCTCTGGCCTTATGTCTAAAGTTCTCAATAGTATTTTTTGTGAAATTATAAGCATGATAATAAAAATACAAACTGTTGTTGATTTGACATTATTTTCAAATCATCACTGTTGCTGTAATGAATAATCTATAATGTCTCTTACCCAACCACATTGTAGGAGCACCTTCACCACACAAACTGCAGCTGTACAAGAAAGTCAAACATCACCCTCTCCACAGGCAACAGGGCTTTGGCATTAATCACTGGTATCTGTGGAAGGAGAAACACAGTTGATGTTTCATGGAGTGCAAAATGGATTACAGGGAATGAAAATGGTGCAAAATTTGATAGTCAGAAATGAAAGGAAAATACACTTGCTTGTTGGAAAAAAGAATTCTTGACTGTCAAAAATATTCAAGAAAAAAAGTAATCTGATAATAGAGCAGCACATGGTCAGGGGCTGGGCCGCAGTGAATAACTCATTTGCAAAGGGTCTATAATAGTAATAATACAGTCGTAAACAGGTCAAAAATACACTCATGGTTCGAGACTAAGGAAGCTAGATATTGACAAAGTGGTGATGAGGGGGCCCAGAGATGAATCAGAGCAGTATTGACTGCTGTGATCCCAAAGATTCTATACAACAGAAAGGCTGCACATGCGCCTGGCTGCACCTTGCCCCCTACAAAGATGGCGGCGGTGCACATGTCCAGTGAATCGTTGTCCCGAATAAAGATGGCGGCGCTCACTCAGGCCTGCAGCCGCGCTGAGGCAATTCCCCATTTACTGCAAACACGGGACTGGGACGTTCAAATTTGTATTTTCCGACGTGCACAATTTGTTTGTAAAACCTCTCCGCTCATAGCAACACAGTTTTTCTCCCGTTTCCCTGTTTAGTTCTTTCCTTACCGTATCCTTTCTCTCCATATCTTGCCGAGCATTCATTACAGCGACTGTGCGCCGCGCGCGAGGGTAATCACATGGTTTAGGATCAGTGGTGCTGGAAGAGCACAGCAATTCAGGCAGCACTGCCTGTCCTCGGATGCTGCCTGAATTGCTGTGCTCTTCCAGCACCACTGATCCAGAATCTGGTTTCCAGCATCTGCAGTCAATGTTTTTACCTCGTGATCACATGGTTTAGCTTAGCTCCGCCCATCATTCACTTTGATTGCTTGGAGGACCAACCGCCCCGCCAGGTCCTCCAATACCGCCCACCGTCCTTTCATTGGTCCGGTGCTGACATCAATCAACTTCGGGTCACTTTGTTGGCGAGAACATGCGCAGTGCGTCCTGCTTTAGCTGATATGTTGGGTAATGTGATGGGAGAGTTTACTGAGGCTAAGAATTCCCTTTGTGTGAGCTCTGCAGTAGATTTCCTTTATTCATGGAGGGAATTGCCTTCCTACTCATGACTGCATAGCTGTGATTGATGAATCAATGCCATCTGAATCAGTACATAAACACCCCATTTTCACAACATCTGAGATCTTTCGCACATTGTATAACGCTCTTCCTGGGAAACAAAAAAAACATGAAATGGAGCCTCAAGGAATCGGAGCAGGAATAGGGCATTCATCGCCTTCAGCTTGTTCCCCCATTCTATCAGATCACAGCTGGGCCAACCCAGGCCTCAACAGCTCTTTTATGCTTGATCCGCATAGCCCTCAACTGCTCAATATTTCAAAAATCTATCTGCCGTCTTTTAAAATAATTTGAGATAGAATCACAGATTCCCTACTGTGTAGAAACAGGCCCTTCAGCCCAACAAGCCAGAACAACCCTCTGAAGAGTAACCCAACCATTCCCCTCCCACATTTAACTTTCACAATTGTTTGGGCGAGAAAACTCTAGCCATTCACTGAGAGAAAAAATTCTTTACTTTTTCTAAAATGAATGTTCCCTTATGTAATGTCCCCTGTTTTGAGACTTCACTGGTGCTGGAAGATCGAGTTAACATCTACCCTGTCAAGCTCCTCAGAATCTTGTTTCCATAAGATCACCCCTGCTTATCTATTCTTGATATGTCAACCCTTTCGTCCTCAAAGCAGCTAAGTGAATCTTTTTTGAATGGTCTCAGGTGTTGGTTTATCCTTTATTAAATATGGGAGCTAACATTGTATACAGTACTCCAAGTGAGGACTCAGCAAAAGCCAGTGTGGTTAACCAATCCTGAGTCCATGCTAATACATTACCCTGATACCATGAGCTCCTAAATTGTGCAATTAACTTTTATGTAGCACCTTATCATTTACATTTTTAAAATCCAAATACAGAACATCATTGGATTGCCCTTTATCAGCCCTGCTTGTTGTCTCCTCAATGAACTGTCGTAAATTTGTCAAATATAGTTTCTCTTTCACAAAACCCAGTCTCCCATGTTTAATGATAAGCTTTTCTAAATGTCCTGCAATTTTTTTCTTTAATATTCAACTCTGTAGATTCTTTCAGTAGATTTGCTAAGTATGATTCCCCTCTCTTAAATCCATGCGGACTCTGTCCAATCCTGTCAGTGTTCAGTAAGAAACTTGACTGTACTCCAATATAGTTAGTAAATGTATCTGTATTAATTTTAAAAATCGATTACTTATAAATGCTGGACCCATGCAATAATCAATGACTCTGAATTTGGGTTATAATGTTTTTTTCTGTTTATTCCTTTTCGTACTGTGTTATGCAGACAGCACCAAGTGATCACTCTTAATTGTGAGTAACTTTGAAAATAATATATTTTAAAAATGACATCCCAAAATGCTGCCTCATTATTGTGCAAGGAGGATTTTGCATGCAATAGTTTGCAGATAAAATTGAACAGATATTTGCTGCAATTTGGCCAGACTGCAGGTTACACCAAAGTGGCAACCCTGTTGTCAAATTCTTACCTGACACTGCCCAAGGCGCCACTGATGGGACTTCACTTTGCCATTCTTGTTCACCAGCTTTATTTCCAGGTTTAATCGTATAATCGTTCTAGAGCTTGTAATTTTAGACAACTTCTCTTTTATGTACATATGTAAATATCATACTAAAATGTTGCACTGAATGGTACCAAATCTGAAATTAGTCTCTAATCTGATAGTAACATGCTCTGACCCGTTCTACATATGCATTGGCATAAGTTTATGCCAGTTAATTTTCTGAAGATTGTGATTCCTGATGAAGGGCTTATGCCCGAAACATCAACTCTCCTGCTTCTCGGATGCTGCCTGACTTGCTGTGCTTTTCCAGCATGACACTTTTCGACTCTGATGTCCAGCTTTATTGGTCATCACTTTCTCCTTTGATCAACAAAAATTATTCTTGGTTTAATCTGAATTCATGAAATTCAGATATCTCACATTTACCTTAACTATGTGAAGGCTAAGACATTACTAAATTATTGTCAATAATTGAAACCGTGCTGACAAACTTGTGCAGTATCAGTGCCTCAGCTTTAGAGTGTTTCCAGATATCACACAGCTGTAGTATTTTGTTTTGCACTCAGCTATATGTTGTTCTCACTTGTTTCTTTGTGAAAGATTACAAAATTAACTTGGATGAATGAACTTATGATTTCTTTAGCCAATGATGGGAGAAGGAAATGTCAGTATTTGAAGTGCTGATAAAGTAAAATAAAACTGATAATCAGTAGAAAGGGTTTAAGATGGATATGGAACAAATGCTGGCAAATGGGATTAGATTAATTTTTGATATCTGGTCAGCATGGGCAAGTTGGACTGAAGGGTCTGATTTTGTGTTGTACAACTGTGACTTCATTCTCTCAATTATTCAAGAAGTTGAATACTTCTAGGAGGAAAAGGAGAATTTATGCAGAGAATGCACTTGAAATGATGATTGAGGTGTATCAAACTCACATTATTTCATGACCTTTTCCTCTGGGTTCTTCAATGAACAAACTTGTTTTGTTATCTGAATAACTATGTATCATGTGATTTGTTTTGCACAAAATATTTCATTAGGATCTAGTGAACTATTAAGAAGTGTTCATGTTTAAATGTAGGCAGCGTGATTGTTAAGCAAGAAAATGTTGGTGTTTTACTCCCACGGAATCATTGCTCTATAAAAGGTAACAAGCTTTTTATTTTTTCTGGGCACTGAATATATGGAAGTCAATGCTGAAGGAAAAATTCCTCGTTGGTAATGTTCCCACATATGGGGAGTAATTGCTTCTGGTCACTCTTCAGGCTATAGAGGCTAGGAAAGAAATGAGTTGGCCAAAGTTAGCAACATCATTTAGATGGACTATGCGCATTGGGGAAACTTGCAAGATCTGTAGAAGGAACACATGTTTCAGACTGTAAACAATAAACCTGAACATTGTTATTTTTTTCACAGAGCTTAGGAACCGACTGGAGCAGCAATGAAGCTCGTATTGTTTTTTAAATTTCCGAGCTTGCCAAATTATTGTTGATAAATGCAGGTGACTTTATGAAAACACATTTCACACTCCCCAGCTAGGAATTTGATCCCAATTCTGTCAGTCCATCCATTCCTATGGATAAGAGGTAATTTAAATGTGAGCACTCCATTTAACTATTTGAATTGAATACTTCAGTGGTTAAGTCCTCTTGGATTCTTAATTTCAAATTACTCAGTGATTTTTTATCCCCCCTGAATTTGCCAAGCACTGGGCAGTTCTGGAATATTCCAAATATTTCCAATAGATGCATTCACACTATTGAAGGTAACCTGGCAGATTTGAATACCATTCAGGTAGTCAACAACAATACATAAGTAACTTTATGAATTGCTTACTGTACACCAACAACGCAAACCAAGTATTAGTGAAACCACAGATTGTCTCCCAAGGATTCCCAAATCTGAACAGTGCATTCCAGATATGCTCATTATCACCATCTGGGAGCAGTCTCCCAAAGTGCTCCCAGAATTTAGAAAGTGCACATACTGCCCTCCAAAGCTCAATCTGCTGTCACAGGCTTCACTCTTATTGCATACAATGACATTTATTGTCCAGTTCTTTAATGTGACAAATGATTTTACAAACAATTTATAAAATACATTAAATCCTGAAGAACTGTGATGTAGTAGAAGTGAATGGAAAGTGTGATGTTTGCTTGACCTTTGTATCAGGCCGAACTGAACCTTTACCAAGATGTGGGATGTTTCCCACACACTTTGCTTTTTTAAACAAAGATTATGCTCTGAGATTTAAATATTCAATCAGCTTTAATAAAAATCCTTCCAAAAATTGAGAGTTTGACTTCAGCTCCTTTAAAGAGACATGCTCTTGGCCTTCAATTTTGTGACATGTGATCATTCTTTGGTAAAATTGGCTGTGTGCAACACTTCAGGATGTTGTGCTGAAGTGCCTCATTGGGTGGATGAGCTTTATTACTGGTGTAACTCGGCTAATTTTGAGATGGAATATTACTTTGAGTTAAATCTTGTTTTTAAACCGAGACGTGCTTGTGTAACTCAAGTGTGGAAACTATGCTCATGTTTGCATTGAACCTTTCACTTTTGGAGATCAGTATTTTTCCGATCTGTTTGTAAATAAAGTTCAATATAGAACGCACAGTGCTGGAGAACTGCAGGCCCTGCAGCATCTTTGAGGGGGGAAAACATTGTAAGCTCCAAGTCTCATGACCATTTGTCCATTCAGAGGAAGAGTCAGTAAACTTGAAATGTAACATTATTTCTCTTCACCGATGCCCTCAGAACTGCTCAGATTCTCCAGCACTTGTTTCTGGGTTCAGATCTCCAGCACCTGCAGTTTATTGTTTTGTTTTCGATCCTATGATTTGACTTGGGGAGCGAGAGGCAGCAACTGTGATCAACTGGGATATAACTCCCCAACCATGAAAAAAAAACACATAGTTCTTTATACTTTGCAAAACACGACTGTAAATAAGAAATGCAATTAAGCTACGTGCAAGATGGTATACCACTGGCCTTGTCTCAAACTTGCTACTCATCTTTGAGGACTAATCTGTCAGAATTGTGTTTGCTCACTTCCTTTGAGATCACAGTCCACAAATGTCCCAGTTCCAATTCCTGGGCCGGGCCCAGTTACCACATTGCAGTGGGGTGGGGAGCTTTGTGTCAGCCTGAAGTTTTTGTTAATAACAACATTGCAGATTGAAGTTGACGGATTTGACGAATATTGTGTCATCAAACTTGGAGGAAATCCTTCCGAATGTATTGATTAACTGCACTGAGCCTGTTTACATGCAGCCCTGTTAGTAGTGCTGTCATATTCTCAGTTAAGAATCACAGAACACCAGGTTATAGTCCGACAGGTTTAATTGGAAGCACATTAGCTAACAGAGCGACGCTCCTTCATCAGGTGATTGTGGAGGGCACAATTCTAAGGCACAGAATTTATAGCAAAAATGTAGTGTGATGTAACTGAAATTATCCATTGAAAAATACCTTGATTGTCTGTTGAGTCTTTCATCTGTTCGAATACCATGATAGTTTCACTTCTTTCATGTGTAAACCACAAAACCTTTTTTAAAAAGTTGAATTCCTGACAATGGTCCATCAAATCACTCATTGTATTAATCACTGCACAGTCTCAACAAAGGAATGAAACTGTATGGACCACATTGCAGCTACCAATGCACTGGAAAATACAACACAATTAGCCCTCTTGACCCTGCAACTTCTGTCTCACTGTGGGCCAAAACAGCAGAACTGTACTCCAGCCCAATCTGAAACCTCATGGCCTGGTATATCCCCCATTCAACTATTAACATCAAGCCAGTGGATCAACCCTGGCTCAATGGAGAGTTCCGCAGGGCATGCCAGGAACAATACCAGGCATACCTAAAAGTGTGGTGCCAACCTGGTGAAGCTACCCAACCTGCATGCCAAATAGCGCAAGCAACACCAAATAGAACTGTGATCCAACAACCAATGGATCAGATCTGAACTCTGCAGTTCTGCCACACCTAGTCAGGAATGGTGATGGGCAATTAAACAACTCACTGCAGGAAGCATCACAGATATCCCCACCCTCACTGATGGAGGGGTCTCACACATCCAGGCAACAGACAAGACAACAGCATTTGCAGCAATCTTCAGCCAGCAGTGCCAAGTGGATGAGCCTTCTCCATTGGTCCCTGACATCACAGATATGAATCAACTTGGTTGAAAACTTATTTCAAATCAGATCAAGAAATGGAGAAGTAGTGTAAAGGCTGTCGGCCCTACCAACATTGTGGCAATAATACTGATGGCTGTGCTCCAGAACTTGCTGCCCACCAAGACAAGTCCAGTACTGGCACCTACTGACATTGTGGAACATTTCCCATGGATGTTCCAACACAAAAACGCAGGACAGAGCCAACCCAGCCAATTTCCCTCCATCAGTCCACACTCCCTCAGCAGTGAAGTGATGGAAGGAGTCACCAACAGTGCTGTCACGCAGCTGCTCAGCAATAACCTTCTGTGACACCCAGTTGGGGTTCTGCCAGGGCCACTCAGCTCCTGATCTTGTTGCAGACTTGATTCACAAACTGACAAACAGCTGAATTCCAGAGGTGAGGTGAGGGTGATAGCCCATTCCCACTCCAAGACCACTATTTCGAATTCAGTGATATCACCTGAACTCACCACAGTCTCAGCTCAGTTACTGAAACTCTCATTCATTCATTTTGTTAACTCTAGATTTCATGATCTAAACCCACTCCTGGCCAGCATCCCACAATCACCCTCCCTATAATCTCCAGAATATTGAAAGCTCTACCGCCCAAGTGTTCACTTGTACTAGAACTTGCTGATCCATCAAAAGGCTCCCATTTATAAGCAACAACAATTTACTTTCACACACTTGATTTAATTCCTGGCTGTAATCATTCCTATCTCCATGCAACAGACACACTTTCACATCTCAATAACTCATTTTAGTTTAGACTCCCAATGATGTGTTTATTTGAGTTCAGCTGTGTGACTGTTTCTATAGATTCCAAGGCAACACGGTCTGGAATTCCCACCCTCTAACATCTGCTTTCTTCCTTTAAGGCATTCCTGAAAAATTGCTTATTTGGCAATGGTTTTGGTCACCGGACATAATATTCTCCAGCTGTGGCCTTATGTCAAAAGTTTTCAATATTTTTGTGAAATTAAAAACATGTTGATTTGTACAGATATCTTCGACTTTTCACTATCGCTGAGTGAATAATCTGTAATGTCTCTTACCCAACCACGTTGTGGGAGCGCCTTCACCATTCAAACTGCAGCTGTACAAGGAAGTCGAACATCACCCTCTCCACAGGCAACAGGGCTTTGGTAATGATCACTGGTATCTGTGGAAGGAGAAATACACATGATGTTTCAGGGAGTGCAATATGAATTATAGGAAATGAAAACGGTGCAGAATTTGACTGTCAGAAATGGAAGAAAAATCCACTCACTATTGGAAAAAAGAATTCTTGACTGTCAAAGATATTGTGGAAAAAATAACCTGATAATGGAGCAGCATACGGTCAAGAGTCAGGCAGCAGTGGACAATCCATTTACAAAAAGATCTGTGAACGTAGTAGTAAAATACTAAACATGGCAAAAATACACTCATGTGAGACTGAGGAAGCTAGATAACGAACAAGTGGACATCAAGGAGCCCAGAGGTGAATCAGAGCAGTGTTCACTTTTATGATCCCACAGTCAGAAATGTCTAGCACAAAAACAGACTCTTCAGTCCAACCTATCTATGCAAACCAGATATTCTAACCTAAACTATTCCCATTTACCAGCAATTGACCGACATCCCTCTGAACCCTTCCTATTCAAATGCCTTTTAAATGTTACAATTTTGGTTTCCCTTTAGGCACCTTTTGAATTTTCTCCTCTCACCCTAAACCTATATCCTCTAGTTCTGGGCTCCACCACCTCAGGGTAAACACTTTGTCTATTTACGCTATCCATGCTCCTCACAATTTTATATACCTCTTCAACATCACACCTCAGCCTATGACACTCCAGGGAAAATGGCCCCAGCCTATTATGCCTCTCCTTGCAACTCAAATCCTCCAACCCTGGCAACATCCTTACAAAATCAATTCTCAAGCCTTCCATGTTTCAGTGCCTCTTTCTGATAACAGGGAGACCAGAATTGCGCACCATATTCCAAAAGTGGCCCAACCAATGTCCTGTACAGCTCCTTTACTCAATGCTCTGACCAACAAAGGGAAGAATACCAAACAATTTCTTCACTATCCTATCTACCTGTGACTCTACTTTCAAGGAGCTATGAACATGCACTCCAAAGTCTCTTTGTTCAGCAAGACTCTCCAAGACCTTACAATTCAGTGTGATTTGCTTTTCTAAAATGCAGCACCTCACATTTTTCTAAATTAAAGCCTATCTGCCACTCCACAGCCCATTGGCCCATCTGATCATTATCCCATTGTATTCTGAGACAATCTTTATCACTGTCCACAATACCTCCAATTTTGGTGTCATCTGCAAACCTACGAAACGTATTGGCTCTATTCACATCCAAATCATTTAAATGGATGAAGAAACAAATCCAGAAAAAAAAATCAATTTCTCTGGGTTTGAATGTGCTCTGGGTAAATCCTGCCCTATGACTCTCTACCAGGGAGGGCTCTACATACACCCCTCTGAACTTTGCCCCCGACAAAGCTGGCGGCCACGCATGTGCCAAGTGAATCTTTGCCCCGAATAAAGATGGCGGCAATCACACGATGAGGTTATTTTCCAGTTTACTGCAAAAACGGGACTGTAAGTTTCAAATTTGTATTTTCCGATGTGCACTAAATGTTTGTAAAACCTCTCAGCCCATACCAACACCATTTCCGTCCCACTTCCTGCTGTTTATTTCTTTCCTTCCCAACAGCTCTCCATCCACACGTCCCGCACATCCGCGCCCACCGTGAGGATGATCACGTGGTATAGTCTAGTCCCGTCCCTCATTTACTCTGATTGGTCGGAGGACCAAATGCCCCGCCAGGTCCTCCAGCTCTGCCCCTGCCTTTCCATTGGTCTTCCGCTGACATCAACCACCAGGGGCCCATTGTTGGCTGGTGCATGTGCACTGCTTTGTGGCTTTTGTTGCTGTTTATCAGTTACAAGAGTGAGACACAAAGTTCAAAATCACACAACCATCTGAGGAAGAAGCTGCAACGTGAGTGCTTCCAAATAAACCTGTTGGACTATAACCTGGTGTTCTGTGAATTTCAATTTTGTCCATCCTAATCCAACACCAGCACCTGAAAGTCAAGAGTGCGGGAGGAATGCAAAATACAACAACAAAAGAACTAGGAACAGGAGAAGGCCGCCCTGCCCTTTGAGCTTGCTCTGCCATTCATTAAGATCATGGCTGATCATTTCGTGGGCGCAGAACCATTTACCAACGTTCTCACCATATCCCTTAATTAATTAATTCTTTTAAAAAAATGTTACCTTAGCTTTAAAAACGTTTACTAAACTAGCATCAACTACTTCCCTGGGCAATGAATTCCATAGAGGTCAAGAAATTCCTTCCCAATTCAGTCCTAAATTTGCTGCCTCTAATCTTGAGGTGATGCCCTCTTGTCCTAGCTTCGCCTGCCAGTGGAAACATTCTCTCTACTTCTATTTTATCCATTCCATTCATTATTTTATATGTTTCCATTCTTCTGAATTCCAATGAATATAATCTCAATCTACTCAGTCTCTCTTAAGCTAACCACCTCAACTCCAGAATCAACCGAGTTAACCTCCTCTGCACCCCCTCTAGTGCCGGTACATCCTTTCTCAAGTAAGGAGACATAAACTGCATGCAGCACTCCAGGTGTGGCCTCACCAGCACCCAAATAAAGCTGGAACATAACCTCTGCTTTTAAGCACAATCCCTTCAGCAATGAAGGCCAAAATTCCATTTGCTGTCTGAATTGATTGTTGTACCTGGTGACCAACCTTCATGCAGAAGGATACTCAGGTGACCCCTGCATAGCAAATGATGCAAGTTTTAAAAACTCAAGTAATAATCTCTTTTTTAATGTTACTCCAACCAAACAGTCGGACTTTACATTTATGAACATTCTATTCCAAATGCCAGACCATTGCCCACTCACTCAATGTATTTATGTTCCTCTGCAAAGTTTCACAGTCCTCCGCACACATTGTTCTGCTACTCATCTTAGTGTCATATGCAAACTTTGACACCCTACATGTGGTCGCCAACTCCAAATCATCTGTATCAATTCTAAATATTTGCAGTCGCAACACTGATCCCTGAGGCGCACTATTAGTCACTGATTGCCAGCCAGAATAGTACTCATTTATCCCCACACTTTGCTTCCTGTTAGTCAACCAATCTTCTATCCATGCTAATACTCTACTCCTAACGCCATGCACCTTTATATTATTCAACAGCCTCTTGCACAGCACCTTGTTGAAGGCCTTTTGGAAATCCAGGTACACCGCATCCACTGGGTCCCCGTTGTCCACCTTGCTCAAAATGTCTTCATAGAATTCCAAAAGATTTGTGAAGTAGGAACTGCCCTACATGAACCCATGCTCTGTCTGTCCAATGGGACAATTTCTATCGAGATTCCCTGCTATTTCTTTCTTGATAATAGACCCAAGCATCTTTCCCACTACAGAGAATATGCTAACTTGTGTATAATTCCCCACCTTTTGTCCACCTCCTTTTTAAAAAAAGTGGCGTCAATTTTGCTGCTTTCCAATTTGCTGGGACTGCCATAGAGTCCAGAGAATTTTGGAAAATTACTGCCAGTGCATTTGCTATTTCTCCTGGCATCTCCTTTATTACCCTGGGATGCATTCCATCAGGGTCAGAAGACTTTTCTGTCATTAGCTCAATTAACTCCAACAGTCCAACACTAGCTGTTCCCTAATAATGATCGTTTCCAAATCCTCACCTATCTTTGTCTCTTTGCTAATTATTGGCAAGATATTAGTGTCCTCCACTGTGATATCCCATAATTAAATGTTCCTTCTCCTTTTCCAAAGGACCAACATTTACTTTAGCCACTATTTTCTCATTCAATATAAAATTTTGCTATCTTTATAGTCTGTGCTAGTTTATTTTTCTCATGTTCTATCTTACTTTTCTTTATAGCTCTTCTGTGGCTTTCTGTTGACCTTTAAAGTTTTCCCAGTTCTAGTTTCAGGTTGTTTTTGGCCACTTTGCATGTCTTCTCTTTCAATTTGATCGCTTTCCTTAGATACCCATCACAGAGTATGCCTTTTCTTACAATCCTTCCTTTTCACTGGAATATACCATTGCGGAGCACTTTGTAAAGTGCCTTTGAAAATCTTCCACTGCTCATCAACTGTCCCTCTATAAAATCTTTGTTTCCAGTCTACTTTATCCAGGTTCTCCCTCATTCTATTGTAGTTCCCTGTGTTGAAGCACAGGACCCAGGTATTAGATTTTATCTTCATGCTCTCCATATGTATTCTAAATTCAACCATACAGTGATCACTTCTTTCAAGAGGATCCCTAACTCTGAGGTCATTAATTATTCCTGTCTCATTGCACAGGGCCAGATGCTGGATAGATTGCTCCCTTGTCAATTCCATTTCAACAGTTCAAGAAAACTATCATGGATACACTTAATAAACTCAAGGCTACCCTGACTGAGCTGGTTCGATCAATCTACATGTAGATTACAATCAGTTGTGGTAATAGCCGTACCATTTTTACAGGCAATAGTTATTTCTTTGTTTATTGCCCATCCCAATGTGATGTTATTATTTGGTGGCCTGCACACTACACCTGTCAGTGACTTTCTTGTTAGAATTTTGCTGTACATTCTCCTAATGTACAGCAATAACAACAACTACTTGCATTGTATGGAATCTTTCACAATGGCAAATCTCCTAAGGTGCTTCATGGATGATTAAAACGTTGATTAAAGAGAATGATTTTAAAATACCTCTTAAAGGAGGATAGAGAAGGTTAGGGAGGGTATTCTACAGACTTCTGCCCTTGACAGCACCATTCATGGAGTGATGCAGGGTGGGTTGAAAAGGGACCGTGCCAAGGGGAAATGGAGGAGCACAGGCAGTGCATAAGGTCTTAAGGACAGAGGAGGTTCCAGACTGAGTCTGTCTGTCAGAGAGTATGGCTGCCTCATGGAGTTTGAAGCTCTGCAATGGGTCCATGCATGTCATGTTAGTCGAGGAGAGTATAACGGTGGCTGAGAGAACTTTTGATGAGGACTCGTCTCCTGAGGTAGTGTGGGCTGAGGTTAGAAACAGAAGAGGAGAGGTCACACTGCTTGGAGTTTTTTTTATAGGCCTCCACAGAGTACCAGGGTTGTGGAAGAGAGGATTAGCAAAATTATTCTGGATAGGAGTGAAAGTAACAGGGTGGTCATTAAGGGGGACTTTAACTTCCCCAACATTGACTGGAAATGCTATAACTCTAATACGTTGAATGAATCGATTTTTATCCAATGTGTACAGGAGGGTTTCCTGACACAGTATGTTAAAGGGCGGACAAGAGGGAAGGCCACATTGGATCTGGTCCTTGGTAATGAACCAGACTAGGTGTTTGATTTAGTTGTAGGTGAGCACTTTGGAGAGAGTGACCATAATTCAGTTAAGTTTAGTTTAGCGATGGAAAGGAATAAGTACATACCACAGGTTATTGATGGGGCAAGGGCAATTATAATGCTATTAGGCAAGAATTAGATGCACAGAATGGGGTAGTAAAATGCTGGGGATGCAGACAATGGAAATATGGAGCTCGTTTAAGGAACAGATATTGCGTGTCCTTGATAGGTATGTCCCTGTCAGGCAGGAGGAAGTGATAAGGTAAGGGAACCTTGGTTCACTGCGGAAACTGCATCTCTTGTTACGAAGAAGAAGGAGGTTTAGGTGTTGATGAGACAAGATGGTTCAGATGAGGCGATGGAGAATTACAGGTCAGCTAAGAAGGATTTAAAGAGAGAGTTAAAAAGAGCAAAGAGAGGACACAAGCAGTCTTTAACAAATAGAATAAAGGAGAACCCTAAAGCTTTCTATAGGTATGTGAGAAATAAAAACATGATTAGGGTAGGAATAGGTCCAATCACAGACAGAATGGGAAGATGAGTGTTGACCCTGTGGAGATCGGAGAGAGGCTAAATGAACATTTCTCATCGGTTTTCACTCAGGAAAAGGAGAATATTGTAGAGGAGAAGAATGAGGTATGAGATATTAGACTAGAAATTATCAAGGTTAGATACGAACAGGTGTTATCAATGCTGGAAGGAGTGAAAATAGACAAGTCCCCTGGGCTGGATGGGATTTATCCGAGAATTCTCTGGGAAGCTAGGGAGGAGGTAGCATAGCCTTTGGCTTGGATATTTGAGTTGTCATTGTCTGCAGATTTGGTACCAGAGCACTGGAAGATTGCAAATGTTGTGCCCTTGTTCAAGAAAGGCAGTAGAGATGACCCAGGTAATTATAGACCAGTGAGCCTTACTTCTGTTGTAGGAAAGGTTTAGGAAAGGATTATGAGAGATAAGATTTATACTCATCTGTCAAACATCAATTTGATTTCAGATAGTCAACTTGGTTTTGTCTCACAGGTCATGTCTCAGAAATCTCATACAGTTTTTTGAGAAGGTCACCAAGCTTGTAGTTGAGGGTAGGGCATTTGACATGATACACATGGACAAAAGTAAAGCTTTTGACAAGGTTCCACATGGTAAGCTGTTGGAGAAAATGCAGAGGCATAGAATCGAGGGTGATTTAGCAGTTTGGATTAGAAACTTGCTTTCTGAAAGAAGGCAGCGAGTGATGGTTGATGGAAAATATTCAGACTGGAATCCAGTTACTAGTCACGTGCCACCAGGATCTGTTTTGGGACCACTGCAGGTATAGGTGAATGGATTAGGAAATTTTCAGACGTCACTAAAGTCAGTGTAGTATTGGACAGTGTGGAAGAATGTTACAGGTTGCAAGGGGACTTGGATAAACTGCAGAATTGGGCTGAGAGGTGGCAAATAGAGTTCAATGCAACTAAATGTGAGGTGATGCACTTTGAGAAGAATGACAGGAAGGCGGAATACTGGGTCAATGGAAAGATTCTTGGTAGTGTGGTGTGCAAAGGGATCTTTTAATCCATGTACATAGATCCCTGAAAGTTGCCACCCAGGTTGATAGTGCTGTTAAGGCGGCATACGGTGTATTAGGTTTCATTCGTGGAGGGATTGAGTTCCGAATTTGAAATACCATACTGCAACTATACAAAACGCTGGTGCAGCCACACTTGGAATATTGTGTTCAGTTCTGGTGCCCATATTTCCAGAAGGATCTGGAAACATTGGAAAAGGTGCAGAGGAGATTTACCAGAATGTTGCCTGGTCTGGAGAGAAGGTCTTGTGAGGAAAGGCTGAGAGACTTGAAACTCTTCTCATTAGCAAGAATAAGGCGAGAGGGGATTTGATAGAGACATACAAGATGATTAGAGGATTACAAAGGTAGACAGTGGAAGTATTTTTCCTAGGATGATGATGTCAGCGTTGGGGGAATGGGGGTGGAACCCTGCTCATGACTCCACCCCCATTCCCCCCACTCCAGTTACAGGCTCCGCCCCCACTCTCAGCTCCACACCCACACCAGATCCCAGCTCCCAGCCCTGCCGAGTTTTCACCATCCCTCCAGCCCTTCCCCTCACTGAGGACGAACGATCAGTTCTCAGCAAAGGCCTCACCTTCATCCCCCTCCGTCCACGCATCAATGAATTTAATACACGCCGTGACGTCGAACACTTCTTCCACCGCCTCCGAGCTTACTTTCGCAATCAGGACTCCCGCCCACCTTCCGAGGACCCCTTTGCCCACCTCCAACACACTGCATCCACCTGGTCACCCCGCGCTGGCCTATTACATGCCCTCGACCTCTTCATTTCCAACTGCCGCCGGGACATTAACCGCCTCAACCTGTCTACCCCCCTCCCCCACTCCAACCTCTCACCCTCACAACGCGCAGCCCTCCAATCCCAACCTCATCGTCAAGCCAGCAGATCAAGGGGGCGGAGTGATAGTCTGGCACACTGACCTCTAAACCGCTGAAGCCAAACGCCAACTTGAGGACACCTCTTCCAACTGCCCCTTCGATCATGACCCCACCCCCATCACCAAACCATCATCTCCCAGACCATACAGAACCTCATAACCTCGAGATCTCCCACCCACAGCTTCCAACCTCATAGTCCGGGAACCCCACACTGCCCGGTTCTACCTCCTTCCCAAGATCCACAAGCCTGACCATTCTGGACAACCCATTGTCTCAGCATGCTCCTGCCCCACTGAACTCATCTCTACCTACCTCGACACTCTCCTATCCTCCCTAGTCCAGGAACTCCCCACATACATTTGAGACACCACCAACGCCCTCCACCTCCTCCAAGACTGCCGTTTCCCCGGCCCCCAACGCCCCATCTTCACCATGGATATCCAATCCCTCTACACCTCCATCCGCCATGACCAGGGCCTCCAAGCCCTCCGTTTTTACCTCTCCCGACGTCCCCAACAGTACCCTTCCACCGACACTCTCATTCGTTTGGCCGAACTGGTCCTCACCCTTAATAATTTCTCCTTTGAATCCTCCCACTTCGTCCAGAACAAAGGGGTAGTCATGGGAACACATATGGGCCCCAGCTATGCCTGTCTCTTTGTTGGCTACGTAGAACAGTCGATCTTCCGTAATTACACTGGAACCACTCCCCACCTCTTCCTTCGCTACATTGATGACTGAATTGGTGCCACCTCGTGCACCTGCGAGGAGGTTGAGCAATTCATCAACTTCACCAACACCTTCCACCCTGACCTTAAATTTACCTGGATTATCTCTGACACCTCCCTCCCCTTTCTGGACCTCTCCATCTCCATTCATGCCGACCGAGTTGACACTGACATTTTTTACACCCTACCGACTCCCACAGCTACCTGGATTACACCTCTCCCCACCCTACCTCTTGCAAAAATACCATTCCGTATTCCCAATCCCTCCACCTCTGCCGTATCTGCTCCCAGGAAGATCAGTTCCACCACAGAACACACCAGGTGGCCTCCTTCTTTAGAAACCACAATTTCCCTTTCCACGTGGTTAAAGATGCCCTCCAACGCACCTCGTCCACATCCCGCGCCTCCGCCCTCAGACCCCACCCCTCCAACCGTAACAAGGACAGAACGCCCTTGTGCTCACTTTCCACCCCACCAACCTTCGCATAAACCAAATCATCGGCCGACATTTCCGCCACCTCCAAACAGACCCCACCACCAGGGATATATTTCCCTCCCCACCCCTTTCCACATTCCGCAAAGACCGTTCCCTCCGTGACTACCTGGTCAGGTCTACGCCCACGCCCCCCTACAGCCCACCCTCCCAACCTAGCACCTTCCCCTGCCACCCCAGGAATTGCAAAACCTGCGCCCACACCTCTTCCCTCACCTCTATCCAAGGCCCTAAAGGAGCCTTCCACGTCCAAAGTTTTACCTGCACATCCACAAATATAATTTATTGTATCCGTTGCTCCCGATGCGGTCTCCTCTACGTTGGGGAGACTGGACACCTCCTAGCAGACCGCTTTACAGAATATCTCCGGGACACCGGCACCACCGGCACAACCCCACCGACATGTGGCCCAACATTTCAACTCTCCCTCCCACTCTGCCGAGGACATGGAAGTCCTGGGCCTCCTTCACCGCCGCTCCCTCACCAGCAGATGCCTGGAGGAAGGTCGCCTCATCTTCCGCCTTGGAACACTTCAACCCCAGGGCATCAATGTGGACTTCAACAGTTTCCTCATTTCCCCTTCCCCCACCTCACCCCAGTTCCAAACTTCCAGCTCAGCACTGTCCCCGTGACTTGTCCTGACTTGTCCTACCTGCCTATCTTCTTTTCCACCTATCCACTCCACCCTCCCCCCGCCCCCGACCTATCACCTTCATCCCCTCCCCCACTCACCTATTGTACTCTATGCGACTTTCTCCCCACCCCCACCCTCCTCTCGCTTATCTCTCTACGCTTCAGGCTCTCTGCCTTTATTCCTGATGAAAGGCTTTTGCCTGAAACGTCGATTTTACTGCTCCTCTGATGCTGCCTGAACTGCTGTCCTCTTCCAGCACCAGAATCTGTACCCCACCACATCACTTTGCCCCACAATCGTGGTATCTGGCTGTGCACAAGGAGGAGTGGCACAGTCTGTACTGCGATGCACTGGGGCCCTGAAACACATGGTAAAGACTAAAATCACAAGAGCATTGAGAGCCCCACCATATTGTTTGCATGTTCTATTGTTTTTACTCTGTTCCTGCCTTCCCTTGTTTTTTTCTTAATAAAGTCGTTATTACACACACCTGCACAAATGAACTCAGGCCTCTCGATCCAACATTCGGGATATTTTCACCACATCACAAGGCATCGACTCTGATTTCCCTTGTCCCTTAGCCTGCTGAGTCGCGCCTGAATCAACTCTGCAATTGGGAGGAAGGTTCGGAACAGGAGGACCGAGCAGCGGCCGGTCGTCTAACCAGAGTGAGTGAGGACCGTGGCCAAAGCATTTTTTTTTTCCCCAGCACCCATGGTGTGTGTGTGTGCAGGTGTGAGACACAGTGAAAGACACAAAGTGCACGAATCTATATTCACATTCCACCACCAGGAAGACAGGAAAACACCCGGGTGGCCAGTGACAG
This sequence comes from Chiloscyllium plagiosum, assembly GCF_037043375.1. Classification (NCBI taxonomy): domain Eukaryota; kingdom Metazoa; phylum Chordata; class Chondrichthyes; order Orectolobiformes; family Hemiscylliidae; genus Chiloscyllium; species Chiloscyllium plagiosum. The sequence goes on along the minus strand of NW_028270178.1, from coordinate 69,018,469 downwards.
GGGCCAAAGCATTCTCGGGGAGTGAACGCTTCAGGATTGGTCAGAAAGCAAACTATTTTGCAGGATTGATCATTCTCACCACATAGTGGAGCATTAAACCTCTCCCATGAATCTATGTGAGATTTTTAAGAAATAGTTGAGATGTAAATCTGATAACATATATTAGGGAGATTTAAACAATCCTTAGATAAACACATGGGTGATTTTGCAATAGTGTAGGTGGACGAGCTGAGAGTAATTCACAGGTCGGTGTGAATAATTCACAGGTCGGTTTACACAATTCGAGTAAGAAACTTATTTTCAAACTCCCAGAACGATTGGTAATTTACATACCTGGCTAGTATGGTTAATTTGGACCGAACAATCTATTTGCATCTTAATCATCTCAATGACTGTAACTCGGCAGAGCAATTGTTAATGATTAATATTTCACCCATGATCCTGTGCAGATATGAATATTCTCTATAAACTCAACGGTAATCTCAGACGCACGCGCAGTTTTGATTCTATGTGGAGCATGCGCAGTGTCACATTGATTAGAGAGACATGGAGTTGCTTTCTCCGGCAGCGGCTGCGATTGGCTTCAGAGAACGGCGCTCAGAGCCGGTGTGTGGGAGCCTCGCTGGGAAAAAGGAGCGGAGAGATTTCACAAGTCCTGGATACAGGTTAAATATAACTCGAAAAACACCCTCCAGGCCCGGGGAAGGAGGCGGCGGTCTCTGGGTCACGGCCGCCATTTGTTTGAGGGAAGAGGGAGCGCTCAGGGCCGCCATCTTGAGAAGGTCAAGGTGCAGGAGGGCGGGGCTCTCGGGGTCTGTAGAACAACCAGAGGAAAGGGAAGACCCATTGTTACTGATTAATCCCACGAACACAGCGTCACTGGGCGGTCCCACAGGAATATCCTCTCTCAGTCCTGCTGGGATGTTTCACCCAGTCAGAACCAGCAGCTCTCCTCCTCTCTCAGCTCCCCTTCTGTCCTTCCTGCAGCATCTGTCCCCTGGGACATTGAGCTGCCTGTCCTGTCCCTCCCTCAGCTGTTGTTTCTGTAATACCTGTGATATCCCAGTCCCACCTTAGATTACTTCACTAAAGACATGAATGCACCCGATGGATTTTTCTTAACATCAGCAATTGTTTAATATTCACTTACAGGTTTTTAATTGTATCTTTTTTGAAGTACTTAATTCACATTCAATCATTTGCAATGGCTGGATTTGAACCTGTGTCCAGAGAACATTTGCTGAGTTTCTGGATAAATTGCCTCACGATAATGCCACTAGGCCATCACTTTGCCTGCTCACAGGTTGCGTATCCCAGTGCAACATGAATCAAAACCCTTTCTTCCCGCACAATTATTTGATCCTGAACTCTGGTGATATCACTTAGTATCTCTCCATGTGGGATCCCTCACTGTATATGTCTAATTGCTGCCTCTGTCAGCATCTCTCACTCTTGCAGCTACTCCAAATCATGAACCAACAGAATTCTCCACTCCAGAGAGATGAGGCAGCACAAGCCAGGAATGGAGTCTGGAATTTTCCAGATCTCTGTGGTCTCACTGCCATTCTACATGTGTAACCCTCACAGCATCAGTCTAATTTCCCATTCTGCTTATTTATGTGTCTTCTACAGGTACTCAGGGAGTTCCTGACTCAATAGACTTGCCAACTGCTGGTTGGGAAGATGATTGTTCAGCCAGAGAGACAAAGGTCAGGGAGGTCAGGAGCCTTTAATAAATCCTGCTGCCAGGTAAGATCACTCACAGTGCACAGAGAAGAGAGCAATGAGAGGGCCCCAAACATCAGCTAACAAGACATGACATAGACATAGTGCTGGAGGGGGAGCACAGTACAGGCACACCCCAGGCTCAGTCACCACCCCTACTTTAAGTGTTGTTGTACTGAGACAGCATCGGGAGTTCCCAGTTTTCAATCCAGATGTGTGCTATCTTGGTAAGCACGAAGACAACAGAGGGGAATGCAGGCCTCACATGAGAGAGTGTAATGCTGTCTGTGATCTTTCTGTTCTCTAATCCCTCTCCAACATTGTATCTATGGGTCATCTTGTGGACCAGTGTCTTCAATCATTCTAACTCCTATAACAGTTCCTATCTCTGTCATCTCCTCCCCTCTTACCAATTAATTGACATATTTGAAACCTCCAGTCCAGACCACCATCCATATCGCTGTAACTTGCTTCAGTCTCTACAACATGCCTTGTCTCGATAGTCTCCTCCTCCAACAACTGGAGACATCGGGTCTGTTTCTGTGCTGCATGACTCTTTGTTTGAAGTTTCCTAAACGGAATGAGTTGCATTTGCCTGTGTTTGGCCTATACCCCTTCCAATCTTCTCCTCTCCATGTACCTGCCCAAGTATCTTTTCCATGTTGTAATTGTACTTGTTTTTACCATTTCCTCTGGCAGTTCATTCTGTCTATGCACCATCCTCTGTGGGAAATGTTGCCCCTCAGCTCCCTCTTTAAATCCTTGCTCTCTCACCTCACGTTTATGCCTCTAGCTTTGGACTCACCTACCCTTGGCTTTTCACCTTACTTAGGCCCTACATGGTTTCATAAACCTTTATAAGGTCACCCCGTGGCCTCCTCTGCCCAGGAGAAATATTGACGACAATGTTACAAGTATCTCCAACTCATGTACTCAATGCTTTGACCAATGAAGACAAGTGTGCCAAATGCTGCTTTCCCCACACTGTCACCCTGTGATGCCATTCCAAAACAGTGTAACTGCACCCCTTGGTCTCTCTCTGTTCGACAACACTGTCCAGGGCCCGACCATTAACTGCATTAGTCCTATCTGGTTTGTCTTAACTAAATCCAACACCTGAATTAAATCCCATTTTTCATTCCTTGGCCACTGGCCCAGTTGATTAACATCCCCTTCGATAACTATATTCCCTGCCCACTCTTCCACTAATTTTGGTATCCGCGAACATACTAACAGTGACTCCAATATTTTTACCCAGATCCTCTGTATAAATGATGCACATCAGTGGCCCCAGCACCAATCCTTACAGCATACTTCTGGTCAGAGTCCTCCAGTCTGAAAAACAACCCTCTACCTCCTCCTATCAAACCCAATGTGTATCCAGTTGGCTCGCTCTCCCTGATCCCATGTGATCTAACCTTACTAACCAGTGTACCCTGCTCAACCCTGTCAAAGGCCTTGCTGAACCCAGAAACAACATCTATTGCTTTGCCTTCATCTATCTTCTTAGTCACGTCTTCAACAAACTCAGTCAAGTTTGTGAGACATGTTTTCCCACGCACAAAACCACTCTAACTGTCTGTAATCAGTCCTGTCTTTCCAAATGCATGTAAATCCTACGTGTCAGCATGATCTCCAACAACTGACCCATCCTTGATTTAGATTAGATTAGATTAGATTAGATTACTTACAGTGTGGAAACAGGCCCTTCGGCCCAACAAGTCCACACCGACCCACCGAAGCGCAACCCACCCATTCCCCTACATTTACCCCTGTACCTAACACTATGGGCAATTTAGCATGGCCAATTCACCTGACCTGCACATCTTTGTGACTGTGGGAGGAAACCGGAGCACCCGGAGGAAACCCACGCAGACACGGGGAGAACGTGCAAACTCCACACAGTCAGTCGCCTGAGTCGGGAATTGAACCCGGGTCTCTGGCGCTGTGAGGCAGCAGTGCTAACCACTGTGCCACCGTGCCGCCCACAAGGAGATTTCTGTCTCCTCAGTCTGCAGTTCCTTGGCTTCCCCTTGCAGTCTTTCTTAAATAAGGCCACAACATTATTTTCATAGTCAGACAGTCATACAGCACGGAAACTAACTGTTCGGTTGATGCCGACCATAATCTTAAACTAACCTCGTCCCTCCTGCCTGTTCCTGGATCACATCCCTTCAAACCTTTCCTATTCCTGTACTAATATTTCAAGCTTTGTAATTGTACCCCTTCCTTGGGAATTTCATTCCACACACAAAACACACTCTGTAACAGTTTGCTTCTTATGTTTTCTGATTTTAAATCTCTCCCTTCTAACCTTAAGAAATGTAGCCCCTAGTTCTAAAATGACCTGCTGTTGGGAAAAAGACAAGTCACATTAACTCTATCTATACCCCTCATTGTTTTATAGACTTCTATACGCTCACCTCTCAACCTCCAGGCTCAAGTGAAAAATGTCCCAGACTATACAACCTTCCTTTATAACTGAAACCTTCTATACCCATCACCATCCCGGTAAATGTGATCTGAACCCTCTCCAGCTTAATATCCTTCCTATAACTGGGCAGAGTATTCCAGAGCAGGCCTTACCAATGTCCTGTACAATCGACACACGACTTCCCAAACTCCTAAACTCGAATGACTGAGCAATGAAGGCAAGTACCATTTATAACCATCCTGTCTCTCCTTGTGGCAAACTTCAAAGAACTGCATACCTGAATCCCAAGGCGTACAACACTACTGAAGACCCTACCATTAATTGTGAAAGTTCGACCCTTGTTTGTTGTAACCTAAATGCATTACCTTGCATTTACCCGAATTGAACTCCATCTGCAGTTTTTCAGCCATTCATGCATTTCATCAAGATCCCTTTGTAATCTCAGAAAACCTCCATCACTGCCCAGAATGCCACAAATATCACTGCTCAGGCCCCTACAATTTCCTTCCCCAGCTTCCCACAATTTTCTGAGATACACTTGATCAGGTCCTGGGGATTTATCTACCTCTATGTTTTAAAACTTCCAACACCGCCTCTTCTATAATGTGGACTCATTTCAAGACATGGAGTCATCGAGATGTACAGCAAGAAACTGACCCTTTGGTCCATCTCCTCCATGACGTTTTTCATCCCATTTGCCAGAACTTTGCCAATATCCCTCTAAAATCCTGCTATTTATTTACACACCGAGATGCCTGCTAAATATATTTCTGTCAGTCTCCACCATTTCTTCTGGCAGTTTATATCATACATATACCAGTTGTCCCTTTGGTCCCTACTAAATCTTTTCCTCTCACCTTAAAGCTATGTCTTGTAGGTTTGGACTCACCCCCCCCCCCCCCCCCCCCCGACCACCCCACCCACGACCAGAGAAAAGTCCTTCTCTATTGACCTCATGCTCATCATGATTTTAAGAAACCTTTATACGATAACTCCTCAGCATCCCATGTTAAAGTGAAAATAATCCCAGTCTATTCAGCTTTTCCCTGTAGCGCAAACCTGCCAATCCTGGCAACATCCTTATTCGTTTCTTCTGAACCTTTTCAAGTTCCACAACATCCTTCTGATGGCATTGAGACCAGAATTATACACAATATTCCAATAGTGTTCTGGCCAAACAATGTTTAGTTCCCTGAGCGCCCCAGGCCTTATCCACAGTAAGCTCCAAAGTGAAATATTTGTTTCGGATCTTGTAGTTTCACTCATCGTTGGATTTGTTGATCATTAAGGATACTGGTTTTGTCCCTAGCTCTTATTTTGCTATTAATACACTTGTAGAATATCTTTGGATTCTCCTTAACTTTATCTGCCAAAGTTATTTCATGTCCCCTTTCTGCATTCCTGATTTCCATCCAAAGAGTATTCCTACAACCCCTATGATCCTCAGGGATTCCCTTGATCCAGCTGGCTATATATGACATGTGCCCCCTTTTCCTTGACCAGAGTTTCAGTAGACAGCCAGTGTTTCCGAAAGCTGTCAGCATTGAGCTGCACACAAACAGGAACATGCTGGTGCTGAACGGTCCTTTTATCTCACATTTAAAATATTCCCAATTGTCAGAATTCCCTTTACCTGCAAATAGACTCTCGAATCAACTTTTAAAAAAGTTCATGTCTAATGCTATCAAGATTTGTCTTGCCACATTTTATAACATTAACTTTTGGACCAGGCCTGTCATTCAGCAAAGCTATTTTCAAACTAATAGAATTGTGGTCACTTTGCCAAAGTGCTCCCTCACTCACACCTCAGTCCTATTCCCTACCTTGTTTCCCAAGGGGAGGTCAGGTTTCGCTTCTTTCTCCAGTTGGGCAATTTACATATTGACTGAGACATTGTCAAAGGCCTTACCGAACGCCATGATAACCACATCGTCTGCACTGCTCTCATAAATATTTTTAGATAACTTTTCAAAAAAACTCAATTGAATTCATCTGACAGGATTTTCCTTTACAAAATCTGTCTTGAATCTATTCCTTTCTTTTCAATGTTGATACATCTTGTCCCTGAGAATTGTTCCCAATTTTTACCCAATATCCCTGTGGGTAGCAAAGTATTAAAGAGATCCAAAAGGGCCCCAGCAATCTCCTCCCTTACCTCCCACTGCAGCCTGCGATACATTTCATTGGGCACTGGGGATTTCTCCCCCTTTATGCCTGTGAAAGCATTTAATACCTCCTTACTGATCTTAACATGTTCTCGAGTCTCACCATCCCGACTGAAATCCCCGGCTACAGTGCCTTTCTCCTGTGTGAATACAGATGAGAAGCATACATTGAAGACCTCAGCTACTTCCTCTGGCTCCATGCGCAGATCGTCCCTTTGGTTTCCAACAGGCCGCACTCTTTAACCGGGAATCTTCTTCCTCTGACTCTCGTCATAAAATATCTTGTAGCTTTTCCTTACTAGTGTCTGCCAAGGAGGTTTCATGGCCATTGAGTGTCCCTCATTTTTAAGGACCCCCTTGCACTCTCGATAGTTGTTGAAGGGCTTCACCTGGTTTTATTGCACTGTATTTTCTTTACCAAACTCACAATATCACTTGATCAGTATTCGCTGAACTTGGTGCCTTTGTCATTCACTGTTCATGGTACACGCTGGCCCTGAATTCTCACTGTATCACTTGAAAATACTCCCTCTTTCCAATTGTAGGCTCGACTGCAAATACTTCCTCTGAGTCTATATTTTTCACATCCTGTCTAATGCTAGTAATAATGATCAGTGATAGTGATAATGAAATGATAAGTAGCATTCCCCAAAATTGGACACACAACTTCTGCATGATCCTTAGCTCTTTCCATCATGACTTCAAAACGTACAGAATTATGGTCATTATCCCCAAGCACTACCTTATCCTTATCTCTCTCAAAATGTCCAATACCTCAGCCCACCCTGTCTGTTTAATATCCTCCCGTCCTTACCAATCGCCCCATCTGTGCACCTTCCTCAAGCCTTTCCATCATATGATATCACTGCAAACTTCTCCAGACCCCACAGCACTCCTTCATCCTATCCTAAAGCACCTCACTCCCATGAACTTTCTACCATCCCTATAAACCTCCTTATCTGTATAAACCCCTCCAGCTCCCACAGCCATTCCTGCCCATCGTCCCTTTGTGTAAATTATGAAGCCACGTGACCGTTCCCCAGACCTGTAACCTTGGCCAATCTCTGCAATCTTATCTATCTCTGTGACCTCCTCCCAAAACTACTAGCCTTCGTAACTCTGTAACCTCCTGCAGTCACTAAAATCATCTGTGAATGTGAGCCATCCTTTTGAGGACTGTCACCTCTTCCAGTCCCAACAACTCTCTCTACCTGTAACCTTGACCAGTCTGAAGAGTCCTTACTAACTGTGCAACCCTCAGTATTGATAACTTCATCCAGTCTCGATAACTGAGAAGAGAGGAATGAGAAGGCTCCAAACCTCTGTTAACAAGACATGACATCGATACAGATATGGAGGGGGAATACAGTACAGGCCCACCCCACGCACAATCCCCACCCCAATTTAAGTTCTGTTGCACTAAAACTTGCTACACTCCAACACTGCACCTATGGCATGTCTTGTGGACCGGTGTCTTCAATAATTTTTAACTCCGATAACAGTTCGTATCTCTGTAAACTCCTCCTATCCCAATAGTCACTCCACGTATTTGAAACGTACTGCATTCCAGATTACTATCCCTATCGCTGTAACTTGCTTCAGTGTCTACAACATGCCTTATCTCGGTTGTCTCCAGTTATTGGAGGAGGAGACTGAGTCATGCAGCTCGAAAATAGTTCCTTCGATCCAACTAGTCCATATTGACCAGAGTCCCTGACGGAGTCGCGTTTCCCTGCATTTGACCCAAATCCCTTCAAACCTTCTCCTCTCCATGTTTCTGCCCAAATCTTTTTTACATGTTGTTATTGTACTTTTCTCTACCACCTGCACCATCCTCTGTGTGAAAAATGTTCTCCTCCAATCCCTTTTAAGTCTTTCCCCTCTCACCTTATATTTATTCCCTCTAGAACATAGAACATGGCGGCACAGTACAGGCCCTTCGACTCTTGATGTTGCACCAACCTGTGGAACCAATGTGAAGCCCAATTAGCCAACACTATTCCATTCTTGTCCATGTGACTATCCAATGACCGTTTAAATGCCCTTAAGGTTAGCAGATCGACTCCTGTTGTAGGCAGTTTGTTCCATGCCCCCACTACTCTGAGTAAAGAAATTATTTCTGACATCTGTCATATATCTTTCACCCCTCAATTTAAAGCTATCCCCCCTCAGATCGCAATCTGAGGGAAAAGGCTCTCACTGTCCAATCCATTTCACTTTCTGATTATCTTAATGTCTCAATTAATTAATCTCAAACGTCTTCTCTCGAACAAAAACAGCTTCAAGTTCCTCATCTCACACTCCCTCCATATCAGGTAACATCCTAGTAAAATATCCACTGAACCCTTTCCAAATCTTACACATAGTTCCTCTAATGGGGTGACCTATCTGCTCTGTAATTTCCTCGCCTATCCCTGCTGCCCTTCTTGAACAAAGGAATCTCGTTTGATATCCTCCAGTCATTCGGCATTTCATCCGTGGTCAGCAATGTATTAAATATATCCACCAGAGCCCCAGCAATCTCCTCCCTTACCTCCCAAAGCAGATTGGGATACATTTCATTCAGAGGGAAGGGAAACCTGGAGCCTTCAAGAAATTCTGCAGCGAGATAGGACCACTCACAGTGAATAGAGCAGAGAGCATTTCAGCGATCGATCTTTGGTATGGAGGACATGACATAGATACAGAGTTGAAGGGTGAACACAGAGTGTAATGGTCCCAGGTTCAATCCCCACTCTCTTGTTTACTTTCATCTCTGCTGTATTGAGCCTTCCTATGTCAATATAGGAAGTTAACAGTTATCAATCCAGGCCTGTGTTGTCTTAGTGAGGATCAGTCCAACAGAGGGGAAAGCAGGCCTCCCCCAAGGAGATGGTTTTTAATCCTGGGATCTTTCTGTTCTATATTTCCCCCGATCACGCTGACTTTTGTCATGGGATGGAGTTATTCAGCAAGGAAACATACCTTTCGGTCCAACTCATCTGTGCCAGGGCCTTGAATGCTTGTAATTCCAGAAAAGTTCTTATTTCTGTAACCTTAACCCCGCCCACAATCCCACTATTAATTTGATCCCTACTCCAATACTGATGATTCTTCCTATTTGTAAATTGCTCCAGCCTTGATAACATGCCGAATCTCAATAATCTCATCCTGCACTCAGTACAATCATCACTATTTCTGTAGTTTTCCACAATAACTGCAGTCCACCCTGTCAGTGTCAAATCCTTTTCAGATCCTTTTCCAGTCGCAACAAAACTCCACATCTCTGTTTGCTCCTCCGTGCACCTCTAACGCTCTCACTTTGTGTGGCCAGTACTGTGTGTGAATAACCCTTGGCATGTGGATGGACAATATGGTATTTGAATAATCCTGTGGCCAGAGGATGGTCAATACTGTGCGAGAATAATCCTGTGGTCTGCGGTTGGTCAGTTCTGTGTGTAAATAATCCCGGGGACTGAGGATAGTCAATCTGTGTGAGAATAATCCTGTGGTCTGCGATTGGTCAGTTCTGTGTGTAAATAATCCTGTTGCCTGAGAAAGATCAATACTATGTGAGAATAATCCTGTGGCCTGAGGATGATCAATTCTGTGTGTGAATAATCCTTTGGCCTGAGAATGGTCCATACTGTGTGAGAATAATCCTGTGGACGCATGCTGGTCAATACTGTGTGTGCATAATCGTGTGGGCTCAGAATGTTGAATATTGTGTGTGAATACCCCTGTGGCTTGAGATTGGCCAACACAGTTTGTGAATGATCCTCTGGCCTGTGAATAGTCAATACTGTGTGTGAATAACCCTTGGCCTGAGGATGGTCAATACTGTGTGCGAAGAACCATTGGCCAGAGGATGGTCAAAACTTTGTGTAATTAATCCTGTTACCTGAGGTTATTCAGTACTATGTGCGAATAATCCAGTGCACTGTGAATACTCAACACAGAGTGTGAATAATCCTGTGGTCTGAGGGCAGTCAATACTGTGTGTAAATAACCCTATGGCCTGTGAATCGTAAATACTGTGTGTGAATAACCAATGGCCTAAGGATGGCCAATACTGTGTGCGAATAATCCTTTGGACTGTAAATAGTCAATGCACATTGTGAATAATCCTGCGGCCTGAGGATGGTCAATACTGTGTGTGACTAACTCTTTGCCTAAGGATGAGTGATACTGTGTGTGAATAATCTGGTGGCCTGTGGATGGTCAATGCAGTGTGATAATAATCCTGTAGCCTGTGAATGGTCAATACTATGTGTGAGTAATCCTGTGGCCTGTGCATGGTCAATATTGTTTGTAAAAAGCCTTTGGTCTGAGGATGACCAATACTGTGTATGAATACGACAGTGGCCTGTGAATGGTCAATACAGTGTGAGAATAATCCTGTGGCCTGAGTACTATCAATACTGTTTGTAAATAATCATTTGGCCCTGAGGATGGACAATACTGTGTGTGAATAAGTTAGTGGCCTGTGAATGGTCAACACTGTGTGTGAATAATCCTGTGGCCTGTGAATGGTCAATACAGTGTGTGAGTAATCCTGTGGCCTGTCTACTGTCAATATTGTATAAAAATAATCCTGTGGCCTGAGGATGATCAATAATGTGTGTGAAAAATCCTTTGGCCTGAGGATGGACAATACTGTGTAGGAATAATCCTGTGGTCTGTGGATAGTCAGTACTGTGTGTGAATATTATTCTGGCCTGAGGTTGTTTAATACTGTGTGCGATTAATCCTGAGGCCCGAGGCTGGTCAATAATGTGTGCGTATACTCCTGTGGCCTGTGGATGTTCGATACTGTGTGTGTATAATCCTGTGGCCTGAGGTTTGTCAATTCTGTGTGTGTAAAATTCTGTGTCCTAAGGATGGTCAATACAGCGTATTCATTAATGCTGTTGCTATAGGCTGGTCAATACTGTGTGGGAATAATCCTGTTGGCTGATAATGTTGATTACTGTGTGTGAATACTCCTGTGGCCTGAGGATGGTCAGTACAGTGAATGAATGATCCTGTGGTATGAGGATGGTCAATTCTGTGTGTGAATGGTCAATACAGTGTGTGAAAAACTCTTGGCCTGAGGATGATCAATACTGTGTGTGAGTAATCCTTTGAACGGAGGATGGTAAATACTGTGTTAAATAATCCCGTGGCCTGTGAATCGTAAATACCGTGTGTGAAAACCCCTTGGCCTGAGGATGATCAATACTATGTGTGAACAATCCTGTGGCCTGAGGATGGTCAGAACTGTATGTAATTAATCCTGTTGCCTGAAGTTGTTCAATACTGGGTGTGAATAATCCTGTGCCCTGTGAATGGTCAATGGTGTGTGTGCATATTGCTGTGGACTGTGAATGGTCAATACTCTGTGTGAATAATCCTCTGGTTTTAGGATGGTTAACACTGTGTATGAGCAATCCTGTGGACGGAGGATGGTCAATACTATGTGGGAATAATCCTTTGGACTGTGGATGGTCAATGCAGTGTGTGAATAATCCTGTGCACTGTGAATGTTCAGTACCGTGTGTATGCTCAATACTGTGTGTGAATAATCCTGTGGACTAAGGCCAGTCAGTACTGTGTGTCACTAATCCTGTGGCCTGTGAATCATAAATACTGTGTGAATAAGTCTTTGCATAAGGATGGGCAATACTGTGTGTGAATAATAATGTGGACTGTGGATTGTCAATGCTGTGTGATAATAATCCTGTGAGCCATGGATGGTCGATACTGTGTGTTAATAATCCAGTGGCCTGAGGGCAATCAATACTGTGTGTGAATAATCATGTGGATTGAGAATGGCCAAGACTGTGTTGGAATAACCCTTTGGCCTGAGAATAGTCAATACTGTGTGAGAATAATCCAGTGGATTGAGGATTGTGAATACTGTGTGTGAGTAATCCTGTGACCTGTGTTCTGCCAACACTGTGTGTAAATAGTTCTGGGCCAGAGGATGATCAATACTGTGTGTGAATAATCCTGTTGCCTGAGAAAGGTCAGTACTGTGCGGGTATAATCCTGTGGCCTGATGCTGGTCAATACTGTGTGTGAATAATCCTCTGGCCTGAGGATGGTAAATACAGTGTGTGAAAAATATTGTTGCCTGAGAATGGTCAATAAAGTGTGGGAATAATCCTGTGGCCGAAGGTTGGACAATTCTGTGTGGGAACAATCCTGTGGCCAGAGGATGGTCTTCACTGTGTGTGAATAATCCTATGGCCTGACGATGGTAAATACTGTGTGTGAACAATCCCATGGCTTGAGGATAGTCAGTATTGTGTGGGAATAATCATGTGCCCTGTGAATGGGCAAGACAGGGTGTTCATTAATCCTGTGTCCGTATGCTGGTCAATACTGTGTGTGAATAATCCTGTGGCCTGAGAATCGTCAATACTGTGTGGGAATAATCCTGTGACCTGTGAATGGTCAAGATAGTGTGTTCATTAATCATGTGGTTATATGCTGGTCAATGCTGTGTGGGAATAATCCTGCTGGCTGAGAATATTGAATATTGTGTGTGAATACTCCTGTGGCCTGAAGTTGGGCAATACAGTGTGTGAATGATACTGTGGCCTGAGGATGATCAATGCTATGTGTGAACAATCCTGTGGCTGTGAATGGTCAATACTGTGTCAGAATAATCCTGTGGATTGAGGATGTTCAATACTGTGTGGGAATAATCCTGTGACCTGTTAATTGGAAAAGAGAATGTGTTCATTAATCCTGTGGCCTCGGATTGGTCAATACAGTGTGTGAATGATCTTATGGCCTGAGGATGGTCAATACTGTGTGCGAATAATCCTCTGGCCTGTGAATGGTCAATACTGTGTGTGAATAAGCCTTGACCTGAGGATGATCAATACTGCGTGTGAGTAATCCTGTGGACAGAGGATGGTCAATACTGTGTGGGAATAATCCTGTGGCCTGATGATGTTCAATACTTTGTGAATACCCCTGTGGCCTGAGGATGGATAAAACTGTGTGGTAATAATCCTCTGACCTGTAAATGGTCAAGACAGTGTGTTCACTAATCCTGTGGCCTTATGCTGGTAAATGCTGTGTGTGAATAATCCTGTTGGCTGAGAATGTTAAATACTGTGTGGAAGTAGTCCTGTGGCCTGAGGTTGGTCAATACTATGTGTGAATAATTCTGTGGCCTGAGTGTGGTCATTTTCTGTGTGTGAAAAATCCTGTGGTCTGAGGACGGTCAATATTGTTTGTGAATAATCCTTTGGACAGTGAATGGTCAATACCATGTGTGCATAATGGTAAAATTCTAGAATCCATCATGAAGGATGAGGTTTCTAAATTCATGGAAGAGCAGGGTCGGATTAGAACAAGTCAACATAGATTTAGTAAGGGGAGGTCGTGCCTGACAAATCTGTTGGAGTTCTTTGAAGAGGTGACAAGTAGGTTAGACCGGGAAAACCCAGTTGATGTGGTCTACCTACACTTCCAAAAGGCCTTTGATAAGGTGCCACACGGGAGGCTGCTGAGCAAGGTGAGGGCCCATGGTGTTCGAGGTGAGCTACTGGTATGGATTGAGGATTGGCTGTCTGACAGAAGAAGGGCTTATGCCCGAAACGTCGATTCTCCTGTTCCTTGGATGCTGCCTGACCTGCTGCGCTTTGCCAGCAACACATTTTCAGCTCGTGTCTGACAGAAGGCAGAGGGTTGGGATAAAAGGTTCTTTTTCGGAATGGCAGCCGGTGACAAGTGGTGTCCCGCAGGATTCAGTGTTGGGGCCACAGCTGTTCACATTATATATTAATGATCTGGATGAAGTGCCTGGGGGCATTCTAGCGAAGTTTGCCGATGATACGAAGTTAGGTGGACAGGCAGGTAGTACTGAGGAAGTGGGGAGGCTGCAGAAGGATCCAGACAGTTTGGGAGAGTGGTCCAGGAAATGGCTGATGGAATTCAATGTGAGCAAATGCGAGGTCTTGCACTTTGGAAAAAAGAATAGAAGCATGGACTACTTTCTAAACGGTGAGAAAATTCGTAAAGCCAAAGTACAATGGGATCTGGGAGTGCTAGTTGAAGATTCTCTAAAGGAAAACATGCAGGTTGAGTCCGTGATTAAGAAAGCGAATGCAATGTTGTCATTTATCTCAAGAGGGTTGGAATATAAAAGCACTGTTGTGCTACTGAGACTTTATAAAGCCCATTTGGAGTACTGTGTCTAGTTTTGGTCCCCACACCTCAGGAAGGACATACTGGCACTGGAGCGTGTCCAGCGGAGATTCACACGGATGATCCCTGGAATGGTAGGTCTAACATATGAGGAACGGCTGAGGATTCTGGGATTGTATTCATTGGATTTTAGAAGATTAAGGGGAAATCTAATAGAAACTTACAAGATAATACATGGCTTGGAGAGGGTGGACGCTAGTAAATTGTTTCCATTCGGCGAGGAGACTAGGACCCGTGGGCACAGCCTTAGAATTAGAGGGGGTAAATTCAGAACAGAAATGCAGAGACATTTCTTCAGCCAGAGAGTGGTGGGCCTGTGGAATTCATTGCCACAGAATGTCTTCAAGGCAGAAATTGATAAATTCTTGATGTCACAAGGAATTAAGGGCTACGGGGAGAATGCGGGTAAGTGGAGTTGAAATGCCCATCAGCCATGATTGAATGGCGGAGTGGACTCGATGGGCCGAATGGCCTTACTTCCACTCCTATGTCTTATGGTCTTATAATCCTCTGGCCTCTGAATCATCAGTACTGTGCTTGAGTAATCCTGTCGACTGAGGATGGTCAGTACTGTGTTTGAATGATCCTGAGGCCTCAGGATGTAGAATACTGTGTGTGAATAATCCTGTGGCCTGTGAATGGTCGATGCTGTGTATGAGTAATGCTCTGGACTGTAAATGGTCAATACTGTGTGTGAAGAATCCTATGGTTTTAGGATGGCCCATACTGCGTGTGAGTAATCCTGTGGACTGAGGATGGTCAATATAGTGTGTGAATATTCCTGTGCACTGTGAATGCTCAATACTGTGTGTGAATAATCCTGTGGCCTGACGTTGGTCAGTTCAGTGTGTGTATTAGTCTATGTACTGAGAATGATCAATACTGTGCGTGATTAATACTGTGACTTGAGGATGGTCTATACTGTGCATAATTAATCATGTGGACTGAGAATGATCAATACTGTGTTTGAATAATCCTGTAGCCTGAGAATGATCAATACAGTGTGGGCATAATCCTTTAGCCTGAGGATGGTGAAAAGCCCGTGTAATTAATCCTGTTGCCTGTAGTTGGTCAATACTCTGTGTGAACTATCCTGTGGCCTGTGTCTGTTCATTGCAGTATGTGAATAATCCTGTGGACTGAGGATGGTCAATATTGTGTGTGAATAATCCTTTGGAATGTGAATGGTCAATACAGTGTGTCAATAATCCTGTGGCCCATGAGTCGTCAATAATGTGTATGAATAATCCTTTGTCTAAAGATGGGCAATACTGTGTGTGAATAATCCTGTGGCCATATTCTGGTCAATACTGTATATGAGTAATCCCATGGACTGAGGATGGTCAGTAGAATGTGTGAGTAATTCTGTGCACTGTGAATGCTCAATGCGGCGTGTGAATAATCCCGAGGCTTGAACATGGTCAATTCTATGTGGGAGTAATCCTGTGGCCTGAAGATGATCAATGATGTGTGTGAAAACTCATGTGGTCTGAGGATGGTCAATACTGTGTGTGAAAAATGCTGTGGACTGTGAATGGTCAATACTGTGTGAGAGTAATCCTGTGGATGGAGGATTGTCAATACTGTGTGTGAATGATCCTGTGGCATGCGAATTGTCAATACAGCATGTGAATAACCCTTGGCCAAAGAATGGTCAATACTGTGTCTGAATAATCCTTTGAATTGTGAATGGCAAATACACTGTATGAATAATCCTGCGGCCTGAGGATGGTAAATACTGCAAGAATAATCCTGGGGCCTGTGAATTGTCAATACTGTGTCTGAATAATCCTTTGCCGAAGGATGGGCAACACTGTATGTGAGTAATAATATGTCCTGTGGATGTTCAATGCTGTGTGATAATAAACCTGTGGGCTGTGGATGGTCAATACTGTGTGTTAATAATCTCTGGCCTGTGCATGGTCAACACTGGTTGCAAATAATACTGTGGCCTGTGGATGGACAATACTGTGTGTGAATAATGCTGTGGTTTGAGAATGGTCAATACTGGGTGTGAATAATTCTGTGACCTGTGAATCATCAATACTGTGTGTGAATAACCTTTGCCTGAGGATGGTCAATACTGTGTGTGAATAACCCTGTGGCCTGAGGATTGTCAATGCTGGGTGTGAATAATCCTGTGACCTGCAAATGGTCAATACAGTTTGTTCATTAATCCTGTGTCCGTATGCTAGGCAATACTGTGTGGGAATAATCCTGTCGGCTGAGAATGTTGAATATTGTGTGTGAGTACTCGTGTGGCCTGAGGATGGTCAATTCTGTGTGTGAATAATTCTTTGGACTGTGAATGGTCAATCCACTGTGTGCATAATCCCGCGGCCTGAGGATGGTCAATAATGTGTTTGAATAATCCTGTGGCCTGTGAATTGTCAATACTGTCTGTCAATAGCCCCTTGCCTAAGGATAGGCGATACTGTGTGAATAATAATGTGGCCTGTGGGTGGTCAATGCTGTGTGATGATAATCCTGTGGGCTGTGGATGGTCAATGATATGTGTGAATAATCTGTGACGTGTGCAATGTCAATATTGTTTGCAAATATTACTGTGGCCTGTGAGTGGTCAAGACTGTGTGTGAACAATCTTGTGATTTGAGAATGGTCAATACTGTGTGTGAATAATCCTGTGGCCTGTGAATCATCAATACTGTGTGTGAATGATTCTTGGCCTGAGGATGGTCAAAACTGTGTGTGAATAATCCTGTTGCCTGAGAATGGTCAATACTGTGTGTGAATAATCCTGTGGCCTGAGGATGATCTGTACTGTGTAAGAATAATCCTGTGTCTTGAGGGTTATCAATACTGTGTATGAATAATCCATGGCTTGAGGATGGTCAATCTATGTGGGAATAATCCTGTGACCTGTAAATGGTCAAGACAGTGTGTTCATTAATTCTGTGGCCGTAGGCTGATCAATATTGAGTGTGAATAATCATGCGGCCTAAGGATTGTCAATACTATGTGGGAACAATCCTGTGACCTGTAAATGGTCAAGACAAAGTGTTCATTAATCCTGTGGCCATGTGCTAGTCAATACTGTGTGTGAATAATCCTGTGGCCTGTGAATGATCAATACTGTGTGTGAATATTGCTGTGGCCTGAGAATCGTCAATACTGCGTGGAAATAATCCTGTGACGTGTAAATGATCAAGACAGTGCGTTCATTAATGATGTGGCCGAATGGTGGTCAATACTGTGTGTGAATAATCCTATGGACTGAGACTGGTCAATACTGTGTGGGAATAACCGTTGGGCCAAAGGATAGTCAATATTGTGTGTGTTAATATCCTGCTGCCTGAGGTTGTTCAATACAGCGAGTAAATAATTCTGTGGCCTGAGAATGGTCCATACTCTGTGGGAATAATCCTGTAGCCTGAGGATGGTCAATACAGTGTGTGAATAATCCTGTGGCCTGTGAATGGTCATTCATGTATAGGAATAATCCCGTGGCCTGAGAATGGTCAATGCTGTGTGGGAATAATCCTGGGGCCTGAGGATGTTCAATACTTTGTGTGAATAGTCCTGTGGCCTGAGTGTGGTCATATTCTGTGTGGGGAAAATCCTGTTGACTGAGGACGGTCAATACTGTGTGTGAATACTCCTGTGGCCTGTGAATTGTCAAGACCCTGTGAGAATCATCCTGTGGCCTGAGGTTGGTCAATACGGTGTGTGAAAGCTTATGTTGCCTGAGGATGGTCAATACTGTGTGTGAATAGTCCTCTGGCCTGAGAATGGTCAATACTATGTGTGAAAAATGCTGTGGACTGTGAATGGTCAATACTGTGTGTGAGTAATCCTGTGGACGGAGAATGGTCAATACCATGTGTGAATTAACCTGTGGCCTGAATTGTGAATACAGTGTGTGAATAATCCTGTGCACTGAGAATGCTCAATAAAGCGTGTGAATAATCCTATGGCCTATGAATCGTAAATACTGTGTGGGAATAACCCTTGGCCCAAGGATGGTCAATACTGTTTGTGAATAATTGTTTAGACTGTGAGTGGTCAATACACTGTGTGAATAATGCTGTGGCCTATGAATCATCAGTATTGTGTGTGAATAATCCTGTGGCCTGAGGATGGTCAATACTGTGTAGGAATAATCCTGTGGCTTGAGGGTTGTCAATACTGAGTGGGAATAATCCATGGCCTGAGGATGGTCAATACTATGTGTAAATAATCCTGTTCCTTGAGGATGGTCAATACTGTGTGGGAATAATCCTGTGACCTGTAAATGGTCAAGACAGTGCGTTCATTAATTCTGTGGCCGTAGGCTGGTCAATACTGAGTGTGAATATCCTGTGGCCTGAGGATTGTCAATACTATGTGGGAACAATCCTGTGAACTGCAGATGTTGAAGACAGAGTGTTCATTAATCCTGTGGCCGTGTGCTAGTCAATGCTGTGCGTGAATAATCCTGTGCTCTTTGAATGGTCAATACTGTGTGTGAATATTGCTGTGGCTTGAGACGCGTCACTCCTGCGTGGAAATAATCCTGTGACGTGTAAATGATCAAGACAGTGCGTTCATTAATGATGTGGCCAAATGGTGGTCAATACTGTGTGTGAATAATCCTGTGGACTGAGAATGGTCAATACTGTGTGGGAATAACCGTTGGACCAAAGGATAGTCAATACTGTGTGTGTTAAATATCCTGCTGCCCGAGGATGTTCAATACAGTGAGTGAATAATCCTGTGGCCTGAGGATGGTCCATACTGTGTGCTGAAAATCCTGTGGCCTGTGGATGGTCAATACTGGGTGTTAATAAACTGTGGACTGTGTATGTTCAGTACTGTTTGTACTGAATGGTCAAGGCAATGTTTTTTTATTAATCCTGTGGCCGTATGTTCGTCAATACTGTGTGTGAATAATCCTGTGGGCTGAGAATGTTGAATATTGTGTGTGACTACTCCTGTGGCCTCTGTACTGTCAATACAGTGTGTAAATAATCCTGTGGCCTGAGGCTGGTCAATAATGTGTGGGAATAATTTTGCTACCCGACGATTGTCAATACTGTGTGTGAATACTCCTATGGCCTGAGGACGGTCAATACTGTGTGAGAGTAATCCTGTGGTCTGAAAATGGTCAATACAGTGTAAAAATAATCCTGTGGCCTGAGAATGGTCAATACTGTGTGTGAATTAACTTGCGGCCTGAGAATTGTGAATTCAGTGTGTGAATAATCCTGTGGACTGAGGGCAGTCAATACTGTGTGTGAATAATCCTATGGCCCGTGAATCGTAAATACTGTGTGTGAATAACCCTTAGCCTAAGGAATGTCAATACTGTGTGCGAATAGCCCTTTGCATAAGGATAGGCAATACTGTGTGTGAGTAATGATGTGGCCTGTGGATGGTCAATACTGTGCATGAATAACCCTTGGCCTGAGGATGGTCAATACAGTGTGTGAACAATCGTGTTGCCTGATGTGGTTCAGTACCATTTATTAATAATCCTGTGGCCTGAGAATGGTCAATATAGTGTGAGAATAATCCTGTTGACGAAGGATGATCAATACTGTGTAGGAATAATCCTGTTCCTTGAGGATTGTCAATACGTTGTGTGGATAATTCATGGCCTGAGGATGGTCAATACTGAGTGTAAATAATCCTGTGACTTCAGGATGGTCAATACTATGTGGGAATAATCCTATGACCTGTAAGTGTTGAAGACAGAGTATCATTAATCCTGTGGCCATGTGCTAGTCAATGCTGTGTGTGGATAAACCTGTGCCCTGTGAATGGTCAATACTGTGTATGAATATTGCTGTGGCTTGAGAATCGTCAATACTGCGTGGAAATAATCATGTGATGTGTCAATGATCAAGACAGTGCGTTCATTAATTCTGTGGCCGTATGGTGGTCAATACTGTGTGCGAATAATCCTGTGGACTGAGAATGGTCAATACTGTGTGGGAATAACCGTTGGGCCGAACGATAGTCAATACTGTGTGTGTTAAATATCCTGCTGCCCGAGGATGTTCAATACAGTGAGTGAATAATCCTGTGGCCTGAGGATGGTCAATACATTGTGTGAAAACTACGTTGCCTGAGGACAGCCATGCTGTGTGTGAATAATCCTGTGACCTTAGAATAGTCTATAATGTATGGGAATATTCCTATGGCCTGTGAACCGTCAATACTGTGTGTGAATAACGTTTGGCCTGAGGATGATCAATACTGTGTGTAAATAATCCTTTGGACAGTGAATGATCACTACCATGTATGCATCATGCTCTGGCCTGTGAATCGCCAATACTGTGTGTGAACAATCCTGTAATTTGAGAATTGTGAATAATGTGAGTGAATATTCCTGTAGCCTGATGGTCAATACAGTGTGAAAATAATCATGTGCCCTGAGGATGGTCAATAGCGTGTGTGACTACTCCTGTGGCTTGAGGATGGTCAATACTGGGTGAGAATAATCCTGTGGTCTGAGGACCGTCAATACTGAGTGTGAACAATCCTGTGGCTTGAGGATGGTCAATAATGGATGCGAATATTTCTGTGACCTGTAAATGGTCAAGACAGTGTGTTCATTAATCCTGTGGCCATATGCTGGTCAATACTATGTGTGAATAATCCTGTGGCCTGAGAATGGTCAATACTGTGTGTGAATAATCCTTTGGACTGTAAATGGTCAATACACATTGTGAATAATCCTGCGGCCTGAGGATGGTCAATACTGTGTGTGACTAACTCTTTGCCTAAGGATGGGTGATACTGTGTGTGAATAATCTGGTGGCCTGTGGATGGTCAATGCAGTGTGATAATAATCCTGTAGCCTGTGAATGGTCAATACTATGTGTGAGTAATCCTGTGGCCTGTGCATGGTCAATATTGTTTGTAAAAAGCCTTTGGTCTGAGGATGACCAATACTGTGTGTGAATAAGACAGTGACCTCTGAATGGTCAATACTATGTGTGAATAATCCTGTGGCCTGTGGATCGTCAACAGAGAGTGTGAATAACCCTGTGGCCTGTGTCCTATTAATACCGTTTGTAAATAATCCTTTGGCCTGAGGATGGACAATACTGTGTGTGAATAAGACAGTGGCCTGTGAATGGTCAACATTGTGTGAAGAAAATCCTGTGGCCTGAGGATGGACAATACTGTGTGGGAATAACCCTTTGGCCTGTGAATGGTCAATACTGTGTGTGAGTAATCCTGTGGCCTGTGTACTGTAAATATTGTGTAAAAATAATCCTGTGATTGAGGATGATCAATAATGTGTTTGAAAAATCCTTTGGCCTGAGGATGGACAATACTGTGTAGGAATAATCCTGTGGTCTGTGGATAGTCAGTACTGTGTGTGAATATTATTCTGGCCTGAGGTTGTTTAATACTGTGTGCAATTAATCCTGAGGCCTGAGGCTGGTCAATAATGTGTGAATATACTCCTGTGGCCTGAGGATGTTCAATACTGTGTGTGTATAATCCTGTGGCCTGAGGTTTGTTAATACTGTGTGTGTAAAATTCTGTGGCCGAAGGATGGTCAATACAGCGTATTTATTAATGTTGTTGCCATAGGCTGGTCAATACTGTGTGGGAATAATCCTGTTGGCTGAGAATGTTGAATACTGTGTGTGAATACTCCTGTGGCCTGAGGATGGTCAGTACAGTGAATGAATGATCCTGAGGTATGAGGATGGTCAATTCTGTGTGTGAATGGTCAATACAGTGTGTGAAAAACTCTTGGCCCGAGGATGATCAGTACTGTGTGTGAGTAATCCTTTGGATGGAGGATGGTAAATACTGTGTATGAATAATCCTGTGGCCTGTAAATTGTCAAGGCACTGTGTTCATTAATTCTGTGGCCTGTGAATCGTAAATACCGTGTGTGAAAACCGCTTGGCCTGAGGATGATCAATACTATGTGTGAACAATCCTGTAGCCTGAGGATAGTCAGAACTGTATGTAATTAATCCTATTGCCTGAGGTTGTTCAATACTGGGTGTGAATAATCCTGTGCCCTGTGAATGGTCAATGGTGTGTGTGTGCATATTGCTGTGGACTGTGAATGGTCAATACTCTGTGTGAATAATCCTCTGGTTTTAGGATGGTTAACACTGTGTATGAGCAATCCTGTGGACGGAGGATGGTCAATACTGTGTGGGAATAATCCTTTGGACTGTGGATGGTCAATGCAGTGTGTGAATAATCCTGTGCACTGTGAATGTTCAGTACCGTGTGTATGCTCAATACTGTGTGTGAATAATCCTGTGGACTGAGGCCAGTCAGTACTATGTGTCACTAATCCTGTGGCCTGTGAATCGTAAATACTGTGTGAATAAGTCTTTGCATACGGATGGGCAATACTGTGTGTGAATAATAATGTGGACTGTGGATTGTCAATTCTGTGTGATAATAATCCTGTGAGCCGTGGATGGTCGATACTGTGTGTTAATAATCCAGTGGCCTGAGGGCAGTCAATACTGTGTGTGAATAATCATGTGGATTGAGAATGGTCAAGACTGTGTTGGAATAACCCTTTGGCCTAAGAATAATCAATACTGTGTGAGAATAATCCAGTGGACTGAGGATTGTGTATACTGTGTGTGAGTAATCGTGTGACCTGTGTACTGCCAACACTGTGTGTAAATAGTTCTGTGGCCAGAGGATGATCAATACTGTGTTGAATATTCCTCTGGCCTGATGCTGGTCAATACTGTGTGTGAATAATCCTGTGGCCTGAGAAAAGCCAATACTGTGTGGGAATAATCCTCTGGCCTGAGGATGGTGAATACAGTGTGTGAAAAATATTGTTGCCTGAGAATGGTCAATAAAGTGTGCGAATAATCCTGTGGCCTAAGGTTGGACAATACTGTGTGGGAACAATCCTGTGGCCAGTGGATGGTCTTCACTGTGTGTGAATAATCCTATGGTCTGACGATGGTCAATACTGTGTGTGAACAATCCCATGGCTTGAGGATAGTCAATATTGTGTGGGAATAATCATGTGCCCTGTGAATGGTCAAGACAGTGCGTTCATTAATCCTGTGTCCGTATGCTGGTCAAAACTGTGTGGGAAAAATCCTGCTGGCTGAGAATATTGAATATTGTGTGTGAATATTCCTGTGACCTGAGGTTGGTCAATACAGTGTGTGAATGATACTGTGGCCTGTGAATGATCAATACTGTGTGTGACTAATCCTTGGCATGAGCATGATCAATACTATGTGTGGACAATCCTGTGCCCTGTGAATGGTCAGTACTGTGTGTGAATAATCCTGTGCCCTGTTAATTGGTAAAGAGAATGTGTTCAGTAATCCTGTGGCCTCGGGTTTGTCAATACAGTGTGTGAATGATCTTATGGCCTTAGGATGGTCAATACTGTGTGCGAATAATCCTCTGGCCTGTGAATGGTCAATACTGTGTGTGAATAAGCCTTGACCTGAGGATGATCAATACTGTGTGTGAGTAATCCTGTGGACGGAGGATGGTCAATGCTGTGTGTGAATAATAATGTGACCTGATGATATTCAATACTTTGTGAATACCCCTGTGGCCTGAGGATGGATAAAACTGTGTGCTAATAATCCTGTGACCTGTAAATGATCAAGACAGTCTGTGCATTAATCCTGTGGCCTATACTTTGTGAATCATCCTGCTGGCTGAGAATATTGAATATTGTGTGTGAATACTCCTGTGGCCTGAGGTTGGTCAATACTGTGTGTGAATAATACTCTGGCATGTGAATGGTCATTACTGTGTTGACTATACCGTGGCCTGAGCATGGTCAATACTGTGTGTGAACAATCCTCTGGCCTTTGAATGGTCAATAGAGTGTCAGAATAATCCTGTGGCTTGAGGATATTTAATACAGTGTGTGTATAATCCTCTGGGCTGAGAAAAGTCAATAATGTGTGTGAATAATCCTGTGGCCTGAGGATGTTCAATACAGTGTGTGAATACTCCTGTGGTCTCAGGATGTTC
Source organism: Chiloscyllium plagiosum (assembly GCF_037043375.1). NCBI lineage: Eukaryota > Metazoa > Chordata > Chondrichthyes > Orectolobiformes > Hemiscylliidae > Chiloscyllium > Chiloscyllium plagiosum. The sequence continues at coordinate 68,994,007 of NW_028270178.1, read as the reverse complement.
AATACTGTGTGTGAACAATCCTGTGGCTTGAGGATAGTCAGTATTGTGTGGACGTAATTCTGTGACCATGTAAATGGTTGAGACAGTGTGTTCATTAATCCTGTGGCCGTGTTCCAATCAATACTGTGTGTGAATAATGCTGTGGGCTGGAAATATTGAATATTGTGTGTGAATATTAGTGTGTCCTGAGGATGGTCAGTACTGTGTGTGAATAATCCTGTGGCCTGAGGATGTTCAATACAGGGTGGGAATAATCCTGTGGTTTGAGAATGGAAAATACTGTGTGGGAATAATCCTGTGGCCTGAGGATGGTCAATACAGGGTGGGAATAATCCTGTGGTTTGAGAATGGAAAATACTGTGTGGGAATAATCCTGTGGCCTGAGGATGGTCAATACAGGGTGGGAATAATCCTGTGGTTTGAGAATGGAAAATACTGTGTGGGAATAATCCTGTGGCCTGAGGATGGTCAATACAGGGTGGGAATAATCCTGTGGTTTGAGAATGGTCAATACTGGGTGTGAATAATTCTGTGACCTGTGAATCATCAATACTGGGTGTGAATAACCTTTGCCTGAGGATGGTCAATACAGGGTGGGAATAATCCTGTGGCCTGAGAATGGTCAATACTGTGTGGGAATAATCCTGTGGTTTGAGAATGGTCAATACTGTGTGTGAATAACCCTGTGGCCTGAGGATGGTCAATACTGGGTGCGAATATTTCTGTGCCCTGTTAATGGTCAAGACAGTGTGTTCATTAATCCTGTGGCCGTATGCTGGACAATACTGTGTGGGAATAATCCTGTGGCTGAGAATATTGAATATTGTGTGTGAACACTCCTCTGGCCTGTGAATGGTCAATACTGTATGGGAGTAATCCTGTGGCCTGAGGTTGGTCAATACTATGTGTGAATAATTCTGTGGCCTGAGTGTGGTCATATTCTGTGTGTGAAAAATCCTGTGGACTGAGGATGGTCAATATTGTGTGTGTATAATCCTTTGGACAGTGAATGGTCAATACCATGTGTGCATAATCCTCTGGCCTCTGAATCGTCAGTACTGTGCGTGAGTAATCCTGTCGACTGAGGATGGTCAGTACTGTGTTTGAATAATCCTGAGGCCTCAGGATGTAGAATACTGTGTGTGAATAATCCTCTAGCCTGTGAATGATCAATGCTGTGTATGAGTAATGCTCTGGACTGTAAATGGTCAATACTGTGTGTGAAGAATCCTATGGTTTTAGGATGGCCCATACTGCGTGTGAGTAATCCTGTGGGCTGAGGATGGTCAATATAGTGTGTGAATATTCCTGTGCACTGTGAATGCTCAATACTGTGTGTGAATATTCCTGAGGCTTGAACTTGGCCAATACTGTGTGGGAATAATCCTGTGGCCTGGCGTTGATCAGTTCAGTGTGTGTATAAATCTGTGTACTGAGAATGATCAATACTGTGTGTGATTAATCCTGTGGCCTGAGGATGGTCTATACTGTGCATGATTAATCGTGTGGACTGAGAATGATCAATACTGTGTTTGAATAATCCTGTAGCATGAGAATGATCAATACAATGTGGGCATAATCCTTTGGCCTGAGGATGGTGAAAAGCATGTGTAATTAATCCTGTTGCCTGTAGTTGGTCAATACTCTGTGTGACCTATCCTGTGGCCTGTGTCTGTTCAATGCAGTGTGTGAATAATCCTGTGGACTGAAGATGGTCAATACTGTGTGTGAATAATACTGTGGTTTTCAGATGGTCAATACAGTATATGAGTAATCCTGTGAACTGAGGATGGTCAATATTGTGTGTGAATAATCCTTTGAAATGTGAATGGTCAATACAGTGTGTCAATACTCCTGTGGCCCATGACTCGTCAATACTGTGTGTGAATAATCCTTTGTCTAAAAATGGGCAATACTGTGTGTGAATAATCCTGTGGCCGTATGCTGGTCAATACTGTGTGTGAGTAATCCCGTGGACTGAGGATGGTCAGTAGAGTGTGTGAATAATTCTGTGCACTGTGAATGCTCAATACATCGTGTGAATAATCCCGAGGCTTGAACATGGTCAATACTGTTTGGGAATATTCCTGTGGCCTGATGTTGGTCAATACAGTTTGGGTATAATCCTGTGGGTTAGGGTGATCAATACGGTGTGTGGTAAATCCTGTGGATTGAGAATGATCAACACTGTGTCTGAGTAATCCTGTGGAATGTGGGTGGTCAGTATTGTGTGAGAATAATCCTTTGGAATGTGAATGGTCAATACAGTGTGTGAATAATCCTGTGAACTGTGAATGCTGAATACGGTGTGTGTGATTAAACATTTGTCTAAAGATTGTCAATACTGTGTGTGAATGATAATGTGGCCTGTGGATGGTAAATGCTGTGTATTAATAATCCAGTGGCCTGTGGATGGTCAATACTGTTTGTTAATAATCTGTGGCCTGTGGATGGTCAATTCTGTGTGGAGTAATCCTGTGGCCTGAAGATGATCAATGATGTGTGTGAAAACTCGTGTGGTCTGAGGATGGTCAATACTGTGTGTGAAAAATGCTGTGGACTGTGAACGGTCAATACTGTGTGAGAGTAATCCTGTGGATGGAGGATTGTCAATACTGTGTGTGAATGATCCTGTGGCATGCGAATTGTCAATACAGTGTGTGAATAACCCTTGGCCAAAGAATGGTCAATACTGTGTGTGAATAACCCTTTGAATTGTGAATGGCAAATACACTGTATGAATAATCCTGCGGCCTGAGGATGGTAAATACTGCCTGAATAATCCTGGGGCCTGTGAATTGTCAATACTGTGTCTGAATAGTCCTTTGCCGAAGGATAGGCAATACTGTGTGTGAATAATAATATGGCCTGTGGATGTTCAATGCTGTGTGATAATAAACCTGTGGGCTGTGGATGGTCAATACTGTGTGTTAATAATCTCTGGCCTGTGCATGGTCAACACTGGTTGCAAATAATACTGTGGCCTGTGGATGGACAATACTGTGTGTGAATAATGCTGTGGCCTGAGGATGGTCAATGCTGGGTGTGAATAATCCTGTGACCTGCAAATGGTCAATACAGTTTGTTCATTAATCCTGTGTCCGTATGCTAGGAAATACTGTGTGGGAATAATCCTGTCGGTTGAGAATGTTGAATATTGTGTGTGAGTACTCGTGTGGCCTGAGGATGGTCAATACTGTGTGTGAATAATCCTGTGGCCTGAGGATGTTTAATACTATGTAGGAATAATCCTGTGACTTGAGGATTTTCAATACTGTGTGTGAATAATCCATGGCCTGAGAATGGTCAATACTGTGTGTGAATTAACCTGTGGCCTGAGAATTGCGAATACAGTGTGGGAATAATCCTGTGCACTGTGAATGTTTAATACTGTGTGTAAATAATCCTGTGTACTGAGGGCAGTCAATACTGTGTCGGAATAATCCAATGGCCCGTGAATCGTAAATACTGTATGTGAATAACCCTTGGCCTAAGGATGGTCAATTCTGTGTGTGAATAATCCTTTGGACTGTGAATGGTCAATACACTGTGTGCATAATCCCGCAGCCTGAGGATGGTCAATAATGTGTTTGAATAATCCTGTGGCCTGTGAATTGTCAATACTGTGTGTCAATAGCCCCTTGCCTAAGTATAGTCGATACTGTGTGAATAATAATGTGGCCTGTGGATGGTCAATGCTGTGTGATAATAATCCTGTGGGCTGTGGATGGTCAATACTATGTGTGAATAATCTGTGACGTGTGCAATGTCAACATTGTTTGCAAATATTACTGTGGCCTGTGAGTGATCAAGACCGTGTGTGAACAATCTTGTGATTTGAGAATGGTCAATACTGTGTGTGAACAATTGTGTTTCCTGAGGTGGTTCAATACCATTTCTTAATAATTTTGTGGCCTGAAAATGGTCAATATAATGTGAGAATAATTCTGTTGCCTGAAAATGGTCAATATAATTTGAGAATAATCCTGTTGCTTAAGGATGATCAATACTGTGTAGGAATAATCCTGTTCCTTGAGGATTGTCAATAAGTTGTGTGGATAACTCATGGCCTGAGGATGGTCAATACTGTGTGTAAATAATCCTGTGACTTCGGGAGGGTCAATACTATGTGGGAATAATCCTGTGACCTATAAATGTTGAAGACAGAGTATTCATTAATCCTGTGGCCATGTGCTAGTCAATGCTGTGTGTGAATAAACCTGTGCCCTTTGAATGGTCAATACTGTGTGGGAATATTGCTGTGGCCTGAGAATCAACAATACTGTGTGGGAATAATCCTGTGACGTGTAAATGAACAAGTTAGTGTGTGCATTAATCCTGTGGCCGTATGCTGGTCAATACTGTATCTGAATAATCCTGTTGGCTGAGAATATTGACCATTGTGTCTGAATACTCCTGTGGCTTGTGTTTAGTCAATACAGTGTGTGAATAAACCTGTGGCCTGCGGTTAGTCAATACTGTGTGTGAATAATCCTCTGGCCTGTGAATCATCAATACTGTGTGTGAATAAACCTGTGGCCTGAGGTTAGTCAATACTGTGTGTGAATAATCCCCTGTCCTGTGAATCATCAATACTGTGTTTGACTAATCCTTAGACTGAGTATGAACAATACTATATGTGAACAATCCTGTGGACTGTGAATGGTCAATAGTGTGTCAGAGTAATCCTGAACTTGAGGATGTTCAATACTGTGTGTGAATAATCCTGTGCCCTGTGGATTGTCAATACTGTGTGGGAATATTCCTGTGACCTGTTAATTGGTAAAGAGAATGTGTTCATTAAACCTGTGGCCTCAGGTTGGTCAATACAGTGTGTGAATGATCTTATGGCCTTAGGATGATCAATACTGTGTATGAATAACCCTTGACCTGAGGATGATCAATACTGTGTGTGAGTAATCTTGTGGACGGAGGATGGTCAATACTGTGCGTGAATAATAATGTGGCCTGAGGGCAGTCAATACTGTGTGAATAATGCTATGGGCTGTGAATCGTCAGTACTGTGTGTGTATAACCCTTTGCCTAAGGATGGTCAATATTGTGAGTGAATCATAATGTGGGCTGTGGATGGTCAATGCTGTGTGAGAATAATCCTGTGGCCTGTGGATGGTCAATGCTGTGTGATAATAATCCTTTGTGATGTGGATAGTCAATACTGTGCATCAATAATCTGTGGCCTGTGAATGTTCAATACTGTTTGTACTAAATGGTCAAGGCAATGTGTTTATTAATCCTGTGGCCGTATGTTCGTCAATACTGTGTGGGGAAAAACTCTGTGGGCTGGGAATGTTGATTATTGTGTATGAATACTCCTGTGGCCTCTGTACTGTCAACACAGTGTGTAATTAATCCTGTGGCCTGAGGCTGGTCAATAATGTGTGTGAATAAATTTGCTAAAAGAGGATTGTCAATGCTGTGTGTGAATAATCCTGTGGACTGTGAATGGTCAATACTGTGTGTGAGTAATCCTATTGACGTAGAATTGTCAGTAGTGTGTGTAAATTAACCTGTGGCCTGAGAATTGTGAATACAGTGTGGGAATAATCCTGTGCACTGTGAATGCTCAATACCGTGTGTGAATAATCCTGTGTCCTGAGAATGGTCAATACAGTGTGAGAATAATCCTGGTACCTGTGGATGGTCAATACTGTGTAGGAAAAGTCCTATGGCTTGAGGATCGTCAATACTGTGTGTGAATAATCCTGTGACATTAGGGTGGTCTATACTGTGTGTGAATAATTCTTTGCGTGAGGATGGTCAATATTGTGTGTGAATAATCCTGTTGCCTGAGGATGTTCAATAATGTGTGGCTATAATCCTGTGGCCTGTGAACGGTCAATACTGTGTGTGAATTATCCTTGGACAGTGAATGGTCAATACCACATGTGAATAATCCTCTAGCCTGTGAATCATCAATACTGTGTGTGAATAACTCTTGGCCTGAGGATGGTCAATACTGTGTGTGAACAATCCTGTGGCCTGTGGATGGTCAATGCTGTGTGTGAATTATCCTTGGACAGTGAATGGTCAATACCACATGTGAATAATCCTCTAGCCTGTGAATCATCAATACTGTGTGTGAATAACCCTTGGCCTGAGGATGGTCAATACTGTGTGTGAACAATCCTGTGGCCTGTGGATGGTCAAAACTATGTGATTAATCCTGTTGCCTGTGGTTGTTCAATACTGTGGATGAAAAATCCTGTGGCCTGTGAATGGTCATTTCTGTTTGTTTATAATACTGTGGCCTGAGGATGGTCAATACTGTGTGTGAATAATCCTGTGCACTGTGACTGCTCAATACTCTGTATGAATAAACCTGTGGCCTGAGAGTAGTCAATAAAGTGTGGGAATAATCCAGTGGCCTAAGGATAGTCAATACTGTGTGTGAATAAGGCTGTGGCCTGTGAATGGTCAATACTGTGTGTTAATAATCTGTGGCCTGTGGATGGTCAATACTGTTGTGAATAATCTTGTGGCCGGAGGCTGGTTAATACAGTGTGTGAATAATCTTGTGGTCTGATAATGGTCAATACCGTGAATAATCCTGTGCCCTGAGGATATTCAATATTGTGTGTGAATAAACCTGTGGCCTGTGATGGTCAATGCTGTGTGTGAATTATCCTTGGACAGTGAATGGTCAATACCACGTGTGAATAATCCTCTGGCCTGTGAATCGTCAATACTGTGTGTGAATAACCCTTGGCCTGAACATGGTCAACACTATGTGTGAATAATCCTGTGCACTGTGAATGCTCAATACTGTGTGTGAATAATCCTGTGGACTGTGGATGGACAATACTGTGTGTGAATAATCCTGTGACCTGTAAGTGGTCAAAAAGTGTGTCCATTAATCCTCTGGCCGGAGGATGATCAATACTATGTGTGATTAATCCTGTGTCCTAAGAATGTTGAATATTGTTTGTGAATATTCCTGTGGCCGGAGGTTGGTCAATACTGTGAGTGAGTAATCCTGTGGCCTAAGAATGATCAATAAAATGTGTGATTAATCCTGTTGCCTGAGGTTGTTCAATCCTGCGTGAGAATAATCCTGTGAATGGTCAATGCTTGTGTGAATAATTCTGTGGGCTGAGAATGGTCATTACTGTGAGTGAATAATCCTGTGGTCTTCGGATGGTCAATACTGTATATGAGTAATCCTATGGACTGAGGATGGTCAACACGATGTGAAATTAATCCTTTGGACTGTCAATGGTCAATACTGTGTGTGAATAAACCTGTGGTCTGAGGATGGTCAATATTGTCTGTGAATAATCGTCTGGACTGATGATGGTCAATGATGTGTATGAATAATCCTGTAGCCTGTGAATCGTCAATATTGTGTGGGAATAAACCTTTGCCTAAGGATAGTCAATATGGAGTGTGAATAGTTCTGTGCACTGTGACCGCTCAATACTCTGCGTGAATAAACATGTGGCCTGAGTGTAGTCAATACTGTGTGGGAATAATCCCGTGGCCTGAGGATAGTCAATTCTGTGCGGGAATAAGGCTGTGGCCATTGAATGGTCACTACTGTGTGTTAATAATCTGTGGCCTGTGCATAGTCAATACTGTTTGTTAATAATACTGCATCCTATGAATGGTCAAGACTGTGTGTGAATAATCCTGTGGCCTGAGGGTAGTCAATACTGTGTGTGGGTAATCCTGTGACCTGTAACTGTTCAAGACAGTGTGTTCAAAAATCCTGTGGCCATAAACTGGTCAATACAGTGTGTGAGAAAACCTGTGACCCGAGGATGGTTAATACTGTGTGTGGATAATCCTGTGGCCTGATAATGATCAATACTGTGTGTGAATAATCCTGTTGTTTGAGGATGTTCAATAATGTGTGTGACTAATCCGGTGGCCTGATGATGGTCAATGCTGTGTGGTAATAAGCCTGTGGCCTGAAAATAGTCAATACTGTGTGGGAATAACCCTGTGCCTTGAGGATATTCAATACTGTGTGTGAATAATCCTGAGACCTATGAATGGGCAATACTGTGTATGAATAATCCTGCAGCCTGAGTATGGTCAATACTGTGTGTTAATAAACTTGTGGCCTGTGAATCGTCAATACTGTGTGTGAGTAATAATGTGGCCTGTGGACGGTCAATGCTGTGTGTTAATAATCTGTGGTCTCTGCATGGTCATTTCTGTTTGTTAATTATACTGTGGCCTGTGCATGGTCAATAGAGTATGAATAATCCTGTGCGCTGTGAATGCTGAAAACTGTGTGTGAATAATCCTGTGGCCTGAGGATGGTCAATACTATCTGTGAATAATCCTGTGGCCTGAGGACAGTCAATACAGTGTGTGAATTATCCTCTGGCCTGTAATTCGTAAATACTTTATGTAAATGCGCCTGTGGGCTGAGGATGGTCAATACTGTGTGTGAGTAATCCTATGGCCTGAGGATGGTCAATAGTGTGTACGAAAAATCCTGTGGCCACTGACATGGTTTTGGATGAGCTGCTGGTTGATCCTCTCCCTCCAATGTCCCTCCCTATCTCTGCAATCCCCTCCAGCTGCAGCAATCCGTACTGGCTTTGTAACACCATTCAGGTCCTGGCCACTTTCTGTAACACACTCACCACCTCCAGCACCTTCATCTCTCCCTGTTCCTGTCACGTCATTAAACCCTGACAATGATTCCCGTTCCACCTGCCCTCCTCCTGCGAGCAGACCCTTTGCGATCCCTTTAAAACTTATTCTTAAAGCACGCTCTCACTTCTGGATTTTAAGCACGTTTTGCTGATCTGGTTTGCCTCATAATCTAATAAGATCCATTTTGTCCTGAGTGAGGGACAGGAGTGAGTTTCATATTGAGGTTTTGTCTGTTTCGATGGAATGTACTTTTTTTGAGTGATGTACACTGTTCCTTCAAATGTTTTCCACTGTTCATTTACAGACACATGTTCCAGTCTGTTTAGCCTGTTTACCTTGGTCAATTCTCCTGACAAATTTACGCAATTGGCTATTTTTGTTTTTCATTGTAACTTGTCCTTTCTGTGATTCACTCTAAAACTTTATATTTCTTTAAACTGCACTTTATCACAATTTCCCGGAGGATCTCTCCAGGTGACATTACTCATTCACTAAGTTTCATCACACAACTAGCGGTCTGACATAGTTACGTCCCTAGCTAGTTGCACAATGTGTTATTTAAAGAAACACTGAAAAAAAAATTATCTGTACTCCCCTTCCACTATCACTGTTGTCAGTGTGATTGTCCCAGATTATGCGAATATTGAAGTTTCCCAAAATTATCACAATATATTTGCTCAAAAATTCCAATTAATTCCTGTTTAATGCAGTGATGTGTAATGAAATGCTGTTCGGTGGCTAAAACTGTTATACTTTTTCTGTCCTTGGCAAGTAGTAGCCAGAATTTACATTCCAACTCTACTTCTTGATCTGCGGCCAAATGCTTTCTCTGTAATGCCTTTGTTATCCATTATAGTTCTCGTTGCGCATTTTGCCTGAGTTTCTGCAAGTTTGTGAGCTATTGAATACTTATGTTCACCTTTTGTTCGCCCTGTAACCACGTCTCCCTGGTGTATAAATCTCTTTTATCTCTGTGTCACAAATCCATCGACCTTATTGCAGAGACCTTGTCCATGCGAAAAAAAAGACATAATTTACTCTTTCCCACAATGTCCTGTCACATACCTATTCACTGATGTACAGGTTAAGTTAAACTCTGTCCCTTTCGGTTCCTTTCTGAATGTCTTCAGCCAAATTCCCATGCTGTTCCGATGCTTCACCTTTTCTCTTTGGATTTGGAAAGTTCCTTTCACCTGAACCCTGTCCCTGCGTCCTCCCTGTCAGTTTAAAGCCCCGTCCACAAACCTACCGACATGATTTGCCAGGACACTCTTCCCAGCACTGTTCCAGTGGGTCCATTCTAATGGATTATTTTTTAAAACATCAGCTATGGGATTTGGGTGTCTCTGGCTGACCAGCCTTTCTTGTCCAGCCCTAGCTGCCAGTGAGCTGAGTAACTTGCTCAGCCATTTCAGAGGGTAATTGAGAGGCAAACACTTTGCTGTGGTTATGTAGTGCAGACCATGTTAGGATGGGCAGACGTCCATCTCAGAAGGACAAGTGTTTGGGTTTTTTGTACATCAACAATGGTCTCATACTTACATGTGGATTGTTAATTGCTATTTTTAAAATTATTGATTTCAAATTCCACCATTTCTGAAGGTGGGATTCAAACCTTTCTCCCCTGTACATTAGCTGAGGTTTTGGATATGTGCTGTAGTAATACCACTCGGCCATCACTTCACCTGCTCAATGGTTGCCCATCCCTGAACACTGACACCAGTGCATCATGAAGTTAAACCCGTTCTTCCGACACAATTGTTTGATCTTGATAACTTGCTGCACTCTGGTGATATCACTCAGTCTCTCTCCATGTGGTATCCCTCACTGTGTCGGTCTAATTGCTGCCTCTGTCAGTGTCTCTCGCTCAGGATCTCCAGATCCTGAGCCAACCGAATTCTCCACTCCAGAGAGACGCAGCAGCACAGGCCAGGGATGGAAACTGAGATTTTCCAGATCTCTGTGGGACACAGTGCCATTTTCCATGTGTAATCCTCACAGCATCAGTCTAATTTCCCATTCTGTCTATCTCTTTGTCTCCTACACGTGCTCAGGAAGGTCCTGACTCAATAGACTTCCCAACTACTGGGTGTCTCGTCAATCATCACATTGAAGATGGTTGGTCAGCCAGAGAGACAAAGGACAGGGAGATCTGGAGCCTTCAATAAATCCTGCAGCAAGGTAAGATCACTCACAGTGCACAGAGCAGAGAGCAATGAGAGGGCTCCAATCATCGGCTAACTAGACATGACATGGATATAGTGCCAGAGGGGAGCACAATACAGACATTCCCCCCAGGCTCAATCCCTGCCCATAATGTAAGGTCTGTTGTACTAAGACTAACCACACTGCAACACTGAATCTATGTCATATCTTGGTGACCAATGTCTTCAATAATTTTTTAAATCCTATAACAGTTGGTATCTTTGTAACCTCCTCCCTTCCTTATAGTCACTTCACTAATTTGAAACGTACTGCATTCCAGACTACCATCCCTATCGCTGTAACCTGCTTCAGTGTCTACAACATGTCTTATCTCAGTAGTCTCCTCCTCTTTAACTGGATACAGAGTCATGTAGCACGGAAACAGGACCTTCACTCCAACTCATCAATGCTGACCATGATTCTTATACTAAATGTGTCGCATTTGCCTGTGTTTGGCCCTTATCTCTTCAAACCTTCTCCTCTCCATGTATCCCTCCAAATGTCTTTTCCATGTTGTAATTGTACACGTTTCTCTCATTTCCTCTGACGCCCTGTTCCGTCTATGCACCATCCTTTGTGGCTAATGTTGCCGCTCAGCTCCCTCTTTAAATCCTTGCTCTCTCACCTCCTGTTTATACCCTCTAGCTTGGGAGTCACCTACCCTTGGCTTTTCACCTTACTGAGGCCCCGCATGGTTTTATAAACCTTTATAAGGTCAATCCGTAGCCTCCTCTGCCTAAGGCAAATATTTAGGACAATGTTACAAATGTCTCCAATTCATATCAAAGCTCTGGACAATGAAGGAAAGTGCATCAAATACTGATTTCACCACCCTGTCCAACTGCAATGTCACTTCCAAGGAACAATGTAACTACACCCCTTGGTCTCTCTCTGTTGTCGAACAGAGAGAGACCAAGGGGTGCAGGGACAAACCATTAACTGTGTTAGTCCTCCCTGGTTTGTCTCGACAAAACCCAACACCATACGTCAACTGCATCTTTAATTCCTTGGTCCACTGGCCCCATTGTTCAAGAGCCCTTTTGAAAATCATATTCACTGCACATGACGCTATTAATTTGATCATCTGCAAACTTACTAACAATGACTCCTATATTCTCAATCAAATCGTTTATGTAGATGATACATATCAGTGGACCTAGCCCCGATACTTATAGCACACCGCTGGTCACAGGCCTCCAGCCTGAACAACAATCCCCTTCCACCACCCTCTGTCTCCAACTGTCAAGCCAATTTTGTATCCAGTTGGCTAGCTCTCCCTGATCCCATGTGATCTAACCTTCTGAACCAGTATATCATGCTGAACCCTGTCAAAGGTCCTGCTGACTTTAGTGTAGACAATGTATGGTCACCACTTCAACAAAAGCAAACAAGTCAGTGAGACCTAACTTTGTACGTTTAAAGCTGTGCTGACTAGCTTTCATCAATCCTTGCCTTTGTAAATGGATGTAATTCCTGCCTGGCAGAGTCACTTCCACAACCTACCCATCACTGACATCTGGCTAATTGGTCTTTAGTTCCCTAGCATTCCAACACAGCGTTTCTCAAGAAATGGACCAAAACTATATTCTTGTCATAGTTGTACAGCATGGAAACAGACCCTACAGTTGGTAGAAAACATAATCTCAAACTAAACCCATCCCAGCTGTTTTACCAAATTTATTACGTTGCATTTATTCAAATTGAATTCCCTCTACAGTTTTTCAGCCCATTCACTCATCAAGATCCCTTTGTAATCTTAGAAAGCCTCCTAAACTGTCAATTATTCCACCCTCCAATCTTCCAGCCCATCTCACATGGATATCAATGGTACAAATACCTTTGCTCTGCTCGGGGCTTCACAATTTCTTCCCTAGCATCGCCTGTCTTACAGTTGATCAGGTCCTGGGGCTTTCCATAACTTTGTGTTTTAAAGCTTCCAGCACCACCTCTTCTACAACATGCACTCTTTTCAAGTCACAGAGATCTACAGCATGGAAACAAACCTTTCGGTCCCACTCGTCCATGCTGACCAGAAGATCTAAATAAATCCATCTCATTTACCAGCATTTGGCCCATGTACCACTAAACCATTACAATTCATATTCCCATCCAGATACCTTTTAAATGTTGTCATAGTATCAGTATCTGTTACATTCTCTCTCCGTTCATTTCATACACGGATCACCTTATGCATGAAAAAGCTGTCCCTTCGGTCCCTTTTAAACCTTTCCCCTCTAAACTTAAACTTATGCCCTCTAGGTTTGGACTGCCCAACCCCTGGGAAAAGACCTTGAATGTTTACCCAATTCATACCCCTCATGTTTATATAAACTTCTGTCAGGTCACCCCTCAGTCTCAAATGCTCCTGGGAAAATAACCCCATCTTATTCAGCAACAACTCTGGCAACATCTTGTCAATTTTCTCTGAGCACTTACTACTTTCAAAGCATCATTCCTAGAGCAGAGAGACTGGAATTGCAGAGAACTCCAATTGTGGTTTAACGTATTCCTCTTGTTCCCTGAGTTCCCCAGTCTTAGTCCACAGTAAGTTCTGGAGTGAAAAAATGCTTAGGGTCTTAGCAAATATCCTGCAGTTCCACACATCAATTACCTCATTGATCTTTAAAGGCCCCAATTTTGTCTCAAGTTACTCTTTTACTCTTAATATATTTATACAATTACTTTTGGATTCTCATTATGCTTCTCTGCCGAGGCTATTTCTTGTACCTTTTCTGCATTCCTGATTTCCACCCACAGTGTATTCCCACAGCCCCTGTGATCCTCAGGGATTCCCTTGATCCACCTGGCTATACCTGACATGTGCCTCATTTTCCTTGACCAGACCCTCAATAGACAGCCAGTGTTTCTGAATGTTGTCAGCATTGAGCTGCACACAAACAGGAACATGCTGGCGCTGATCGTTCAATTTATATTTTAAAATATTCTCATTTGCCAGACTTCCCTTTCACTGTAAATAGACTTTGCAATCACCTTTTGAAAGTTCCTGGCTAAAACAATCAAGATTAGTCTGGCCCCATTTTATAACTTGAAATTGTAGACCACGCCTATCCTTTTCCATCGCCATTTTCAAACTAGTAGAACTGTGGTCACTTTGACAAAATGCTTTCCCACTAACGCCTCAGTCCCTTTCCCTACCTTGATTCACAAGGGGAGGTCAGGTTTTGCCATTTCTCTTTTCAGGCCATTTACATATTGATTGGGAGATTTTTTGGAACACAATTACCAAATTCCTCCCTTGCAAACACTGGCAGTCCCAGTCTAGGTTTGGAAAGTTCAAAAACCCCTACCACAACAGCCCTATTATTATGATTGATATTTAAGATCTCCCCACATATTTGTTTCTCAGTCTGCCACTGATTATTAGGCGTCAGCAGTACGGTCGTGTCAAAGTGATGACCCATTCTTATTTCTCAGTTCCACTAACATAGCTTCACTGAGCGATCCCACAGAAATATCCTCTCTAAGTACTGTTGTGATGATTCATGCAATCAAAACCCACCACCACACATCCTCTCTTGCCTCCCCTTCGATGCTTCCTGCAGTTCCTCTACCTTGAAACAATGAGCTGCCAGCCCTGCCCCTCCCTCAGCTGTATTTCTGTGATAACTATTATATCCCAGTCTGATGTTCCAATCCATGCCCCGAGTTCATCTTCCTTAGCTGTCAGGCCCTTTGCATTGAAATACATGTAGTTCAATAACCAGTTTTCCCCCATTCCCTGCTATGTTCTTGCCTGCCTTGTCTTTTGAAATCGCTCTCTTTAACTTGTGTACCAGCCTCAAATTTTCTTTCCGACCTTACGACTGTTTAAGGTCCAACACCCTGCCAGACTAGGTTATATCCTGTCAAGCAGCTCTAGCAATTCACCCCACCAGGATATGGGTCCCTCTTCTGCTCCCGGTTGAGATGCCTTTCCCACCCTGACTCCTTGTGCTGACACCTTCAGGGATCTATGGACTTGTCCACCAACGTCCCTGTATTTCTCAGTACTCCTCATGGTCCTACCATTCATTATGTCTGTCCTTCGCTTATCGTACCTCCCCCAGAGTATTACCTCACTTCAATCAGAACTAAACTCTGCTTAGATTATCATCCGATTGACATCGGACTGCAGACGGAGACCATCCTACTCACTGTGAACAAATCCTCACCTTTCATGTCATCTGCAAACCGACTCTTGATACCGTCTGCTTTCACTTTAAAGTTACTATTTGACAGAATAACCAGCAATGGTTCCTGCACAGATCCCTGTGGTACATCCACTGGTGAAAGTATTCTATCCACCAATTTTACATCCACTTTGCCAACTTGCCTTGGAACCCAGTCGTTTTGGATCAGCCTTCGATGTTGGATCTTGTTTAAGGACCTATTCAAGTCCATATAAACCATATCATCTGCACAGCCCTCATCAATATACTTAAACACCATTTTAAAAAAAAACTGAACTGAATTCTTCAGACAGTATCTTCCTCTGCCAAATCCGTGATGACTAAACCGAGTTGATCCTTACCTTTGCGAGTGTTGATTCATCCTCACAATTGTTTCCATTAATTTCCCTCCCCCTGCTGTCTGACTATCTGCTCTGTAATTACCTGGCCTACCTCTGCTGCCCTTCTTGAATAAAGGAGCCACATTTTCTATCCTCCAGTCATTTGGCACTTCACCTGTGGCCAGCAAAGCATTAAATATATCCGCCAGGGTCCCAGCAATCTCTGAGTAATTAGCATGGGGTAAAAGAACGCTGGTCTAGGCAGTGACACCCACATCCCACGAAAGAATAAATAAAAATACATATGTCCCTCCTTACCTCTGACACACCTCACAGCTGCAGCAATCCGTACTGGCTTTGAAACACCATTCAGGTCCTGACCACTCTCTGTAACTCTCTCACCACCTCCAGCACCTTCACCTCTCCCTGTTCCTATCGTGTCATTAAATCCCTGACAATGATTTCCCTTCCCACTGCCCTCCCCCTGCTAGCAGACCCTTTACAATCCCTTCAACATTTTCTCCTAAAACACTCTCTCATTTCAGGATTTTAAGTACTTTGTGGTGATCTTCTCAGCCTGATAATCTAATATGATCCAATTTGTCCTGAGTGAGGGACCGGTGGGGATTTCTTGCTGAGGTTTGGTCTGTTTCAGTGGAATGTCCTGTTGAGTGTTTTACACTGTTCCTTCAAATGTTTTCCACTGTTCATTTACAGACACATGTTTCAGTCTGGTCAGCCTGTTTACCTTGGTCAGTTCTCCTCTCAAACTCATGTAATTGTCTATTTTTGTTTCTAGTTGTAGTTTGTCCTTTCTGTGATTCACTTTAAAACTTTATATTTCTTTAAACTGCACTTTATCACAATTTCCCGGAGGATTTCTCCAAGTGACATTATTCATTCACGAAGTGTCATCACACAACTGTCGCTCTGTGATAGTTATGTCCCTAGCTAGTTGCACAATGTGTTAATCAAAGAAACACTGGGGAAAAAAAATTCTCTGTACTCCTCTTCCAATATCACACTTGTCAGTGTGATTGTCTCAGATTATGCGAATATTGACGTTTCACTAAATGTTCACCATGCCTGTATTAAAAATTCCAATGAATTCCTATTTATTGCAGTGACGAGCCATGAAATGCTGTTTGGTGGTCTAAAACTGTTCTGCTGCTTGTGTCCTTGGCAAGTAGTAGCCAGAATTTACATTCAGACTGACTCTACTTCATGATCTGATGCCAAATGCTTTCTCTGTAATGCCTTTCTTACCCATTATTGTTAGCGTTGCCCATTTTGCCTGAGTTTGCACAAGGTTGTGAAGCATTGAATATTTATGTTCCACCTTTTGTTCAGCCTGTAACCACATCTCTCTGGTGTCTAAATCCTTTTTATCTCTGTGTCACAAATCATTCTACCTTGTTGCAGAGACTTTGTCCATTAATAAAAAAACATAATTTACTCGTTCCCACAATTTCCAGTCACAAATGGATTTGCTGATCTACAGTTTGAGTTAAACTTTGTCCCATCCTGTTCCTTTCTGTTGTCTTCGGTCACATTCCCCGTGCTGCTCTGATGCTTCACCTTTTCTCTTTGGATTTGGAAAGCTCCTTTCACCTGAAGCCTGTCCCTGCATCCTATCTGTCAGTTTAATGCCCTGTCCATAAACCTACCAACGTGATTGGCCAGGACACTGGTCCCAGCACAGTTCCAGTGGAACAATCTGAATGGATTTTTTAAAAAAATCAGGTGTGGGATGTGGATGTCTCTGGCTGACTAGCCTTTATTGCCCATTCCTTGCTGCCCTTGAGCTAAGCAGCTGGCTCGCCCATTTCACAGAGTAATTCAGAGGCAAACACTTTGCTGTGGGTATGTCGTGCAGAGCACATGAGAGTGAACTGTTGTCTTTCTCTGAAGGTCAAGTGTTTGGATTTTTATCAATACTGATTTATGGATTGTTAATACCAATTTTAAAACATATATTCATTTAAAATTCCACATGGTTAGAAGTTAGAAAGAAGAAGGGGGGTGGTCACTTTATTGGGACTGTATTGTAGACTGTTGTAGACCCAACAGATACCAGAGGAGCAGATGTGTAGAGAGATTGCAGATAACTATAGGAATAATAGAGGAGTGCAGGCTGGAGATTTTAATATTCCGTGTATTGACTGGGCCACCTCGAGTATAAAAAGACCTGGACGGAGGGCAATTTTGCAAATGTGTCCAGGGAAGGTTCCTAAATAAATATGCAGAGGGCCCTACTCTCCTCAGGCAGGTGCAACACTGGACCTCCCCTCAGAAAACGAGGTCGGGCAAGTGACTGAAGTGTCATTCAGAGAGCACTTTGGGTCCAGTGCGCACAACTGTCTTCGTTTTAACATAGTTATGGAAAAAAGATCAGCAGGTCCACAGATTGAAGAGGAAAACTGGAACAGGGCCAGGTTTGGGGCCATTCTGCAGGATCTGGCCAGCGTCAATGCCGTGAATTTAAAATTGCACAACGCCCAGTTATAATCCAACTCACTTTGGAAGCGCTGGTGATCACTGAAACAGATGAAAGGCTTAAACTAAATTTGTTTGATATTATATTACATGACACTGCCATCCTGTTGCTATAAATTCTGTGCCTTAGGATTGTGCTCCACAACCACCTGGTGAAGAAGCAGTGCTCTGACAGCTAGGGCTTTCAAATAAACCGGTTGGACTGGAACCGAGTGTCGGGTGATATTTAACTTTGTACACCCCCAGTCCGACACCGGCACCTCCACATTATGATTCTAATGGATTGGGTGAGTCTGTTTGAAGGAAAAGGAACAACTGGCAAATGGGAGGCTTTTCAAAGTGTGATCTCAAGAATCCAGGACCCGAATGCTCCATTGGGGTAAAGGGAAAAGCTGGCAGGGTGAGGGATCATTGGCTGATGTGGGATAATAAGGCTCTGATCTTGAAATGAAGACTGCATACATTGGGGTTAAGATTTCCGTATCTACATAAACTCTTCTATTCTTAAAGATACGATCAATCTGTGGAGACCCTACGATCCTCTCAGTCCCTGTAATACTCCTAATCTGCAGAAGTCATTCCAATGCCTGTGACTCTTTCAATACAGTTCCTACAAGACCCACTATCTGTGTGATATCTTTTCATTGCCAGCACCCACCCTGTCAATTTAAGCTCCTCCAGTGTCTCCATCCATCTACTCATTTCCATAATCTTCTCCAGCTCTTATATGTGTAAACATCACCCTCCCCTACAACCCTTCCCACTCTGACCAACTCCAGGACGTTACTAATGCTCCCTAATCTGTGAAAATGTCTCCAACCAAAATTGCTGTCTTTATCACTTGGAAAATCTGTATGATTCCACACCCCCTTTATCTAAATAACCTGCAGAACCTAAGCCTTCCTGTAAATATAAACATCTTCAGTCACGACTACCTTCCATATGTCTATTTGTTTTTCCAATCTGCACAACCCACTTTATCTCTGTACTCAGATCCATTCACCTCAAACATTCCTGTCTGTGTAAAACACCCCATCAGCACGCGGTGTCGACCAACACCCTGGAGTTGTTCAGGGAGAGGTGGGCGCCGCAGGGAGTGGAGTGCATCATTTCTCCCTCCAACTCTATTTTGATTTAGTCCCTACCCTCCCCTTCACTGTTTTGATCACACAGCACTGTCCCTTGATGTGAAGGGCAGTGCTTGTCACTGGCCACCCGGGTGTTTTCCTATCTTCCTGGTGGTGGAAATTGAATAAAGATTGGTGCACTTTGTGTCTTTCACTGTGTCTCACACCTGCACACACACACCATGGGTGCTGGGGATAAAATAAGCACTACCGCACTTAGGTGGTAGTGTGGGGGTTAAAGGGGGAAAAAAACAGGAGATTCACCAAAAAAAAAGGATTCACACAGCACTGCCCTTTGATGTAAAGGGCAGTGCTTAAAAAAGAAAAAATGAAAAGAAGAAAAAAAAAAGAAAAAGAAAAAAGAAAAAAAATAAATAAATAAAACACCCCATCCTACCAACATCCTTAGCCCTGTAAACTGCTCCATTCCTCCCAACCTCCCCATCTCCATGAACTCCTGTAGACCCGATAGCTCTCTACATTTCTGTAACCTCCTGTGGCTCTATGCTCCTCCCTCCCTGTGAAAACACCTCCAGTCCCCACAATTCTTGCAGTCTGGTCATCTGCTCCAGATCAGACCATTGCTGACTCTGTTACCTCATACAACCTTAGCAACGCCTCCTATTGTGTCACTTCATTCAGATCGCATCCTCTCCCGCTTCCCGAAACCTCTTGCTGCCATCATAACCCTTGCTATTTAGAACATGGAATAGCACATTCTAGTACAAGCCCTTCCGCCCTCAATATTGTGCTGACCTTTTATCCTACTCTGAAGACTAAACTAACCTGCATACCTTACATTTTACTATCATTGATGTGCCTATCGAAGAGTTGCTTAGATGTCTGTAATGTGTCTGAATCTACTACCATGGCTGGCAGTCCATTCCACGCACCCACCACACTCTGTGTAAATAACGTACCAGTTTCTTCCATGCCGACAGGATATCCCAATCCAATCTAGTCCTACCTGCCAGCACCGGGCCCATAGCCCTCTGATATCTAAGCTAAACCTTCCACTAATTACCTGAAACTTATGTCTCCTTGTGATAGCCATTTCGCCATGGGAAGTAGTCTCTGGTTATCCACTCTATCTATGCCTCTCTTTCCCTTGTACACCTCTATCATGTCACCATTCTTCCTCCCTCGCTGTGATCAGAAAAGCCCCAGCTTTCACAAACTACCTTCTATGGGCATGCCTTCCAGTCCAGGCAACATCCTGCTAAATCTCCTCTGCACTGTCTTTAAAGCTGCCACGTCCTTCCGATAATGAAGCGAACAGAACTGTTCACAATATTCGAACTGTGGTCTAACTGGGGTTCAGTAGAGCTGCAGCAAAATCTCACATCTCTTTAAATCAATCCCCCTGCTAATGAAAACCAACACACCATCCGCCTTCTTAACAGCCTATCAACTTGGGTGGTAACCTGAGGGACACAAGATCCCTTTGTTCCTGCACGCTGCTAAGAATCCTGCATTTAACCACGTAAAGGTTTTCTGCAGAATCCTCTAATCTAAAACTATCCCTATTTTTGTAAGCTCCTCCAATCCCGACACACTCATAAACTGTGAAACCTCGTAAAGTCCCTATATTCCTAATGTCTGCAAAATCCTCCCGTCCTGATGTCCCTCCATATCTCTGTAACCCCCACATCCTCCAGTGCCCTTCTGGGGAACATTGCAGAGGAAGGAGGAGTTGGAGAGTCTGCGCCATGTTACGAGGTATGAAGGGCTGCAGAACCTGGAGGATGGTACAAATGTCGGAAGGGATGTGGGACTTGCAGAAGGTTAGAGGTTCCGGGATTCATCCCCTATCCCAACCTTCAGGATGGGATAGGGGATGGCTTGTGGAACCTGGAGGATATTATGATTTGAACCACAGGTAATTTTTGATTTGACCATTTAGCCGACCTTACAGTCATAGAGATGTACAGCATGGAAACAGACCCTTCATTCCAACCCGGCCATGCCGACAGGATATTCCAACCCAATCTAGTCCCACCTGCCAGTAGCTGGCCTATCTCTCTCCAAACGCTTTCTATTCATATATCCATCCAAATGCTTCTTAAATGTTGCAATTTTACCATCTGTAAGATTGGCTGAAATATCCAATCAAAAATTACCTGTGGTTCAAATCATAACATCCTCCAGGTTCCACAATCCATTTCTGGTCCCATCCTGCAGATCAGATATCCCAACACAATGTAGTCCCACCTGCTAGCACCCGGCCCATCTCCTTCTAAACCCTTCCTATTCATATACCCATCCAGATTCCTTTTAAGTGTTGCAATTGCACTAGCTTCCACAACTTCCTCTGGCAGCTCATTCCACATATGTACTATCCTCAACGTGAAAAAGTTGCTCCTTAGTTCTCTTTTATATCTTTCTACTCTCACCTTAAACCTCGCCCTATAATTCTGGACTCGCATACCCCAGGAGAAAGACTTCGTCTATTTACCCTATCCATGCCTCTCTTGATTTTATAAACCTCCATAAGGTCACCCTCAGCCTCCGACTCTCCAGGAAAAACAACTATCTCCTGTTCAAACTCTCCCTATAGCTCATCCCTGGCAACATTCTTTTAAATCTTTTCTGAACCCTTTCAAGTTTCACAACATCCTTTCGATATGAAGTAGAATAGAGTTGCATGCAGTATTCCAAAAGTGGCCTCACCACTGTCCTGTACAGCCGCAACATGACCTCCCAACTCCTGAACTCAATACTCTCACCAATAAAGGAATGCATACCAAGCCCCTTCTTCACTATCCTAACTATGTGTGACACTACTGTCAAGGAACTCTGTATTTCATTTGAAAGATTGCATAGACGGATAGAGGTCTTCTGGTAATGCTATTTCAGTCTAAGCTAGTAGGCAGAACCAGGGAATTATTTGCAGCGCTGTCTGATGAATGGTCGAGAGATAATGCACATGTCAGACAGGCTGTTTTAAGTGCTTATGGATTGCTTATGAAAGGGAAGCCACTACAATTCCCTTTACTGTACCATCGCTGTCTATCAAAGCTCCTTCAGGTCTATATCCTCCGAATTGTTGAAACCTGCTGTCACCATTGCAACTCCCATTATTTCCTAACATTGTTGAGTCTCTAAAACCATCCCTATCAGCTTAATCTCCTCCACTGCATACAACACTCCTCGCCTGTGTAATCTCATCAATTCCTTCAGTTCCTATATACCTATGTATCGGTGTGACTGCTTTGTGGCCATTGTATCCTCGTTTATATCTGCAAAATGCTCCGCTCACTGCAGCACATCCTATGTTCATAAGTGAATCTGGTCTCTCACAAGCCTCTCTACGACTCTCTCCTCCAGTCTCTACAAGCTTCCCTATCCGTGTCGTATCTTTCAGCATGCACACCACTCACTCTCTCTGACATACCTTCCAGTGCATAAAATCATCTCTCCTTCTAACCGTATCCAGGCTACATCTTCCTCCCTATCCCTGCAACATTCTCCAGTCTATATCATCTTCCATGTGCTTGCAACATTCTCCAGTCCATACCAACCTCCCTTTCCCTATAATATTCTCCAGTCCATACCATCCTCCCTATCGCTGTGATATTCTCCAGATCCCACAACCGTTGGTAAATGTACCACATCCTGAAATCATGCGAATGTTTCTGCACCCTGATCAACATAGACCATGCAACGATCCACAACCCTATACACATCCCCATCTGTGAAGTCTAATGAAAGACGCTTTATCTCTCTAACTTCCTCCAAACAATAAAATGTTTTCTCCTGCGAACATTCTGTAGCAACTGTAACTATGTTTAACCCTGCAACGATGTCGCGCCTCCAAATGTCACTCCCACTCTGTGACCTCTATCCATCCCTCAAAGGCCCTCTCTCGGTGACACGCGCCATGCATTTGCAACAAAGCAGATGGAATGACAGCATTAACTGAGGAGAACAGATATGATCGAAATGTTATTGTGGAAGTGTGTCTGCAGAATGACCATGGCTGGGATGTGATTATTGAGGGATTGTAGGGATTTCGGCAGGATCAGTAAAAAACCAAACAAGGTCCCGTTTTGTTGTGAAGAAAGGATGCAGTCAGTGCATTAGTGCGACAGCCAATTTAATCTGGGAATCAAAATATCGAGTCATTTTGAATGGACAGCTTTCAAATAGCAAGGGGGATCTGGAAGATCAAATCACAATCCATGCTCGTTGGTAAGTTGGATACAATATTTTCTTGGTGATAGTAGACAGAGGCATGTGCAGTGGTGATTGGACGTCTGTGGCCAATGGTGTTTCACAAGGATCAGTGCTGCGATGTCTGTGTGTAATTTATATCTGTGATTCAGATGGAAAGGTCAGCAGTTTGATTAGTATTTTGCAGATGACATTTGGAAAGGCGTGTAATGTTCAGGGATAGTTAGGGGAATTGTGGATAATGAGGAAGAGTGTTAAACGTTGCAGCAGTATGTAGATCAGCTGGAACGTTGGGCAGAGATGTGGCAAATTGAATTTCATCGGGACAGGTGTGAAGTGATGCATTTATGAAGTCAAATGGAAGAGAGAAGTGCACTAATTGACTAGTTGGAAACACTGATAAACAGAGAGACATTGGAAGCAAATCCATAGCTCCCTAAAAATAATAACACAACAGGATGTGGTGGTAAAGGAGGGGTATGGTATGCTTACCTTCATTGGGCACAGTACCGTTATTGAGTTCAGACGTTTGCATGTCATGTTGTGACTGCATGAAAATTCATTCGGCTATGAATGGAAGTTTGCGTGTCGTTCTCATCGCCACGCTACAGGAAGGATGTGGAGGCTTTGGGGAGGTTGCAACGGAGGGTTGGCTGAATGTTGCCTCGATGAGAATGTGTTTACTGTAAGGAGGTTGGACGCAGTTGGATTGTTTTGCGTGAGTATCGGAGACTGAGGGTGACCTGGTACAGGTATATAGTATTAGGAGAGGCGTGAATAGTGTGTAATAGTTGGAATCCTCTTTCCAATGTTGAAATATCAAATACTAGGGAGCCTCGGTTTAAGGTGAGAGTGAGAAGTTTTAAGTGAGATGAATGAGGCCAGTGTTCTTTACCAAGAGGGTGGAAGCTGCCCAGGAGGTGGGAGAGGTGGCAACGAGAGCAAACATTTGAAGGGCATTTAGACAGAAACATGAACAGGCAGAGAATAGAGGGATATCGCCCATGTGCAGGCAGATGGGATTAGTTTAGAATAGCATCATGGTCAGCACAGCCATGGTGGGCTGAAGGGCCTATTACTGTGCTGTACTGTTCTATTTTCTAACTTAACGGCATCTACCCTGTCAAAGCCCCTCCGAATCCTGGATGTTTCATTCAATTTCTCTCCCATTCTTCAAAATCCCAATAGGTTCAAGGTCAATCTACTCCACCTCTTTTCATTGGAAAATCCCGCCATCACCAGGATCAGCCGAGTGAACCTTCCCTGGCCTGGTTCTATACAAGAATATGTTTCCTTAGTTCACTCATACTGTTCATTATAATCTAGGTGTGGTCTGACTTGTACCTTGCATCGTTTAGCAAGACCTCCCTATTTTTAGACTCCATTCCCTTTGTAATATATGGCAGCATTTGATTTGCCTTCTCAATGACCTGCTAATCCTGTAAGCTACCTGTTTCAGATTGATTCACAAGGATTCACAAAACCCTTTGTGCAGTCAGTCTGAAACCAAACGGTGTTAGCCTGACAGTATGTCGGGAATGTGCTGGAATGCGTTATAAAGAATATGACAATAAATGATAACTGGATGCTTAGAAACAATGGGAGACGCATGATTTTATAAAAGAGGAATATATTTAAATCTGTGGATTCTATATTTTGATGTGGCCTTAAATGGCAGAATAGATAAGGGTGGGAGAGGTTAGTTGCGGTAGAGAGATATTTGAAATTTCAGAAGCATTTTGACAAGTTTCAACAAGGGCTAAAAATTAGCTCGGGAGAGAATAGGGCCCCTGAAAGATCCATGAGGCTGTCTGTGTGGATTCACTGCTGATGGGTGAGATACTGAACACATATTTTGTGTTTGGATTTACTATGGAGAAAGACATGGAAGCTCGGGAACTTAGGAAAATACATAGTGATGTCTTGAAAAGAATTCACATTGGAGAACAGGAGGTGCTGGATGTCTTAAAATGATAAAGGTTAGATAAAACCTTGGGACATGATCAGATGTATCCCAGCGCCTTGTGAGAAGCGAGGGAGAAAATTGCAGGGCCCCTCCCAGAGATATTTGCATCAGCAACAGCCACTACAGACCAGTGAGACTGATGCAGGAGTGGTAAGTTGTTGGAGGAGATTCTGAGGGAAACGATCATCATGCCTTTGGAAAGGGAAGGACAGATTAACGATCGTCAGCATGCCTTTGTGCACGGGAAATCATGCCTCAAATGTGAGTGTGGAGGTAGACAAGTGAGAGATCAAAGCAGAGCAGTACACGATGTCCACATGAACTTTATCAAGGCATTTGACAAGGTTCTGCATGGCAGACAGGAAAGTAAGTTTAGATCACACATAACCAGGGAGTGCTCACTAACTAGATACAAAACAGATTTACGGTAGGTGACAGAGCATGTTCATAGAGGGTTGCCGCTCAAACTGCAGGCCTGTGACCAACGATGTGCCATGGGGTTCGGTACTGGGTCACAGTTGTGCATCATTTATATAAACAGTTTGGATGATAACACAGGAGTCATGGTTCGCAAGTTTGTGAGTGAGACTGAAATTGGTGATAATGTGGACAGTGAAGAGGGTTATCGAAGAGTACAATGGAATCAACTGTACTGCTAGGCCAGTGAGGTTAGGAATAGCAGGTCAACAAATGCAAGATGTTGTATTGTGGTAAAGCAGACCAGGCTGGACTTGTGCAATTAATGTTCGGGCCCTGGATACTGTTGTCAATCAGTGACCCAGGGACACAGGTACACAGTTTTTTGAAAGTAGCGTCATGGGTAGACAGGCTGGTGAAGCAGGCGCTTGGGATGGTTCCCCTTCATTGGGCAGAGCATTGAGAGTAAGAGTTGGGTGTATCTGTCCAGGACATTAGTGAGGTATCTGTATAAGCATTGTTGATTATCTGGTAAAAATCAACTTGTTCACGTATGTCCTTTAGGGAGGGACACCTGGCATTCTTACATGGTCTGGCTTACATGTGGCTCCAGTCCCACAGCAATATGGCTGACTCTGAGCTGCCTATGGGCAATTAGCAGTGGGGTAATGCATGTTGGTCCATCCGGTGACATCCTCAGGCCATGAATGAATCAATTAAAATACAGATGTCCATCCCTACCTCTGCAAACAGCTCTAGCTGCAGCAATTCGTACTGGCTTTGTAACATTGTTCAGGCCTTTGTCCCTCTCTGTAACACACTCACAACTTCCAGCAGCTTCACCTTTCCCTGTTCCGATCATCTCATTAAACACTGGCAACGTTTCCTCTTCCTACTGCACTCCTCCTGCTCGGAGACTCCCTAGCGATCTCTTTAACCAATGTGTCCGCATTTCTAAACGTTGGTTTCTTCAGAATTGATAGGTTTGTTTTCATCTCTTAATCAACTCTGGTAAGTCCTGGACCAAGATCGTCCAAAGTGGGGGAGGAGCATTGGGAAGGTGTTGAGCACCTCAAGACTTTCTGTGGGGAAAATGGGAATCCAGGAGAAAACAGCACAAGGAGTACGTGACCACACCAACGCCCCACTCACCCCATTCCCATGGACACCTTCTGCAACAGAGTGTAACAGAATCTGTGGAAGGCCACATCGGTCTGTACAGCCAACTCCAGAACCCCCCCCCCCCCCCCACACCGAGAGTGGGAGAGAGTCAGCCTCGTCTGTGACCCATCGCCAAAGAGATGATGTGATAGGAAGGTTGAATCCCCTCACAATTATCCCAGTGCCTTTGTTACAAATTCAAACAATTCCCTGTTAATGCAGTGTCTAATAATGTGATATCACTCAGTATCTCTCCATGTGGTATTCCTCGCTGTGTCAGTCTATTTGCTGCCTCTGTCAGCATTTCTCCCTCTTACAGATGGTCGGAGATCCTGAGTCAACAGAATTGACCACTCCAGAGAGACTCAGCAGCACGGGCAAGGGATGGAGGCGGGGATTTTCAAGATCTCTGCTGGACTCAGTGCCACTCTGCATAAGTTATCCCCATTGCATCAGTCTAATTTCCCATTCTGTCTATTTCTGTCCCATGCAGGTAATCAGGATGTTCCAAACTCCTGTCTCATCCATCACCTCATTGAAGCTGGTTGGTCAGCCAGAGAGAGATGGAGAGGGAGATCTGGTGCCTTCAGTAAATCCTGCAGCCGGTAAGATCGCTCACAGTAAACAGCACAGGGTGGAGGTAGTAGACTTCTATATTCTGACCTGGAAGACCGGGCATGGATACAGAGCTGGGCAAGGAACAGCAACATTCTAGGCTTCATTCCCACCATCTTGTGAGGGTCTTGCTTTCACCTCTGCTGTACTGGTCCTCAATGCGACAGCACAGGGGATCGCAGGCATCAATCCTGGCCCATGCTGTGTTCGTGATCTCCGTAATATTCTCAGTCCCGATAATCCTTCCTCTGTTTGGAATCTCCTCTAGTCCACACCATTCTCTCTGTCTTTGTCTCTGACTCTGTCAGGCTCTCCAATCCCTAACACACTAATTCCAAAACATCTCCAGTAGATACTAAATTCCTTCATCCCTGTAAACCCTGACAGTCCTGTCTATCCCTGTTAGCTCCTCCCACCAATACCACCCTCGATGTCAATGTATTTGTCTTTAACCTTTCCATCAGTCCCTACCTATGTAATCTTCTCCAGCTCCTACAAGCCTTCCTTAGCTGTGAAACGTTAGTAATCTCCTTATCCTTCTCCAATTCTTTGATCTTTATTTTGTTTAATTTCGCCCTCAGTCCCGACACTATAACCCTCCCGACCACAGGAACCTCTTTCTGGTTGTGTAACCCTCCCCTTTTGTGTAACTGTCTCCAACCCAGTAACCTGGCATTTTCCATTGCCTTGCTATCTCTGTAGTCTCCAAAACCTAGAAACTGCTTTATATCTGTAAACGTCTTCTGTCACTACAACCTTCCATATCTCTGTTAGTATACACAATACTCTCCTAGATGAAACAGCTCCCTGTCTGTGCCTCTCAGGCTCCCTGCCTCTCCCTACATCCATCCCTATCCCTATCTCCAGAATCTAATCCAGCTCCCTCTATCTCTATACGTTCCTCCAATCCCCAAACCCCTTTGTCCCACTGACATTCTTGACCAGATGTAACACTGTTTAACTCTAACATCCTCGAGTCCCTGTAAGTCTTGAGTCTCTGTAACCTCTACCAATCTGTTCAACCCCTCCCCCTCCACCGCCACTACTGAGGCATGACTCCCTGTATTCGCCATAAGGCATATGGAATGACAGTGAACAGATATGATGGAACATTCTTTCTGGAGATTTAGCTGCAGAATGACCATCGCTGGGAGGTGAATACTGAAGGGTTGTTGGGATAGAGTCATAGAGTCAGAGAGATGTACAGCATGGAAACTGACCCTTCTGTCCAACCATCCATGCTGAGCAGATATCCCAACCCAATCTAGTCCCAATGGGCAGACTAGGCAAAAAGCCAACAAGTTGTGAAGGAAGGATGAGGTTAATGCATTAATGAGACAGTCATGTGGATCTCAATATGAAAAGTGGAGCTGAGAATAACCAAGCAGCAGCAACTGTTAACAGGAATTCTTTTGTAGGCACCAAACAGTGATGGGAATGTCAATATGGTTAAAGTCAGGACACTGAATATACTTATGGCAAGGGCAGTACAGTAACTGTGTCTGACAGTGGTCTCCATGGCAACTGATACAGCAACGAGCCTGTTGGATTTAATTTGTTGGTGTGAATATAAATGGTGGGATTGTAAGGGTGTAGGAGGGGTGTAGCAGTATAGGGGATATGGTGCATTTGAATTATCAGAAACTTTTAAGCAAGTTTTAATAAGGGCTAAAGAGTAACTTGGGAGAGAATAGGGTACGTTTAAAGATCAATAAGGTCACCCATGTGTGGAATCAGAGCAGATGGGTGAGATATTAGACGAAACCGTCTTGTCAGTATTTACTGTGGCGAAAGATATGGAAGCTTGGGAACTTGGGGAAATAAATAGTGATGTCTTGGAAAGAATCCTCACCAGAGAAGAGAAAGTGCTGAAATCTTAAAACAAATAAAGGTAGATCAGTCTTCAGTAGCTCATTAGGTCGATCCTAGAATATTGTGGGAAGCTCGGGAAGAGATTGCAGTGTCTCTAACAGAGATATTTATATTATCAACAGACACAGTGAGATGTTGGAAGACTGGAGGTTGGCTAATGCTGTTCCATCACTTCAGGACTGCAGGGAAAAGCCAGGAAATTACAGCCCCGTGAGACCAGTGATGGGGAAGTTGTTGGAGGAAATTTTGAGATAAAGGAGCTCCTTACACTTACAAAGGCAAGAGCTGTTTCGAGATGGTCAGCAGGGCTTTGTGAGTGGAAAACCACGTTGCACAAACCGGATTGACTCTTCGAGGAGGTGGCCAAAGATAGATGAAGGCAGAGCAGTCAACGTTGTCCACATGGACTTTGGCATCTAATCAAGAGGAAGAAGGAAGCTTACTTAAGGTTGAGGAAGCAAGGATCAGACAGGTCTCCAGAGAGTTACATTGGATGGCACTGTGCCTCAGTGGTTAGCACTGCTACCTCATAGCACCACGGACTCCATTTCGATTACAGCCTCAGGCGACTGTCTGTGGGGTGTTTGCGCATTCTCCCTGTGGATTTCCTCCAGGTGCTCCGGTTCCCCCCCCCCCCCCCCCCCCCTCCACAGCTCAAAGATGTGCCAATTTGGTGGCTCAGCCATGCTAAATTACCCATAGTGTTCAGGAATGTGTAGGTTTGGCGCATTAGTCAGGGCAAATGGACAGTAATAGGGTGGGGGAATGGGGCTGGGTTGGATACTGTTTGGAGGGTTGATATGGAGTTCTTGGGTCAAACGGCATGTTTCCACACTGTAGGGATTCTCTGAAGGTACCAGGAAGGAGCCGAGAGATATAATGAGGGCAACTAGAAGGGGCATGAAAAAGCATTGTTGGGAAGGATTAAGGAAAACCGCGAGGCATTCTCAACTTATGCGAGGAACAACAGCAAGGCCAGAGTGAGGATAGGACCGGTCAGGGATAGTGGAAGGAACTTGTGTCTGGAGTCACAGGAGGGAGGGGAGGTCCTTATTGAATACTATGCTTCAGTATTCACTGCTGAGAGGGACCTTGTCGTTTGTGAGGACAGCGTGAAACAGGCTGATGTACGTGAACAGGTGGATGTTAAGAAGGAGGATGTGCTGAGAATTTTTTGAAAGATAAGGATAGATAAGTCGCTGAATCAGACTGGATGCGTCCAAAGTTACTACAGGAACCGAGGGAGTGGATTGCTGAGCACCTGGTGATGACCTTTGCAGTCTCACTGTCCACTGGAGTCGGACCAGATGATTGGAGGCAGGAAAATATTATTCCCTTTTTCAGAAAGGGAATAGGGATAATCCTGGGAATTGCACACGTGTCAGTCTTATGTCTGTGGTGTGCAGATTATTGGAGAGGACTCTGGGAGACAGGATTTATTATTCCTTGGAAAACCATAGTTTGATTGGAGATAGTCAGCATGGTTTTGTAAGGGGCAGGTCATGCCTTACAAGTCTTATTGAATCTTTTGAGAATGTGACAAAACATCTTTATGGCTCATTCAGAAAGTACGGAGGCATGGGGTACAAGGAAACCTGTCTGCCTGGATACAGGATTACTGGCCCACAGAAGACAGAGGGTGATGATCGATGGAAAGCATTCATCCTGGAGCTCTGTGACCAGTGGTTTTCTGCAGGGAGAGGTTACAGGACCTCTGCTCTTTGTGAGTTTATGAATGACTTGGATGTGTGATTGAAAGAGGGGTTAGTAAGTTTCCCAATGACACGAAGGTTGGTGGAGTGGTTGATAGTATGGAGGGCTGTTGTAGATTGCAACGGAACATTGACAGGATGCAGAGTTGGGCTGAGAAGTGGCAGATGGAGTTCAATCTGGAAAAGTGTGAAGTCATTCATTTTGAAGATTGAATTTGAATGCAGAATACAGAGTTAAAGGCAGGATCTTTGGCAATGTGGAGGAACAGAGAGGGATCTTGGGTTCCAAGTCCCTAGATCCCTCAAAGTAGCCACCCAAACTGATTGACTTGTTAAAAGCAATGTATCGTGCTGGATTTCATTAGTTTGGGGATTGAGTTTTAAAGCTGTGAGGTTATGCTGCAGCTCTATAGAGCCCTAGTTCGACCCCACTTGGAATATTGTGTTCAGTTTGTTCCCTTCATTGCAGGAAGGATGTGGAAGCTTTAGAGAGGGTAAAGAAGAGATTTATCCGGGTGCTGCCTGTACTGGAGAGCATATGTAATGATGAACGCTTGAGGGAGCTAAAGCTTTTCTCATTGGAGTGAAGAAGGGTGAGGGGTGACTTGGCAGAAGTGAACAAGGTGATGAGAGTCATAGATAGAGTGACTAGAGAGAGATATTTTTTACCCTCATATAAATAGTTATTTCAAGGGGGTATATAAGTTTCGGGTGATTAGTGGATGGTTAAGGGGAGATTTCAGAGGTAGGTTCGTTACATGCAGAGTGGTGGCTGAGTGGAATGCATTGCCAGCGGTGGTGGTAAAATTAGATGCATTAGGGACATTTAATATATTTCTGGATAGGCACATGGATGATAATAAAATGAAGGGTATGGAAGTTAAAGTCATAGAGATGTACAACATGGAAACAGACACTTCTGTACAACCTGTCCATGCCGACCAGACATCCCAACCCAATCTAGTCCCACCTGCCAGCACCCGGCCCATATCCCTCCAAACCCCTACTATTCATATACCCATCCAAATACCTCTTAAATGTTGCAATTGTACCAGTCTCCACCACATCCTCTGACAGCTCATTCCGTACATGTACCACCCTCTGCATGAAAAAGTTGCCCCTTAGGTCTCTTTGATATCTTTCCCCTTTCATCCATAACCTATGCCCTCTAGTTCTGGACACCCCAACCCCAGGGAAAAGACTTTGTCTATTTACCCTATCCATGCCCCTCATAATTTTGTAAACCTCTATGATGTCACCCCTCAGCCTCTGATGTTCCAGGGAAAACAGCCCCAGCCTGTTCGGCCTCTCCCTTTAGCTCAAATCCTTCAGCCCTGGCAACATCCTTGTAAATCTTTTCTGAACCATTTCAAGTTTCACAACATCCTTCCGATAGGAAGGAAACCAAAATTGCACGCAATATTACAACAGTGGCCTAACCAATATGTTGTACTGTCACAACATGACCTCCCAACTCCTGTACTCAATACTCTGACCAAAAAACGAAAGCATACCAAACGCCTTCTTCATTATCCTATCTATCTGCGACTCCACTTTCAAGGTGCTATGAACCTGCACCTCAAGGTCTCTTGGTTCAGCAACACTCCCTACGACCTTACCATTAAGTGTATAAGTCCTGGGTAATAAACTCAGATCAGTGTAAAAGGTTACGGCATTCAGGAGGAGCTAGTCAACTGGACAGAAAATGGGGCTTGATGGTAGGAGACAGAGGGTGGTTTGGGACATGCTGTTTTTCTGATTGGAGGCATGTGCCCAGCGGTGTAGTGGGTCCGCTGTTGTTTGTCATTTGGATAAATGATTTGGATGGGAATATTGGTTTCCTGGTAAGGAAGTTTTTTGAGTGACACTGAAATTGGTGGTAAACTGGACAGTGATGACGGTTATCTGTGATACAACAGGATGAACAGTCCTGCTGGGATAGTGGGCTTAAGAATAGCAGATGGAGTTTAATTAGATAAATGTTCCATTTTGGTGAAACAAACCAGGGTGGGACTTGTACAGTTAATGTTCGGGCCCTGGGTGGTGTTGTCAGTCAGAGACCCGGGGATGCAGGTACACAGTTCTTTGAAAGTGGTGTTACAGGTAGACAGGCTGGTGAAGCAGGCATTTGGGGTGGTTTCCTTCATTGGGCAGAGCATTGAGAGTAGGAGTTGGGACGTCATGTTGTATCTGTACAAGACATTGGTGAGGCCACCATGATCTCCTGAAGGTCCGAGGCTGAATGTCCTGGACCACTGAAGTGTTCTCCAACTGGGAGGGAACCCTCCTGTCTGTTGATTGTTGTGCGGTGCCCATTCATCCGTTGTCGTAGCCTTTGCTTGGTTTCCCCAATGTACCATGCCTCCGGGCATCCTTACCTGCAACGTATAAGATAGACAACATTGGCTGAGTCACATGAGTACCTGCTATGTACAAGGTGGGAGGTTTTCCCACGCATAATAGTGGTATCTGTATCCACAATCTGACACGTCTTGCAGCGTCCACCGTGACAGGGTTGTAAGGAGTTGTCCTGAGGGCCATCCGCTTTATCCTCGATTACAACGTCTTCACTGTCAACTTTGCCACACTCCAGCCTTTCTAGAACATCACACATGGCTATCAATGGTAAAAATATCTTTTCTAGGGGCTCCATAATGTTCTGTGATACAATTAATCAGGTCCTGGGGCTTTCCATAGTTTTGTGTTTTAAAACCTTCTATAACATGCACTCTTTTCAAGTCATAGAGATATACAGCATGGAAACAGACCCTTCGGTCCAACTCGTCGATGCTGACCAGAAGATGTAAATAAATCCATCCCATTTACCAGCATTTGGCCCATGTACTTCTAAACCCTTATTATTCATATACCCATCCAAATATCTCTTAAATGTTGTCATAGTATCAGTATCTGCTACTTTCTCTCTCAGCTCATTCCATACACATACCACCGTGTGCATAGAAAAACTGTCCCTTCAGTGCCGTTTAAACCTTTCCCCTTTAACCTTAAACCTATGGCCTCTAGTTTTGGACTCTCCAACCCCTGGGAAAATACCTTGAATGTTTACCCAATCCATATACCTCATGTTTATATTAACCTCTGTCAGGTCACCCCTCAGTCTGTGATGCTCCAGAGAATATAACCCCAGCTTATTCAGCAACAACCCTGGCAACATCTTGTCAATCTTTTCCGAACACTTTCAACTTCCACAACATCTTTCCTATAGCGGGGAGACTGGAATTGCAGAGATCTCCAAATGTATTCTAACGTATTGCTCTTGTTCCCTGAGTTCCCCAGTCTTTGTCCACAGTAAGCTCTGGAGTAAAAAATGTGTTTAAGGTCTTAGCCATATCCTGTGGTTCCACACACCAATGGTCTCATTGATCTTTAAGGGACACTATTTTGTCTCGAGTTACTCTTTTACTCTTAATATATATATATATACACAATCACTTTTGGATTCTCCTTATCATTCTCTGCTGAGGCTATTTCATGTACCCTTTCTGCATTCCTGATTTCTACCCAAAGTGTATTCCTAAAGTCTCTGTGATCCTCAGGGATTCCCTTGATCCAGCTGGCTATACCTGACATGTGCTCCCTTTTCCTTGACCAGACCCTCAATAGACAGCCAGTGTTTCCTAATGCTGTCAGCATTGGCCTGCACACAAACAGGAACATGCTGGTGGTGATCGCTCAATTTATCTCACTTTTAAAATATTCTCACTTGCCAGACTTCCCTTTCCCTGCAAATAGACTCCCCAATCACCTTTTGAGAGTTCCTGGCTAATATTATCAAGATTAGTCTGGCCCCATTTTATAACTTGAACCTGTGGACCCGCCCTGTCCTTTTCCATCGCTATTTTTAAACTAATAGACTTGAGTCACTTTGGCAAAATGCTTTCCCACTCACACCTCAGTCCCTTTCCCTACCTTGTTTCCCAAGGGGAGGTCAGGTTTTGCCCCTTTCTCTTTTCAGGCCATTTACATATTGATTGGGAGTTTTCTGGAACACAATTACCGAATTTCTCCCTTGCAAACACTGAACACTGTCAGTTCCAGTCTAGGTTTGGAAAGGTTAAAAACCCCAACCATAACAGCCCTATTATTATGATTGATATTTGAGATCTCCTGATATGTTTGTTCCTCAGTCTGCTACTGATTATTCGGGGTCAGTAGGACAATCGTGTCAGAGTAATGACCCATTCTTAATTCTCAGTCCCACTAACATAGCTTCACTGGGTGATCCTACGGAATATCCTCTCTAAATACTGATGTAATGATTCATGCAATCATTACCCACCACCATGCGTCCGCTCTTGCCTCCCCTTCGATGCTTCCTGTAGCATCTCCACC
This sequence comes from Chiloscyllium plagiosum, assembly GCF_037043375.1. NCBI lineage: Eukaryota > Metazoa > Chordata > Chondrichthyes > Orectolobiformes > Hemiscylliidae > Chiloscyllium > Chiloscyllium plagiosum. Next base: position 68,958,772 of record NW_028270178.1, on the reverse strand, counting down.
TTGAAACAATGAACTGCCAGTCCTGTCCCTCCCTCAGCTGTGTTTCTGTAATAACTATAATATCCCAGTCCCATGTTCCAATCCATGCCCCGAGTTCATCTTCCTCAGCTGTCAGGCCCCTTGCATTGAAATAAATGCAGTTTAATCATCAGTTCCCCCTCTCCCATTTCCTGCTATGTTCTTGCGTGCCTTGTCTGCTGAAATTGCTGTCTTCAACTTGGGCACCAAACTTAATCTTCTTTCTGGCCTTATGACTGTTTAAGGTGCAACACCCTGCCAGATTTGATTATATCCTCTCAAGCAGCTCTAACAATTCGTCCCATCAGGATGTGGGTCCCCCTCCTGCTCCCAGTTCAGGGGCATTCCCCACCCTGTCAACCTGTGCTGACACCTTCAGACATCCAGAGACTTGCCCACCTGTGCTTTTTAGTTCTCCAGGAGGACCTACCCTTCATGATGTATATCCTTCGCTTATGAGACTTCCCACACTGCATTACCTCACAGTGATCAGAAGTAAACTCCATCTGCTATTACTCAGAGTGTGTTCAACTCTGAGTATGACTAACTTCATCCAGTCTACCCAACCGTCCCTAACTCTAATTGTTGAGAGAATGCACAACCCTCCCTATTGCGTTAACCTCCTCCAGTCCCTCTCATGGACACCATCTGTGTAAGCCTCTCCTGTTCCTGACTATATTTTCTCCTGTTCCAATAAACCCTTGTGAACTTTGTGACCTAGTCCAATCTCTGCAGTGCTCTGTATAATCAGCCTCACTGTGCCTGAAACCTGGCTTCAATTCTAGCCTTGTCCGACTGTCTGTGTGGACTTTGCATGTTCTCCCCCTGACTGTGTGGGTTTCTTCCGGGTGCTCTGGTTTCCTGCCAGAGTCCAACATTTGCACGATACGTGGATTGGCCATCATAAATTGACTGTAGTATTCAGGCAAGTGTAGTTTAGGTGAGTTCACCATGAGGAATGCAGGGTTTATTAGACAGGGAGAGGGATGGGTCTGGTTAGGATGCTCTTTAGAGGGTTGGTGTGGACTTGTTGGGCCGAATGGCCTGCTTCCACACTGGAGATTCTATTCAGGTTATTGTCCAGTCCTGTCAACCATTCCTGTCTCTTGAACCTTGCCTCATCTCCAATACTCTCCATATATGTGTAATCTCCAACAGTTTCTAAAACATTCCTTGGCGATGTAAGCTTCGTAATCTTTACAAAGATCGATATATGACTGTCACCTCTTCCTGCTCTTAGAACCCTCTCTATAACTATTGCCATTCGTTACAGCACTCCCATCCTGAAACCCCCCAAAACATGTATATCTATGTAAACTCATCTGGACTGTCTATACTTACTTTTGACAATCTCGTTCTGAGACTTTCTCTATATCAAAAAAGTCATTAAGTGTAGATAACCCTTATTGCTGTCACCTCCCTTCAGTCTTACAGCACTGAGGATCTGTAGAACCTCTTTTCAAACAGACAGCCATCTCTGTGTCTGTAATCTCCTCCACTCCCCATAATACATTCTGTCTGAGCTCCTCTGTCGTCCATTAAACACTCTTTAACACTGTCTGTATCACTGTAACCTTCACCAAAAACACAACCTTCTCTATCTGTGTAAATCCCTACACCGGTCCCTATCCCTCTAAGCTCCGTCTAACAATACAACCCTCCATGTTTGTGTATTCACCTTCAGTCCCTACTCGCCTCCCTATCTGTGTAACCTTCTCCATGCATTTTTGCTACAGTCTCTTCAACTGTCCCTGTCAGTGTAATATCTTCCAGTCCCGAAAACTCCCTTCTCTTTAACTTTCTCAGGCCACACAAACCTCACTATCTGTGACCTACTCCTGTCGGAGAACCCTCCCTGTGTAAACTGCTCCAACTCTTCAACTCTCCATAAGCTCCAGCAGCTTTTATGGCCCTCCTTATCTACCAAACCTCTTCCAGTCCCTAAAACGCCATCAGTCTGTGGAGACCGTACCACCATCCCTATCTGTGTTATCCTCTCAGGTCCCTGCAACATTCCCGATCTGTAGATCCCACTCCAATGCCTGTGTCTCTCCCGATCCTGTTCCTACAAGGTTCATTAACAATGTAACATCCTCCCGTCACTATCACCCACCCTGTCAATGTAAGCTCCTCCTGTATCTCCAAACATTTACTCATCTCCATAACCTTCTCCAGCTTTTACTCCCATCTGTGTAAACATCACTCTCCACTCGAACCCTCCCTACCACAGGAAGTTCCTTCTGTTTGTGCTATGCTCCATTATCTGTGAAACTGTCTCCAACCAATCTCTCAAAAAACAATCCAGATTCCACAGCCTCCATGTCTAAATAACCCCCAGAACCTAAGCCTTCCTTTATGTATAAATATCTTCAGTCACGATGACCCTCCATATCCCTGTGTGTTCCGCCAGATGAAACAAACCTCTTTTTCTCTGTAATCTGCTCAGCTCCCTAAAACATTCCCTGTCTGTGTAATCCAGCCCTGTCCTACAAACATCCTTATCCCTGTAAACTTCTCTATCCCTCACAACATTCCCAACTCCATGAACCCGTCAGCGCTACAGATCTCCACATTTCTGTAACCTCCTGTGGGTCTATGGTCCTCCCTCCCTGTGAAATCACCTCCAGTCCCCACATCCCTCCCAATCTGGGTCCTCTGCTCCAGATCAGACCATTGCTGTCTCTGTGAACACCTCCACCTCTGACAACTCTTCCCATTTGTGTAACCTCGTTCAGACCCCATACTCTCCAGCTTCCTGAATCCTCTTCCTGCCATTGCAACCAAAACCATGTTTATGTAACAACCTCCAGTGCTTAGACCTCCCTGACTCAGTAACCACTTGCAGTCCTAACAAAACACCTAAACCGTGAAACCTCTCATTTCCCTACAATCCTCCCTCCCTCCCTCCCTCAAATTCCTTCATCACCATGAAACCTCACAATTACTGAAGCCTCCTTTTGGCACTGCAACCCTCCTAATGTCTGCATAATCCTCCTGTCCTGATATTCCTCTCTATCTCTGTAACCCCCACCACCCTCCAGTGCCCTTCTGGCGAAACTGGCAGAGGAGAGAAGATTTGTAGCGTCTGGACCATATTACGGAGGTAGAATTCTGGAAATTACAGATTTGGTCTAATGTTTGTGGTGTGCAGATTATTGGCGAGGACTCGAAAGAAAGGATTTATGACTACTTGGAAAACCATAGTTAAATTAGAGACAGCATGGGTTTGTGAGGGGCAGGTCATGCCTCACAAACCTTAGTGAATTCTTTGAGGATATGACAGAATACGTTGATGGCTCATTCAGAAAAGAAGGATGATTGGGATACAGGGAAATCTGTCTGTCTGGATACAGGATCGGATGGCCCAGAGAAGACAGAGAATGTCGGCAGATGGACAGTATTGAGTCTGGAGCTCAGTGACCAGTGGTGTTCAGCTCTGGGACTCTGCTCTTTGTGATTTTTGTAAATGACTTGGATGTGGATGTTGGAGAGTGGATTAGTAAGATGTGGATGTGGATGTTGGAGAGTGGATTGCAAATCACACCAAGGTTGGTGGAGTCGTGTGTAATGTTGTAGGTTGCTATGAGACATTGACAGGATGCAGAGCTGGGCTGGAAGTGGCAGATGGAGTTCAATCTGGAAAAGTGTGAAGTGATCCATTCTGGAAGGTCGAACCTGAATATAGAATACAGCGTTAAAAGGCAAAATACTTGACATTGTGGAGGAACAGAGAGATCAAGGCATCCATGTCCATCGATCCCTCAAAGTTGCCACGCACATTGATAGGGTTGCTAAAAAGTCATATGTTGTGTTGGCTTTCCTTAGCAAGGGGATTGATTTCAAGAGCATCTTTATAGCGTCCTGGAGAGATCACACTTGGAATATTGGGTTCAGTTCTGGTCCCCTCTTTACAGGAAGGATGTGCAAGTTTTAGAGAGCGTACATAGGAGATTTACCAGGATGCTGCCTGGAATTGAGGGTATTTCTTATGGAGAAAGTTTGAGGGAGCTAAGGCTTTTCTCATTGGAGTGAAGAAGGGGGTGGGGTGACTTGGTAGAGGTGAACAATGTGGTGAGAGGCACAGAGAGAGTGAATAGTGAGAGACTTTTTCTCCTATGGCATAAATGGCAATTACAAGTCCGCATAATTTTAAGCTGATTGGAAGATGGATAAGAGGATAGAGAATGGTAGGTGGTTGGATGGACTGCCAATGGTGGTGGTAAAATTAGACACATTTGGGACATTTAATAGACTCTTGGATAGACACATAGATAGTAGTAAAATGAAGGGTATGTAGGCTAGTTTGATCTTACAGTCGGATAAAAGGTTGGCATAGCATCATGGCCGAAGGGTCTTGGGCTGAACTGTTCTGTGTTCTACGTTCTGTGTGGTAAACTGGGTAATAAGCTCAGATCAGTGTAAAAGGATATGGCATTCAGGAGGAGCTAGTGAACTGGATACAAAATTTGCTTGATTGTAGGAGACAGAGGGTGATGAGAGACATGTTTTTCTGACTGGAGGTATGTGACCAGTGGGTTCCCTGTTGTTTGTAATTTGGATAAATAGTTTGGATGGGAATATTGGTTTTCTGGTAAGTAAGGTTTTTGGGTGTCACTGAAATTGGTGGTAAAGTGGACAGTGAAGAAAGTTATCTGTGATACAACAGGATGAACAGTACTGCTGGGATAGTGGGCTAAAGAAAGCAGATGGAGTTTAATTAGATAAATGTGAAGTGATCTATTTTGGTGAAACAAACCAGGGTGGGACTTGTACCGTTAATGTTCGGGCATTGGGTAGTGTTATCAATCTGAGACCCAGGGGTGCAGGTACACAGTTCTTTGAATGCGGTGTCACAGGTAGACAGGCTGGTGAAGCAGGTGTTTGGGGTGGTTACCTTCATTGGGGAGAGCATTAAGAGTAAGAGCTGGGATGTCATGTTGTATCTGTAAAAGACATTGGTGAGGCCACCATAAAAACATTGTTGATCAGGAGGAAGAACTCCTCTAGTCACTTACTTCCTTTAAGGAAGGGCATTAAATATTCTACCATGGTCTGGCCAACATTTGACTCCAGACCCACAGCAATATGGCTGACTCTGAGCTACCCTATGGGTAATTAGCAGTTGGGTCAAAGAATGTTAGTCCAGGCAGTGACACCCACATCCCATGAATGAATAAATAAAAATACATATGTCACTCCCTACCTCTGCAAACCCTCCAGCTGCAGCAATCCGTACTGGCTTTGTAACACCGTTCAGGCCCTGACCACTCTCTGTAACACTCTCACCACCTCCAGCACCTTCACCTCTCCCTGTTCCTATTGTGTCAATAAACCCTGACCATGGTTCCCCTTCCCACTGCCCTCCTCCTGCGAGCAGACCCATTGCAATCTATTTAACATTTACTCCTAAAACACTCTCTCACTTCAGGATTTTAAGTACTTTTTGGGGATCTTCTCAGCCTCATAATCTAGTATGATCCCTTTTGTCCTGAGTGCGGGACCAGTGGGGATTTCGTGCTGAGGTTTATACTGTTTCAATGGAATGTCCTTCTGATGAGTGTTTTACACTGTTCCTCCAAATGTTTTCTGCTGTCCATTTACAGACACATGTCTCAGTCTGTTTAGCCTGTTTACCTTGGTCATTTCTCCTCTCACACACATGTAATTGGCTATTTTTGTCTCGAGTTGTAGCTTGTCCTCTGCGAATCACTTTAAAACTGTATATTTATTTAAACTGCACTTTATCACAATTTCCCGAAGGATCTCTCCCGGTGACATGACTCATTCACCAAGTTTCATCACACGGTCGCTCTGCGATAGTTATGTCCCTCGTCAGTTGCACAATGCGTTTTTCAAAGAAACACTGAAAAAAATTAACCGAATTCCTATTCCAATATCAATGTTGACCGTGTGTTGTCCCAGATTATACGAATATTGAAGTTTTCCAAAATTATCACAATGCCTTTGTTAAACAAATCCAATGAGTCCCTGGTAATGCAATGATGAGCAATGGAATACTATTCAGTGGCTAAAACTGTTCTGCTGCTTGTGTCTTTGGCAAGTAGTAATTTACATTCAGACTGACTCGACTTCATGATCTGCAGCCAAATGCTTTCTCTGTAATGCCTTTGTTATCCATTATTTTTAGTGTTAGCCATTTTTCCTGAGTTTCCGCAAGATTGTGAACCATTGAATATTTTTGTTCACCCTGTATCCATGTCTCCCTGGTGTCTAAATCTCTTTTATCTCTGTGTCACAAATTCGTCTACCTTATGACAGTGACGTTGTCCATTAAAAAAACATAACTTACTCTTTCCCACAATTTTCTGTCACAAATATTTTCGCTGATTGTACAATTTTAGTTAAACTCTGTCCCATCCTGTACGTTTCTGCTTGTCTTCAGCCACATCCCCATGCTGTTCCATTGCTTAACCTTTTCTCTTTGGATTTGGAAAGTGCCTTTCACCTGGACCCTGTCGCTGCATCCTCTCTGTCAGTTTAAAGCCCTGTCCATAAACCTACTGACATGATCGGACAGGACCCTGGTCCCAGCACGGTTCCAGTGGGACCATCCTAATGGATTATTTATTAAATCAGGTCTGGGATGTGGGTGTCTCTGGCTGACCAGCCTTTCTTGCCCAGTCCTAGCTGCCCTTGAACTGAGTAACTTGCTTGGCATTTGAAGAGGGTAATTGGGAGGCAGATACTTTGCTGTGGCTATGTCATGCAGACCACGTGAGGATGGGTAGATGTCCTTCTCTGAATGACATAGCAGCCTGAGATACCTGCAGCGGTGTTTGTGCAGTGTGTCCAGGAAGCTTTTCTAACTCAGTATGTAGATTGCCTGACCAGAGGGGAGGCCATATTGGATTTGGTACTTGGTAACGAACCGGGACAAGTGATGGGCTTGTTAGTGGGTGAACATTTTGGTGATCGTGACCACAATTCTGAGACTTTCACCTTGGATATGGAGAGAGATAGGTGCGTGCAACAGGGTAGGTTTTACAATTAGGGGAAGGGTAAATACGATGCTGTAAGACAGGATCTGAGGAGCATAGATTGGGAGCAAACGCTGTCAAGGATGGATGTCGTGGAAATGTGGAACTTTTTTCAGGGAACAGATACGACGTGTCCTTGATATGTATGTACCTGTCAGGCAGGAAAGAGATGGTCGTGTGAGTGAACCTTGGTTGACGAGGGAGGATGAACGTCTTTGAAAGAGGAAGAATGAGGCTTACATAACTTTGAGGATATAAGGTTCAGACAGAGCGTTGGAGGGATACAAGATAGCCAGAAGGGAGCTGAAGAAAGGGATTAGGAGAGCTAAGAGAGGGCATGAAAAATCTTTGGCAGGTAGGATCAAGGATAACTGCAAGGCATTTTATGCGTATGTGAGAAACATGAGAATGACGAGAATGAGGGTAGGTCCGATCAAGGACAGTAGTGGGAGACTGTGTATTGAGTCGGAGGAGATAGGAGAGGTCTTGAATGAGTACTTTTCTTCAGTATTTACAAATGAGAGGGACCATATTGTTCAAGAGGAGAGTGTGAAACGGACTGGTAAGCTAGAAGAGATACTTGTTATGAAGGAAGATGTGTTGGACATTTTGAACAACTTGAGGATAGACAAGTCCCCCAGGCCTGACGGGATATATCCTCAGATTATGTGGGAAGCAGGAGAGGAAATTGCAGAGCCGTTGGCAATGATCTTTTCGTCTTTACTGCCAACGGGGTGATACCAGGTGACTGGAGAGTGGCAAATGTTCTGCCCCTGTTCAAAACAGGGAATAGGGATAACCCCGGGAATTACAGGCCAGTTGGTCTTACTTCAGTGGTAGGCAAAGTAATGGAAAGGGTACTGAGGGATAGGATTTATGAGTACCTGGAAAGACACTGCTTGATTAGGGACAGCCAGCACGGATTTGTCAAGGGTAGGTCTAGCCTTACAAGTCTTATTGAATTCTTTGAGGAGGTGAACAAGCATGTGGATGAGGGTAGAGCAGTGGATGTAGTATACATGGATTTTAGTAAGACATTTGATAAGGTTCCCCATGGAAGGCTCATGCGGAAAGTCAGGAAGCATGGAATCGAGAGAAATTTGGCCAGTTGGATAGAAAACTGGCTAACCGGTCGAAGTCAGAGAGTGGTGGTAGATGGTAAATATTCAGCCTAGAGCCTGGTTACAAGTAGAGTTCCGCAGGGATCAGATCTGAGTCCTCTGCTGTTTGTAATTTTTATTAATGACTTGGAAGAGGGAGTCGAAGGGTGGGTCAGTAAATTTGCAGATGATACGAAGATTGGTGGAGTTGTGGATAGTGAGGACGGCTGTTGTTGCCTGCAAATGGACTTAGATATGATGCAGAGCTGGGCTGAGGAGTGGCAGATGGAGTTCAACCCTGCCAAGTGTCCATTTTGGAAGGACAAATAAGAATTGCGGAATACAGGATTAACAGTAGGGTTCTTAGTGAGGTGGAGGAACAGAGGGATCTTGGGGTCTATGTTCATAGATCTTTGAAAGTTACCACTCAGGTGGTTAGAGCTTGTAAGAAGGCCTATGGTGTATTAGCGTTCATTAGCAGAGGGATTGAATTCAAGAGTCGTGAAGTGATGTTGCAACTGTACAGGACCTTGGTTAGGCCACATTTGGAGTACTGTGTACAGTTCTGGTCGCCTCACTTTAGGAAAGATGTGGAAGCGTTGGAGAGGGTGCAGAGAAGATTTACCAGGATGTTGCCTCGAATGGAGAATAGGTCGTACGAGGATAGGTTGAGAGTGCTAGGCCTTTTCTCGTTGTAACGGCGAAGGATGAGGGGTGACTTGATAGAGGTTTATAAGATGATCAGAGGAATAGATAGAGTAGATAGGCAGAAACCTTTTCCCCGGGTACAACAGAGTGTTACAAGGGGACATAAATTTAAGGTGAAGGGTGGAAGGTATAGGGGGGATATCAGGGGTAGGTTCTTTACCCAGAGAGTGGTGGGGGCATGGAATGTGCTGCCTATGCGAGTGGCAGAGTCCGAATCATTGGCGACCTTTCATCGGCAATTGGAAAGGTACAAGGATGTGTGCTTAAGCTAGGACAAATGTTCGGTACAACATCGTGGGCCGAAGGGCCTGTTCTGTGCTGTATTGATCTATGTTCTATCTATGTTCTATACATTTCATTGGGCACTGGGGACTTCTCCTCCTTTATGCCTGTGAAAACATTTAATATCTCCTCTTTATTGATCTTAACATGTTCTGGAACTTCAGCATCACAACTGAAATCCCCGGCTACAATGCCTTTCTCGTGTGAATACAGATGGGAAGTATTCATTGAAGACCTCACCTGCTTTCTCTGGCTCCATGCACAGATTGTCCCTTTGGCTTCTCACGATGCTGATAAAATACATGTGGTTTTTTCCGCAATCGTATCTGCCAAATATATTTCATGACTATTGTTTGTCCCTCATTTTCCATAATCCCCTTGCACTCTCTATACTTGTGAAGGGCTTCACCTGATTTTATTGTTGGGCCGAAGTACCTGTTCCCATGCTCTAGGGAATCTAATCTAAACTCTCCCTCTGCGTTCCATATTACTGTCCCTAAATATACACATCTATCCATAAACAGCCCCAAACTCTTCAAACCTCCAAGTCCCTGTGAAAGTGAGTGCAATGCTTCCTATCTGTGTTAGTGTCTCCAGGCTCTATTGCTGTTCCTGTGTCTGTTAGTTCTGACAGATTGTCCAGCTTTTCGGTCCATATAATTTCTAGAACCTCAGCATCCAACATCAACAAATGTCTTCATTAACTACAGCCTTCCTCTGTTCGTTCCTCAATTCTATACAACTTCATAATCTCATAAATTAGCAACATTCCTTAAAATTCTCCCTGTCTGAGCAAACTGTCCCAATCCTACACTGAGAAGCCCTTGGCCCGTAGTCTCTCCTGCTCATGGAAACATCTTGCCCCCGACCACTCCATCCATGCCCCTCAGTATTCAGTAATTTTGAATGAGATTCTGCCTCTGCCTCTGAAACTTCATCAAGTGCAGACCCAGAGACTTCACCTGCTCCTTATACGACACGCATTTCATCCCTGGGATCTTTCTTGGAAACCTATTTCTCGTACCCCTTCACATCTTTGGCCAGACTCTGAATGAATAACATGTATAGTGTAGTCCCAACACAGACCCCTGCGGTGCTCCCCCATCACCAGTTCCCATCGTGAAAAAGACCCCTTTCTTCACACTCTCTGCCTTGTGCCAATCAGACAAATCCTCTATCCATGCTCAGCATGTTTTTCTGAAACAGAAATTTCATTTCACACCCACTGCTGGATTTATTTTTCTGTCTGGCTGTAAACAGCAGAGTTTCACCATTACCATCCCATCTGTAATTTCCTGGAGAAGGTGGTGGTGAGCTGCCTTCCTGAACCATTGCAGTCCTTTGGGTGTAGAGACAGACACCGTGCTGGGAGGATGGAGCATGATTTGGAGGGCACCTTGGAAATGCTGGTGTTCCCATGCACCTGGAGTTCCTGTCCTTCCAGGGTATAGTGGTTCCGGGTTTGTGAAGGGCTGTTGAAAGGGCCTTCCTGAGTGACCTCAGTGCTACTTGTAGATCTTTTATTCCTTCATTCATTCATGAATATGAGCTTTGTTGGATGAGCCTGCAGTTATTGTTGATTTGGAAGGTGGTGGTGAGCTGCCTTCCTGAGCCACTGCACCAGCCGTTTGAACTGTTGTTATCTGTGTGGCCTCCTGCAGGCGCTACAACACTCCTCATGCCTGTAACTGCATACAGATAATGCAGCTCTCCCTTTTATATCTGACATCCTCCCCGACTTATAACTCTTACAGTTCCTCACAATATCTCACTTCCCCCATTCCCATCTGTGCTGGGGATCTCTAAAACTTATTTATTCTTATTTAAATTCTGATCACCAAAATCTCTCCCTTTTCAAATTTGTAACCTCTTCAGCTTTTGTTACTCTCCATGTAACTGTAATCAATGACAGCACAGGCTCCCTTCCTTATATCTCTGTAATTACAATGGTTGTGTGTGCTAAATTGGCACTTTTCATCCTCCTTATCCATTTCAGGACTTTCAGCCCCTACAATCTCTCTATTTCGAACGCTCCCATTCTCTGCATCTCCTCATGTCCTGAGAGTCCTTGAACATCACCAGTGCTCCAAAAGTTTATATTCCCCCCAGTTACTGCAATTCTTCTAACTCTGTCACATCCAACAGTCTCCAGTCCCATACAACACTTGCTGGCTGTCAGTTTGCATTTGTTGAAGTCTACGCATCTCTGTAAGCAGCTCAGAAAAAGCCCTTTAGACTCTACAAAGCTCCATCATGAACAAGCCACCATCTCTTTATTTCCTTTGCCTTCTTCAGTATCTGCAACTGTCGCTGTATCTTCCAGTAACCTGCTTCAGTTGCTGCAGGTCTGCCTAGCTCCCAAGATAACCTGTTCCATCCCATACAGCTCTGCTCTGTCTAAGCATCCTCTTTCCACTGTCTTCCAGGCACAACGGCGATCCTGTAAGAGAGCAGTGCGGAATGGGATGTTATAAATCTCAGCTGAGGCTTGAGGCCTACCATTACGTGGGAGTTACAAAGGAAGAGAACCTGGCAGAGAGTAGCACAAAGCGGGAGAATATAAATCAGCAGCGAGGATCGAGGCCGACTGGGACTTGGAGTTGGAGAAACAGCAGTGCAGGAGGCTCGAAATCAGCACCGAGTCACAGAGGGAGTGACTGTGTGAGGGAGCATGGTGGAGGTGGAGCTGGAGTATTACACGTATCTGGGAGTCACAGAGATAAATTTCTGCTGCTGGTATCTGCCTGCACTGAGTTTGATAGAAGTGCCAGGGCCATCATAGAAAAGGCTGTAAGTTCATTGGCTGATAAATACACCGTTATTAGCAACTGTCCGTTAATGGCTATAATTAGCAAATTTATTTTTTCAACTTCTGAAATAAGGGTTGAACACAGAAATAAGAGGGAGAAGTGAAATTCTGAGCCAATATAATAAATTACACTGAGTAAGCCACAGTTGAATAAGGGACTTAACCACATTGTTACTTCCCGAATGTTAACTTCATTCTAAGTAATTAATTAAGTTAATCCAGACATGGTGCACTTTAAGACCCGCAGGGTTCGGTGCTGGGGCCACAGCTGTTCGCATTATATATTAATGATTTGGATGAGGGAACCGGGGGCATTCTAGCGAAGTTTGCCGATGATACGAAGTTAGGTGGACAGGCAGGTAGTACTGAGGGAGTGGGGAGGCTACAGAAGGATCTAGACAGTTTGGGAGAGTGGTCCAGGAAATGGCTGTTGGAATTTAACGTGAGCAAGTGCGCGGTCTTGCACTTTGGCAAAAAGAATAAAAGCATAGACTACTTTCTAAATGGTGAGAAAATTAATAAAGCCAAAGCACAAAGGGATCTGGGAGTGCTAGTCGAGGATTCTCTAAAGGTAAACATGCAGGTTAAGTCCGTGATTAAGAAAGCGAATGCAATGTTGTCTCTTATCTCAAGAGGGTTGGAATATAAAAGCAGAGATGTACTACTAAGACTTTATAAAGCTCTGGTTAGGCCCCATTTGGAGTACTATGTCCAGTTTTGGTCCCCACACCTCAGGAAGGACATACTGGGACTGGAACGTGTCCAGCGGAGATTCACACGGATGATCCCTGGAATGACAGGTCTAACATATGAGGAACGGCTGAGGATACTGGTACTGTATTCGTTGGAGTTTAGAAGATTAAGGGGAGACTTAATAGAGACGTACAAAATAATACATGGCTTGGAAAAGGTGGATGCTAGGAAATTGTTTCAGTTAGACGAGGAGACTAGGACCCGTGGACACAGCCTTAGAATTAGTGGGGGTCATTTCAGAACAGAAATGCGGAGACATTTCTTCAGCCAGAGAGTGGTGGGCCTGTGGAATTCATTGCCACGGAGTGCAGTGGAAGCCGGGACGCTAAATGTCTTCAAGGCCGAGATTGATAGATTCTTGTTGTCTAGAGGAATTAAGGGCTACGGGGAGAACGCTGGTAAGTGGAGCTGAAATGCACATCAGCCATGATTGAATGGCGGAGTGGACTCGATGGGCCGAATGGCCTTACTTCCACTCCTATGTCTTATGGTCTTATGATCTTATTGTAAAGTTCAGGTTGATGGTAGAGAATGATATGCAATAATTGAGAGGTAGAAACATTAGTTGACTTAGAGCAGCCTTCAATGGGGCAAGAATGAAGCTGGGAACTTTTCCACAAGGCCAGTGAAATGGTAGCTTTAAATCGTGTGAACCAGGTCAGATGGAGCTGGGATTATGGAGATGGAGCTGCAGTGTGACCACGGCTGTGAACTGGATAATCAAAGGTTTCCTCCATTTATACAAGAAGGATAAATAAGGCAACACAATGAAGTAGCATTGTGTATAAAAGATGGGATCAGTATTATTGTGATGCTAATCAATTCACACACTGCTCCTCCCTGCCCTCACCCCTCATCCCTGTGTATTGATCCTATCAAATATTGGTAACCTTTTAAAACTTCAGAAAATAGCACAGTATAGAGGAGATGACTCTGTCCGCTGTCTGCATTGGACGAGAGGTAACGTTGTTTTTTCAAGCCCTAGTTCTGTCTCCCCGGACAGTGTAAGACTTCAGGTGACGATCCCGGCACCTTTTTAAAATAATTTGAGAGTTTCTGCCTCTACTCCGCTTCCATGTGTGACTCCCAGAGCCCGACCATACTCTGGGTGAAATAACAACCTTCCTCACAATTTCTCTAATATTTCATCCAATTACAATAAATATTCGCCACTGATAACTGAGCTATCCAACAGGAACAAGGTGTTCTCTCCCTTTCTACCCAGGCTCCTGACAATATGTGCATCCCGATGAAATCTTCTCTCAGCATCCTCCGTTCCAATCTTTCCCCATAACTGCACTTCCACTGTCACAGGGTGAAGAATCTCCTCTGTTCCCTCTCCAGTCCAATTCCACCCTTCCATGTAGTGGGGTGACCCGAACTGTACACAGTCCCCAAGCTGTGACTGAACTCATTACTTATACAGTTCCTGCATAAGCTTCCTGCTCTGAAGAGTATTTTGTCTGATAGAGGAAATGCCATTTGCTCCAATAACAAGATTATTGATGCTTCCAGCGACCTTCATTTATCTGCCCACACTGACCATATTATTATTTTATTGTACATTCCTCTCTATTGTTCATGACCCCAAATGCCTTGCCTTGCACTTCTCTGGGTTGTTTGCTCCATTCCCCTGGATCCTATAGTTCCTATTTTTAAACTGTCTGCCATGGGATCTCTCGTTAAATCCAAGGAAGTCACATGCAGTTACAGGTTCCTGCCTCAGACCGATACAGTCAGATTAATTACACACGATCTTCCTTGAACAAATCCAGACCGACAGTCCTGGAGTCCCTGGGACTTCCTCAGTGACCGTTTATCCACTGCCTCAAAATTCCAGCCTCGACCGATTCATTCAGTCCCTTGCTCCACATTAAACAAAGTTGCGGTATTAGCCGTTCTCCTGTCCTTCGGCATCATCCCTGCATCCAGTGAGGATTGGATAATGTGTGTAACTATAGTGCAGGGGATTTTCCCCGGCTCCTTTTAACATTGTGTTGCCCCGATTTTAAGGATTTGAATCTCCTGTAAAATTTTCTGCTCCAAGTTTGTTGCTCCCAATATTTCATCCCTATTTTGATTCAGACAGACAGAAACATAAACCATCTTATGATTTGGTCAAGTCCCATTTTATTCGGGTTTCATGGAGGGTTACTCTCCACAAGATGAAGTGCATTTTCTCATGATACCATCCCCAACTTGCCTCATTAACTACCTTGCCTGCCCACGTGGTCTTCCTGTCATCTGACACTAACCTCATGTTTTTTTTCCCCTTTGTCATAACAACTGCCCACTGCCTGGATATCCCAGAATGATCTGGTCTCCCTGTTAAAGAGGCCATCTTTAAAAAGTCATATACTCTTGGATTGTCAATCCGAAACTGCCCTAGACATGGCAGAGGGGATACAACTGGGGCCCCACTTTGTGGACAAGCCCCTGAGATTCTGGTGGATGAATGTTGCAGGAGAGGGACATTATCTTCCTCTAAGACTGGCAGGAGAGGCCACGGCACCAGACCTTGCCACCTTCGCCCGTTGTTGACCCCTGTGTCAGTGAGGTGCCAGCCTTCTGGGTGAATGCCCAGCAGTGTAGGAAGAAGATCGGTGACCTTCCCCACTCCACCAGGGTAAGTGCCACCATTTGCACCTCGTGCCCTAACCATCACTCTCTCTGTTACTGCACCCACCTCCTACCAAGGCTCATGTTCTCCCACTCTCACTGAATGCAGCACATTCTCTCAGTCTCTCTCTCAATGCTTCTCTGTTCCTCTCTCCAACTCTGCCTGGTGTCTGTGCTGCCTACTCACTCACTCAGGACACCTGGCTACCTTTCGCCCAGCTGTATCAGCTGTAACAAATAATTCCACCTCCCTTAATACCGCTTGGTAATTCTCACATTTCGGAAGGAACCACCCCACATGAGAGCAGGAAGAGCCAAGGGGGATAAGTAGCTCCCAACATTCAGCTCCTCACCCCATCACAGGGAAATGATCCTGAACCTAACAACCATGAGAGGCTGACTGACCGTGTCCAAGCTCCCGAACTGGGATCTGAGACTCCCCCTGACTTATTACTGGGCAGCATAACTGACTGTGGACAATGATATCAAGCGTCATGGTTTTGTGTCTCACAATACAGCAGGCGGATGAGTCTGGTAGCTCTGGCTGAGGGGAAACACTGCTGAGGGCAGGGTAAGGCAAGGCACTCTCGGGCCTTGACGGTGACTGTACAGTGGGAGGTATGTCGGGCCGCGAGGGTTACTGTACATTGGGAGGTATGTCGGGCCGTGATGGTTACTGTACAGTGGGAGGTATGTCGGGCCGTGATGGTTACTGTACATTGGGAGGTATGTCGGGCTGTGGTGGTTACTGTACAGTGGGAGGTGTGTAGGGGTGTGATGGTTACTGTACAGTGGGAGATATGTCGGGTTGTGATGGTTACTGTACAGTGGGAGGTATGTCGGGCCGGGAGGGTTACTGTACAGCGGGAGGTATGTCAGGTCGTGATGGTTACTGTACAGTGGGAGGTAACACGGCCTGTGATGGTTACTGTACAGTAGGAGGTATGTCGGGCCGTGATGGTTGCTGTACAGTGGGAGTATGTCGGGCTGTTATGGTTACTGTATGGTGGGAGGTATGTCGGGCCGTGATGGTTACTGAACAGTGGGAGGTATGTGGGGCCGTGATGGTTACTGTACAGTGGGAGGTGTGACGTGCCGTGAGGGTTACTGTACAGTGGGAGGTATGTCGGGCCGTGACGGTTACTGTACAGTGGGAGGTATGTCGGGCCGCGAGGGTTACTGTACAGTGGGAGGTATGTCGGGCCGCGAGGGTTACTGTACAGTGGGAGATATGTCGGGCCGTGAGGGTTACTGTACAGTGGGAGGTATGTCGGACTGCGTTGGTTACTGTACAGTGGGAGGTATGTCGGGCCGCGAGGGTTACTGTACAGTGGGAGATATGTCGGGCCGTGAGGGTTACTGTACATTGGGAGGTATGTCGGGCCGGGAGGGTTACTGTACAGTGGGAGGTATGTCGGGCCGTGATGGTTACTGTACAGTGGGAGGTATGTCGGCCTGCGTTGGTTACTGTACAGTGGGAGGTATGTCGGGCCGCGTGGGTTACTGTACATTGGGAGGTATGTCGGGCCGGGAGGGTTACTGTACAGTGGGAGGTATGTCGGGCCGGGAGGGTTACTGTACAGTGGGAGGTATGTCTGGGTGTGATGGTTACTGTGTACTAGGAGGTATGTCGGGGTGTGATGGTTACTGTACAGTGGGAAGTATGTCGGGCCGTGAGGGTTACTGTACAGTGGATGGTATGTCAGGCTGTGAGGGCTACTGTACAGTGGGAGATATGTCGTGCCGTGAGGGTTACTGTACATTGGGAGGTATGTCGGGCCGGGAGGGTTACTGTACAGTGGGAGGTATGTCGGGCCGTGAGGGTTACTGTACATTGGGAGGTATGTCGGGCCGTGATGGTTACTGTACAGTGGGATGCATGTCGGGCCATGACGGTGACTGTACAGTGGGAGGTATGTCGTGCTGTGGTGGTTACTGTACAGTGGGAGGTGTGTAGGGGTGTGATGGTTACTGTACAGTGGGAGATATGTCGGGTTGTGATGGTTACTGTACAGTGGGAGGTATGTCGGGCCGGGAGGGTTACTGTACAGCGGGAGGTATGTCAGGTCGTGATGGTTACTGTACAGTGGGAGGTAACTCGGCCCGTGATGGTTACTGTACAGTAGGAGGTATGTCGGGCCGTGATGGTTGCTGTACAGTGGGAGTATGTCGGGCTGTTATGGTTACTGTACAGTGGGAGGTATGTCGGGCCGTGATGGTTACTGTACAGTGGGAAGTATGTCGGGCCGTGAGGGTTACTGTACAGTGGATGGTATGTCGGGCTGTGAGGGTTACTGTACAGTGGGAGATATGTCGTGCCGTGAGGGTTACTGTACATTGGGAGGTATGTCGGGCCGGGAGGGTTACTGTACAGTGGGAGGTATGTCGGACTGCGTTGGTTACTGTACAGTAGGAGGTATGTCGGGCCGCGAGGGTTACTGTACAGTGGGAGGTATGTCGGGCCGTGAGGGTTACTGTACAGTGGGAGATATGTCGGGCCGTGAGGGTTACTGTACATTGGGAGGTATGTCGGGCCGGGAGGGTTACTGTACAGTGGGAGGTATGTCGGGGTGTGATGGTTACTGTACAGTGGGAGGTATGTCAGACCGTGATGGTTACTGTACAGTGGGAGGTATGTCGGGCTGTGATGGTTACTGTAGGGTGGGAGGTATGCCGGGATGTGATGCTTATTGTACAGTGAGAGATATGTCGGCGTGTGCCAGTTACTGAACAGTAGGAGATATGTCGGGCCGTGATGGTTACTGTACAGTGGGAGGTATGCCAGGCCGTGATGGTCACTGTACAGTGGGAGATTTGTCGGGCTGTGATGATTACTGTCCAGTGGGAGATATGTCGGGCTGTGATGGTTACTGAGCAGTGGGAGGTATGACGGGGTGTGATGGTTACTGTGCAGTGGGAGGTATGTTGGGGTGTGATGGTTACTGTACAGTACGAGGTATGTCGGGCTGTGATGGTTCCTGTACAGTGGGAGGTATGTCGGGCTGTGATGGTTACTGTGCAGTGGGAGGTGTGTAGTGGTGTCATGGTTACTGTACAGTGGGAGGTATGTCGGGCTGTGATGGTTACTGTACAGTGGGAGGTTTGTCGGGGTGTGATGGTTACGGTGCAGTGAGAGGTATTTGGGGCAATGATGGTTACTGTACTGTGGGAGGTATGTCGGGCCGTGACGGTGACTGTACAGTGAGAGGTATGTCGGACCGTGATGGTTATTGTACAGTGGGAGGTATGTCGGGGTGTGATGGTTTCTGTACAGTGGGAGGTAAGTCGGGTCGTGATGGTTACTGTACAGTGGGAGGTATGTCGGGCCGTGAGGGTTACTGTACATTGGGAGGTATGTCGGGCCGGGAGGGTTACTGTAGGGTGGGAGGTATGCCGGGATGTGATGCTTACTGTACAGTGAGAGATATGTCGGGGTGTGACAGTTACTGAACAGTAGGAGATATGTCGGGCCGTGATGGTTACTGTACAGTGGGAGGTATGCCAGGCCGTGATGGTCACTGTACAGTGGGAGATTTGTCGGGCCGTGATGGTTACTGTACAGTGGGAGATATGTCGGGCTGTGATGGTTACTGAGCAGTGGGCGGTATGATGGGGTGTGATGGTTACTGTGCAGTGGGAGGTATGTCGGGCCATGATGGTTACTGTACAGTGGGAGGTATGTCGGGGTGTGATGGTTACTGTACAGTAGGAGGTATGTTGGGCCGTGACGGTTACTGTACAGTGGTAGGTATGTCGGGCTGTGATGGTTACTGAGCAGTGGGAGGTATGTCGGGGTGTGATGGTTACTGTGCAGTGGGAGATATGTCGGGGTGTGATGGTTACTGTATAGTGGGAGGTATGTCGGGCCGTGATGGTTACTGTACAGTGGGAGGTATGTCGGGCCGTGATGGTTACAGTATAGTGGGAGGTATGTCGGCCCGTGATGGTTACTGTACAGTGGGAGTTATGTCGGGCCGTGATGGTTACTGTACAGTGGGAGTATGTCGGGCTGTTATGGTTACTGTACAGTGGGAGGTATGTCGGGCCGTGATGGTTACTGTACAGTGGGAAATATGTCGGGCCGTGAGGGTTACTGTACAGTGGATGGTATGTCGGGCTGTGAGGGTTACTGTACAGTGGGAGATATGTCGTGCCGTGAGGGTTACTGTACATTGGGAGGTATGTCGGGCCGGGAGGGTTACTGTACAGTGGGAGGTATGTCGGACTGCGTTGGTTACTGTACAGTAGGAGGTATGTCGGGCCGCGAGGGTTACTGTACAGTGGGAGGTATGTCGGGCCGTGAGGGTTACTGTACAGTGGGAGATATGTCGGGCCGTGAGGGTTACTGTACAGTGGGAAGTATGTCGGGCCGTGAGGGTTACTGTACAGTGGATGGTATGTCGGGCTGTGAGGGTTACTGTACAGTGGGAGATATGTCGTGCCGTGAGGGTTACTGTACATTGGGAGGTATGTCGGGCCGGGAGGGTTACTGTACAGTGGGAGGTATGTCGGACTGCGTTGGTTACTGTACAGTAGGAGGTATGTCGGGCCGCGAGGGTTACTGTACAGTGGGAGGTATGTCGGGCCGTGAGGGTTACTGTACAGTGGGAGATATGTCGGGCCGTGAGGGTTACTGTACATTGGGAGGTATGTCGGGCCGGGAGGGTTACTGTACAGTGGGAGGTATGTCGGGGTGTGATGGTTACTGTACAGTGGGAGGTATGTCAGACCGTGATGGTTACTGTACAGTGGGAGGTATGTCGGGCTGTGATGGTTACTGTAGGGTGGGAGGTATGCCGGGATGTGATGCTTATTGTACAGTGAGAGATATGTCGGCGTGTGCCAGTTACTGAACAGTAGGAGATATGTCGGGCCGTGATGGTTACTGTACAGTGGGAGGTATGCCAGGCCGTGATGGTCACTGTACAGTGGGAGATTTGTCGGGCTGTGATGATTACTGTCCAGTGGGAGATATGTCGGGCTGTGATGGTTACTGAGCAGTGGGAGGTATGACGGGGTGTGATGGTTACTGTGCAGTCGGAGGTATGTTGGGGTGTGATGGTTACTGTACAGTACGAGGTATGTCGGGCTGTGATGGTTCCTGTACAGTGGGAGGTATGTCGGGCTGTGATGGTTACTGTGCAGTGGGAGGTGTGTAGTGGTGTCATGGTTACTGTACAGTGGGAGGTATGTCGGGCTGTGATGGTTACTGTACAGTGGGAGGTTTGTCGGGGTGTGATGGTTACGGTGCAGTGAGAGGTATTTGGGGCAATGATGGTTACTGTACTGTGGGAGGTATGTCGGGCCGTGACGGTGACTGTACAGTGAGAGGTATGTCGGACCGTGATGGTTATTGTACAGTGGGAGGTATGTCGGGGTGTGATGGTTTCTGTACAGTGGGAGGTAAGTCGGGTCGTGATGGTTACTGTACAGTGGGAGGTATGTCGGGCCGTGAGGGTTACTGTACATTGGGAGGTATGTCGGGCCGGGAGGGTTACTGTAGGGTGGGAGGTATGCCGGGATGTGATGCTTACTGTACAGTGAGAGATATGTCGGGGTGTGACAGTTACTGAACAGTAGGAGATATGTCGGGCCGTGATGGTTACTGTACAGTGGGAGGTATGCCAGGCCGTGATGGTCACTGTACAGTGGGAGATTTGTCGGGCCGTGATGGTTACTGTACAGTGGGAGATATGTCGGGCTGTGATGGTTACTGAGCAGTGGGCGGTATGATGGGGTGTGATGGTTACTGTGCAGTGGGAGGTATGTCGGGCCATGATGGTTACTGTACAGTGGGAGGTATGTCGGGGTGTGATGGTTACTGTACAGTAGGAGGTATGTTGGGCCGTGACGGTTACTGTACAGTGGTAGGTATGTCGGGCTGTGATGGTTACTGAGCAGTGGGAGGTATGTCGGGGTGTGATGGTTACTGTGCAGTGGGAGATATGTCGGGGTGTGATGGTTACTGTATAGTGGGAGGTATGTCGGGCCGTGATGGTTACTGTACAGTGGGAGGTATGTCGGGCCGTGATGGTTACAGTATAGTGGGAGGTATGTCGGCCCGTGATGGTTACTGTACAGTGGGAGTTATGTCGGGCCGTGATGGTTACTGTACAGTGGGAGTTATGTCGGGCCGTGATGGTTACTGTACAGTGGGAGGTATGTCGGGATGTGATGGTTACTGTACATTGGGAGGTATGTCGAGATGTGAGGGTGCAGACTGAGTTGCACAGAGTACGATTCTGCCGCTGCTGATGGCCCATTGCACCTCATAGATGCATCATCATTTGTTGCTCAATCTGTTTGACGTCTGTCCCATTAGCAGTCCATATCATAGTGAAGTAAGTCTGCAAAATGTGAAGATAGCCCTTGCTCCCCATTGTGCAGTGACCATTCTTACCGATATATGAAATGGAGAGTTGTATCTGCAGCAGACAGATCGGCGTTGATGTGGTCAATTATATCGAACATAGAACATAGACATAGAACAATACAGCACAGAACAGGCCCTTTCGGCCCACGATGTTGTGCCGAACATTTGTCCTAGCTTAAGCATCCATCCATATACCTATCCAATTGCCGCTTAAAGGTCACCAAAGATTCTGACTCTACCACTCCCACAGGCAGCGCATTCTATGCGCCCACCACTCTCTGGGTAAGGAATCCACCCCTGACATCTCCACTATACCTTTCACCCTTCAACTTAAATTTATGTCCCCTTGTAACACTCTGTTGTACCCGGGGAAAAAGTTTCTGCCTATCTACTCTATCTATTCCTCTGATCATCTTATAAACCTCTATCAAGTCACCCCTCATCCTTCGTCGATCCAACGAGATAAGGCCTAGCACTCTCAACCTATCATCGTAAGAACTATTCTCCAACCTATCCTCGTACGACCAAATCTTCTCTGCACCCTCTGCAAAGCTTCCACATCTTTCCTAAAGTGAGGCGACCAGAACTGCACACAGTACTCCAAATGTGGCCTAACCAAAGTCATGTACAGTTGCAACATCACTTCATGACTCTTGAATTGAAAACCTCTGCTAATGAACGCTAATACACCATAGGCCTTCTTACAAGCTCTATCCACCTGAGTGGCAACTTTCAAAGATCTATGAACATAGACCCCAAGATCCCTCTGTTCCTCCACCTCACTAAGAACCCTACCGTTAACCCTGTATTGCGCATTCTTATTTGTCCTTCCAAAATGGACAAACTCACACTTGGCAGGGTTGAACTCCATCTGCCACTCCTCAGCCCAGCTCTGCATCATATCTAAGTCCATTTGCAGCCGACAACAGTCCTCCTCACTATCCACAACTCCACCAATCTTCGTATCATCTGCAAATTTACTGACCCACCCTTCGACTCCCTCTTCCAAGTCATTAATAGAAATTACAAACAGCAGAGGACCCAGAACTGATCCCTGCGGAACACCACTTGTAACTGGGCTCCAGACTGAATATTCGCCATCTACCACCACTCTCTGACTTCAACCAGTTAGCCAGTTTTCTATCCAATTGGCCAAATTTCCCTCTATCCCATGCCTCCTGACTTTCCGCATGAGCCTACCATGGGGAACCTTATCAAATGCCTTACTAAAATCCATGTATACTACATCCACTGCTCTACTCTCATCCACATGCTTGGTCACCTCCTCAAAGAATTCAATAAGACTTGTAAGGCAAGACCTACCCTTCACAAATCCGTGCTGGCTGTCCCTAATCAAGCAGTGTCTTTCCAGATACTCATAAATCCTATTCCTCAGTACCCTTTCCATTAATTTGCCTACCACCGAAGTAAGACTAACTGGCCTGTAATTCCCGGGGTTATCCCTATTCCCTTTTTTGAACAGGGGCACAATATTCGCTACTCTCCAGTCCCCTGGCACCACCCCCGTTGACAGTAAAGACGAAAAGATCACTGCTAACGGTACTGAAATTACCCTTATTATGTTTCCCTTTTCCTGATTCCCCCATAACCTGCCACAGAGCAGTCTCGCAGCCACAGGATCCAGCATCAATGCTGAGCTCTGTTTTGACTATATACCAAGGAGCTGCACCCTCAGCCTGGCTGTGTCCTGTCAGTGGGACAGAACCTACCAGAGAGGGTGGTGAAGTTGCCATGGACATAGTCCTGTTCACAGAATCCTGCTTTATAGGCAATACTGATTGATTTTGATTAGTCCGTGGGAAATATACAACATGTCACTTTTACATTTTGTATCATGAAGTGTTAATATCACTTTGTTTCTTACATATTTTAAAATAAACCAAAAATCAATATTTTTCTGTTGAAAATAATTGAAGTGAACAATAATTGAATTACCAGAGCGCACACCTAACTATTACACAATCCAGTGACTGTAGTAAACAGCCGATTCATGTTCAGATCAGTGAACACACCATCTTGAAGGCAGCAAAGATATTGGAAATGACTTTGAGGAAAAGCCTGAATTCAGACACTGCGTTAATGTTCCTCACCATGACCTCCAAAATACTGGCCATCTCCAATATCTGTCCAGAGAGCTTTCAAACTGGACTTACTCTCACAATCCCTCACAATAGACTAGTTAGAGACATACCTGAACAACGGGGAGATGTGTGCAGGGTAGACTGGTCAATGGACTAGCACATGGCGCTGGTCCAGACGCAGTTCAATATTTATAACAACGGCCTGTAAACAGCCATGTCCTGCAAGTATATCACTTCTTGTGTGCCACCTAAATCCTGTAATTCTGCACCTTGGACTCAATCCTGAATGAAGGTGTTATAAATGTGATGGACTCCCGCAGCTCATGACATCTTACATTGATTCCCTCATAAACCATATCCAGTGTATGTTAACCCCACAATGTCAGTATCCAAACAGAATTGTGCAGCTCCATTGATGGCCATCGTGATCCCAGCCCAACGTCCTTGTGTGTGACCTAAGCTGGAAATCTCTGCGTTAATGTTTGCAGCATTGTTCTAACCGTTAACAGCCATTAAATAAAGTATCTTTACTGAAGGTCCGATATCCTTTCATAATACCAACTTTTAGATCATCCAATAAGCACAAAATCCACCCATTTATTCAGTACACTGTTATAACAACAATATAATGTGAGTGGCCAACTCACAGGAAGGAGCATTGAAATGATGAATCTCATTACCAGACCCAAGACCACATTGTTATTAAGTACAAGGACTTTGAAAATATTCATTTATTTTCCCTTGTATTAATATTGTGAACTGATAGTCGACTCTCCTGCTCCTCAGATGCTGTCTGAACAGCAGTGTTTTTTTTTTATCAGAACCACACTTTTTGACTCTGATCTCCAGCATCTGTAGTCCTCACTTTCGTCCTGCTAATATTCACTCAATCACTTTCATGGCAACAATATCACTGTGTTTTTAAACTTGTTACAGTCAGATATGAGTACATTTTGAATTGCTTCTGTCTATTTCAGAGCTCAGTAATGTGAGATGTGAATCTCAGTGTCTGTATGATGCTCGGTACAAAGGCCATGCATCTGAGAGATTGCCAGATTGTTTAAAACAACACATCCCTTCAGCTGTTCACAACAAACAGGTTACTGCCTGGACCCTGACCCTAACAGCCTGAGCTCAAAAACCCAAAGCACAGTGTCCAGCATTGAGCAGGTCTGGACAATATTTTCATTTTCATTTATTCATGGAATATGATTGGGCCGGTATTTATTGCCCAGCTCTTGTTGCCATTGAGAAGGTGAGGGGGAGCTGCCACATTGAACCACTGCAATCGATGTGCTGTGATTAGACGTCCGATACCATTAGGGAGGGAACTTGAAACAGTGACACTGAAGGAAAGGCAATATACTTCCCAATCAGGATGGTGGGTGGCTTGGAAGGGAAAGCGAACATGGTGATGATCCCATGTATCTGTTTCCCTTGTCCTTCTTCACGGTCATGGTTTCAGAGGTACGTTGTAGGAAGCCTTGTTAAATTTCTGCAGGGCACCGTGTAGATGGCAGGTATTGCTGCTCCTCAGTGTCAGTGGATGAGGGGTGAAGCTGCATTCACAGGCAAATTGGGAGGGGACGGGTATTTCATCACACACACATTCAATGTGTGTCTTATAGATGGTGTACACGTTTTTTGGAAATCGTGAGGTATGTTATTTCTGCAGGATTCCAGCGCTTGAGATATTATTGTACCCAATTAATTTATATGCGTCAAAGTGTGACGCTGGAAAGGCACAACAGTGGCACAGTCGTTAGCACTGCTGCCTCACAGCGCCTGAGACCCGGGTTCAATTCCCGCCTCAGGCGACTGACTGTGTGGAGTTTGCATGTTCTCCCCGTGTCTGTGTGGGTTTCCTCCGGGTGCTCCGGTTTCCTCCCACAGTCCAAAAGATGTGCAGGGTCAGGTGAATTGGCCATGCTAAATTGCCCGTAGTGTTAGGTAAGGGGTAAAAGGTAGGGGTATGGGTGGGTTTCGCTTCGGCGGGGCGGTGTGGACTTGTTGGGCCCGAAGGGCCTGTTTCCACACTGTAATGTAATCTAATGTAATCTAATCTAATCTAAACAGGTCAGGCAGCATCTGAAGTACAGGAGAGTCAACGTTTTAGCATAAGCCATTTACAAGAATGGGTAATGAAATTATATGGTCAGTCCCCCAGTTCTGGTGAATGGTTCCTCCGGATATTGGTCGTTGGCAGTTCAATGATGGTGGTGGCATTGAACGTTAGAGGACATGGTTCCATTTTCAATTGTTACAGGTAATCGTTGTTTGGCATGTGTGCAATGGAAATTGTACTTGTCACTGTTAAGCACACACCTTCATATTCCCAGGTCCTTGTTGCAATTGGACAAGGATTGCTTCAGTATCTGATTAAATCACAAATAGTGTTGAATACTGTCCAATCATTGACAAACATCCCCAGTTGTGACTTCACTTGAGTAGGGATGGTCATTTATGAAGCAGCTGAAAATTATTGGGCCGAGGGCAGAGAACATTCTTACAGCTCACTGATGCTGTCCTTTCTCTGAGATGGAAGCTTCCTTCTAGTTTCATCTGCTCCAGAGGTGTCTAATAACATATCTGAATGGAATACTATTACAGTACCTTCCCCAAGCTAACCAAGACCTCCCTCAATCAGTTGGACGACTGGTTTGTAATGCAGATTAATACTAACAGTGTAGGTTCAATTCCTGTGCTGACTCAGGTGACTGAAAAGGGCTGTTCTACTCAAGCTCTCCATCACTTGAGGCATGATGACTTCCAGTTAAACTACCACCCGTCGTCTCTGTCTAATGCGAGAGTAGCCCTATCATCCTGTCGGGGTATGCTGCCCTACCTTTCCGTTTCTAATCTACAGGCTTATCCAGAAACCCCTCCCCTGGGGAACTGCGGCGGAGCTGAGATGGCTGCTCCCCACCAACCCCAGCCACCTTCCTTTGTACCAGGTGTAACCTCTGCCAATGCAGACGATTCCTATTTGCTCCAGGTTTGCCGTTAAGCCTGGATGCGACATTTGGTCAAATGCAGTTATGATCATTTTAACTGTCACTGTCACCTTACCTCTAGAATTCAGCGGTGTGTTTTCTTGTTGTACATCGTTAAACCAAGGCTTCAATGAGCCCAAGGGACGAGAGCCCAAGCTGAGCTTTAGTGAGCAGGTTGCTGCTGAGGAAGTGCTGCTTGATCCCACTGTAGGTGACATCTGCCATCCATTTATTAATGATAGAGATGGGAGCAATGGGGCAGTCATTGATTTTCTGATGTTTTGTCTGTGTATGTACAGGACACACCCGGATAGTTTCCCACATTGTCAGGTAGATGCCATTGCTGTATCCCAGCAGGAACAGCCTGAAAGGAATGTTATCAGAGCGCACAGCCTTTGCATTCTCCAATCCCTCCAGCTGTTTGTAAATACCACACACAGTGAATAGGATTAGCTGAAGAATGCCATCTGGAGGAGACTAAAATAGGAGAAAGTGAGGACTGCAGATGCTGGAGATCAGAGCTGAAAAATGTGTTGCTGGAAAAGTGCAGCAGGTGATGCAGCATCCAAGGAACCGGAGAATCGACGTTTCGGACATTAGCCTGAAGAAGGGCTTATGCCCGAAACATCGATTCTCCTGTTCTTTGGATGCTGCCTGACCAGCTGTACTTTTCCAGCAACACGGTTTTTCAACTAAACTAGATCATCCCATCGACATTTCTGTCTGAACACTTTTGTGAAAGTTGCAGCCTTAGCTTTTCTATTATTGTGCTGGGCTCTTCAATCTTTGAAGAGGGTGGTATTTGTGGATCCTCCTCCTCCAGTGAGTTATGTGATTGTCCACCACCACTCACCCAGACTGCGAGAGGATTATAGAGAGTAGGTCTGATTCATTGGTAAGATCTATGTATCATTTGCTATTTATACCATGTGTTGTGTAAGTGGCCCAATTTAGTAACTTCATCTCATTCTGAGGTGTATTTGGTGATACTATAGGGAGGACTTCCGGTATTCTCCATTTAACAAGGGTGTATCCCTGGCTTGATGGTCAGGATAAAGTGGAGCATATGCCAGGCAGTAATAGTGAAAATTATACTGGAGTACAATTCTGCTGCTGTTGGGAATGACCCGAACCACCTCACACAGGCCAGTGCAAAATTACAAAATCTATTGGAAATCTGCTGTGTTTAGCACAGTGATGGTATCACATATACACAGGGGGTCTTCACGATGTAAAAGTGGAACTTTATCTCCAGAAATACTGTGTGCTGTAGCCACTGTTCCCAATATGGTCATTGAACAATATGTCTGCAGCCAGTAGGTTGATGAGGATGAGGTCAAGGATGTTTCTACCTGTCAGTTGTGCCCCCTGACCCGGTGCAGACGCAGTGAAGCAGTTGTGTCCTTTTGAACCCGACCACCTCGATCAGCAACGCTGCTGCTGAGCTCCTCTTGTTGGTGGTTTTGATTTGGCCCACCCGGTATACATCCGCCAGCTCTGTCAGTCTCTCAGTGATTCCTCCAATTGTTGCTCAATGTAGAGGGACACTGATCCACCAGCTCAGGCAGGGGAGTCATCAGGAGGTTTCCGTGTCAGTGTTTGATCTGACCCCGTCAGGCTGAGGAGGGGAGTCAGCAGGAGGTTTCCGTGTCAGTGTTTGATCTGACACCGTGAGGCTGACGGAGGGGAGTCCGCAGGAGGTTTCCGTGTCGGTGTTTGATGAGACACCGTGCGGCTGAGGGAGGGGAGTTAGGAGGAGACTTCCGTGTCAGTCTTTGATATGACCCCATGAGGTTTTATCATGTCATTGTTGCTTGAGCAGTCTGGAGGACATTCTCTCAATTCTGTCATAAGCTCCAATGCATTAGGAAGGAGGGGTTTGCAGGGTCTACAGGGTATTTTATTTTTATTCCAGTCAGCAAAAGGGCCTCTCCTGTGTGTATGACACTGACTGTTTGGCTCTCGTGATTAGACATTCCAAGATCTCACTCCTTCAATTATTCTCTGTCCCTTGTCTGTCCTTCATCAACCAATCTATCACTGTAAATATCTGCAGAACCGTCCTCCTCATTATCTCTTTAAACTTCTCCAAACTCTATACCCCTCCCTATCTCTGTAACGTCTTCCAAACCCTACAGCCCTCACTATCTCACTAAACACCTCCAAACCCCACACCCCTCCCAGTCTCTCCAGCCTACTCCAGCCCCATACCCCTTCTATCTCTGGAACCTCCTCCAAACCCTACCCTATCCCCATCTCTAAACTCCTCCAAATGCTACACCTGCCTACCTCTGTAACCACCTCCAAACCCTACGCCCCTCCCTACCTCTCTGTCCACCTCCAAACCCTACACTCCTCCCTATCTCCCTCACCTACTCCAGCCCCCATAACCCTCCCTATCTCTGCAAACCCCTCCAAACCCAGATCCTTCCTTATCTCTCTAAATTCGTCCAAACGCCACTCCACTCCCTAGCTCCCATACCTCCTCAAAACAGAGATTCCAGCCAACTTTCTAACCTCCTCCAAATCCTGCATCTCTCCCTATCTCTCTGACATTCTCCAAATCCTACACCCATCCCTGTCTCTCTAACCTTCTCCAAATCCGACATCCCTCCTTACCTCTCTAACCTAGTCCAAATCCTACACCCTCCCTTTCTCTGTGACCTACTCCAAACACTATTCTTCTCCCTATCTCTCCAATACTCTCCATCTCCTTCACCCCTCCCTATCGCTGCAACCTACTCTAAACCCAGATCCATTCCTATCTCTTTGACCTACTGCAAACACTATACACTCCCTATCTCTCCAATACTCTCCATCTCCTTCACCCCTCCCTCTTGCTGCAACCTACTCTAAACCCAGATCCATTCCTATCTCTCTGACCTACTCCAAACACTATACACTTCCTCTCTCCAATACTCTCCATCTCCTTCACCCCTCCCTATCGCTGCAACCGACTCTAAACCCAGATCCATTCCTATCTCTCTGACCTACTCCAAACACTATACTCGCCCTATCTCTCCAATACTCTCCACTTCCTTCAGCGGTCCCTATCGCTGCAACCGACTCTAAACCCAGATCCCTTCATATCTCTCTAATCACCTCCAAAGCCTACACCACTCCCTACCTCTCTAACCTCCTTCAAATCCAACACCATTCTCCATCTCTCTAATACTTTTCAACTCCTTCACCTCTCCCTAACTCTGCAATCTCCTCCAAACTCAGATCCCTCCTTATCTCCCTAACCACATCCAAAATGTTCACCCCTCGTTATCTCTCACCACCTCCAAACCCGACATCCCTCCATATCGCTCTAACCTCCTCCATCATCTACATATCTCCCTTTACCTGTGACTTACTTCAGCCCCTACAACCTACATATCTCTCTAAGCTGCTCTCAAATATACCCTGTCGCTGTAACCTTGTCCAGCCACTCCCCGCTCCAGACCTTTGTAAACGTCATCCAACCACTAGACTCTCATGATCTCTGTAGCCTCCTCCAGCCTCTCCATACCGCCCCATAATTCTGGCATGCTCTGTACCTCTACCTTTTCTTATGTATATAACCTCCATAAACACGTTTAGTTTTGTGATGGAAAGCGATAGGTACACGCCACAGGGCAAGATTTATCAATGGGGGAAGGGCATTTGTAACGCGATTAGGCCGGACCTATGATGCATAGAATGGGGTATCAATATGCAGGGAATGGGGATAATCGAAATGTGAAGCTGATTCAAAGAACAGACATCGCGTGTCCTTGAATAGCATGTCCCTATCAGGCAGGGAGAAAGTGATAATGTAAGGGAACTGTGGCTAACTACAGAAATTACATCTCTTGTTAAGAAGAAGAAGGAGGTTTATGTGACGATGAGACGATGGAGCGTTACAGATTAGCGAGGAAGGAATTAAAGAGAGAGTTAAGAAGAGCAAAGAGAGGACATGAGTAGTCTTTAGCAGGTCGAATAAAGGAGAAGCCTAAAGCTTTGTATACATTTGGAAGAAAAGGATGACTAGGGTAGGAATAGAGCCAGTCAAAGACAAAAGTGGGAAGTTGAATGTGGATTCTGTGGAGATCGGTGAGGTGTTAAACGAACCTTTCTCATTGGTTTTCACTCAGGGAAAGGAGAATATTATAGAGATGAATGGGATGCGAGATATTTGACTAGAAAGGATCGAGGTTGGTAAGGAAGAGGTGTTATCAATTCGAGAAAGAGTGAAAGTAGAAATGTCCCCTGAGCCGGATGGGATTTATTTGAGCATTCTCTGGGGCGCTCGGAAGGAGTTGTTGGAGCCTTTGGCATTGATATTTGAGTCTTCATTGTCTACAGGTTTGGTACCAGAGATTCTGTCTGTATCCTAGTCAAGACCCTACATATTTCCCAATCTCTGTATCATCCTCCAGCCCCCTACAACTCTTGCTATCTCTGGAATCTCATCCAGCCGCAACAACGCTCCCTATCTCTGTAATCTCCTCCAGTCACTACACACCTCCCATTCTCTCTCGCATTTCTACCCCTCCACCCCAACTGATCTCCAGCATCTTCACCTTCTCCTCTAACTGAGGACTCCTCCAGCACGTACGTTGCTTCACAGGATTGGAACCCACTCTTGAAATTACATCCCTCCCTATCACTATAAACATCTCAAGCTCCTTCAGTCCTCCCTATTGTTGTTAACTCTTCCTGCACCTACAGCCTACTCTAACATCCAGTCCACAAACCCATCACTATCCAGGTAATTTTTGTGTCCTGTTACAGCTTCCCTATATCTGTAACATTCTCCTGCACCTTTACCTCCCTATTTCTGTAACCTCCTCTAACCCTGAGCTCCTCCATATCCTGTGAACTTTACATTGTTTTCATTCACAGTGCATCTACAATTCTTAAGATGGTGAATACTAAACACTTTAATACCCTTTGATTGAAATGATTTCACATCCAAATAAATTGCCTGTTATTCCGAGACCCTGTTATCGTGTTTTGGACTCCCTGACCCAGAGAAATAATTTTTCAGCATCTGCCCAATCAAGCCCTTGCAATTCAAAATCTTTTATATTTCAATCAAATCACGAATCCATTTCCTGAAACTCAAGAATATAGACGAAATTTATTCCGAAAGTGAAACCCAGATTGCAAGCTGTGAAACATTAGTGTATTGTTCAGTGACAGGTATCAGCCATTGCTGGCTGGGCAATCATGTATTACACATAGACTGTTGTTCTGGACAAGGTGGCGGTGCGCTGCCTACTTGAGCATTTACAGTCAGTTTGGTGCACGGGCACCCACAATAATGTGAGGGAAAGAAAGCCAGGGTATTCATCAAGTGAAACCCATGGAATGGAGATGTATTTCCGTGTCAGGGCAGTCATTGACTTTATGTGTTACTTGCAGGGGGTGGTGTTTCCATGGATTTGTTGCCCTTGATATTGCAGACGGTCATGGATTGGAAGGTGCTGTCGAATGAACTGTGGTAAATATCTACGATGTATCTTGTTGGATACACTGCTTCCATTGACAGTTGATGGTGGAGGCAGTAAATGTTGTGGATTTCGTGGAAAACAAGGTGGACAGCAAATGCGCCCTTCCCTATACATGGACAGCATAACATACACAGGTATGTTCCTAGATTTCTTTAGCAATACAAATTCATTATGTTACAATCAGTGACTCCATATAATTTAATTAAACATTTATCTGTTGAAATGAATTTGTAATTGGCTGCATGGTCACCATGCCATTGCAACATGGAACGCAAGACGGTAGGAATAGGATGAGGTTGTTGAACCCTTTGCGCCTGTTCCACAATATAAGGACATTTGTTACATAACTCCGGTTACCTGCCTTTGGCCCAAATCTATCACATACTTCCCTTTGCAAAAAGGTTTCTTTCTCAGGTATTAACGTGTAAACAAAGAATTAAACAATACCAACCAAAACAGGGAACAAGATGGCTGTCGGGTGGATAACCTGAAACATATGCCCAGCAGCTCACCGAGTATGCTCTGCCTTTCTGTTCAATGATGTTTGTTCTGATAATCCTCAACTCCATTTTCCCCGTAACCTTTGATTCATTGATTGATTAAAAATATGTCTCTCACCCTTGAAGATACTTAATGATCCAGGCTCAATAGCTTTCAGAACCTTCTACAATTGTTTCCCTCTCACTGATATGAGACTTGGTGGTTTTAATTCTCTCGTTTGTTTCTAGCACACCTTGTTGAACCTACATTTGATTGCATCCTGTTCTATCGCAAATCCTCTGTGGCAAAAGCACAGTAAGAAAAGAGGATCAGAACCTGCATTTTTTCCTTCTGTTCCCATATCAGTTAAGATACAGCTCATCCAGATCCGGGGATGTGTCCACTCTTTTTATTCTGCGACTCTCCCCGATTCCAATAAGTCACTCCCTAAACTGAAGACTGATATGAAGGAGATATTTAACATATTCTCTGTATCCATGAACAGGCTACCTCCTTGATCCCTAATATCCCCATTCTTTCCCAAGTTATCCTCTTCCCCTGATAGAACACCGCTGTTGTTTTATCACACCCCATTTTTGCTTTTCTACTATGTCCTTAAGTTCAGTGTTGCACTTTCTATTTTCTTATAGGGATTCCATTGTTCTGCTCACTTTATAGCTGCTTTAAACTTCGCTGTACTTTATTATTCTGCTCTCAATATTTGCAGATGTTCAAGGTCCTGTTGTCTCATTTTCCTTCATTGGATTTTAGAGTGTAAAATATTGGGCCGATACTCTCATAAAATCCACTTTGAGCATGAACACCGCTCCCCACTCCACGCTGTTCGACTACAGTTTTACCCAGAATTAGAATTCCACCATTTAAAAGGCATGTGGATGCATATATGATTAGGAAGGGTTTAGAGGGATATGGTGCTTGCTAATAGGACTAGATTATGTTGGGTCCAGAAATAAACCATCCCTTCTTGCATCTTCCACATGCTGATACAAGAAGCTATCAGCAATAAATTTCAACATATTTGTCCCCTCTTAAAAGCACGTGACTCCCCCAATAAATGTTGCATAGTGAAAAGCATAAGTAGAATTACTCTCTTATTGTTTTTATACACTACAGCGATTGGTTACACATTGGCTCATATATTTTCTTCTAACTGGCGATCTTTAATATGACCCTTTAATATGACCCTGTCATCTTTTTATTCTAATCGCTATCCTCGAAGTCTCAGTTGAAGGCCCGTCCAAGATATTGAACTTATTTACAGAATTAATTGATTCCTTAATTAATAAAACTACAGCATCTCCTGCCTATAGTTCCTATGCTAAAGAATATAGAGTTGCCAATCCTGACCTCCTTCAACCACATCTCTACTGGCAGAACATGTCACAATTTCACGTGTCTATCTATTCCCTGACCACATCTGTCTGACATGTAATAATCCTAGCACCAAGGCAAAGGACA
This sequence comes from Chiloscyllium plagiosum, assembly GCF_037043375.1. Lineage (NCBI taxonomy): Eukaryota > Metazoa > Chordata > Chondrichthyes > Orectolobiformes > Hemiscylliidae > Chiloscyllium > Chiloscyllium plagiosum. Next base: position 68,924,578 of record NW_028270178.1, on the reverse strand, counting down.
TCCAACCTGGAATATAACAACAGGAACAGTCTGTACCTCATCTGTACTTCATCATTTCTTGTTTTAAAATTGTTGCATCAAATGCCACTTTCCTGAACTGAGCGATCACCTCCACATACCATGAGTGTCTGGTGATTAATTTCCCACTCAGTGTGCAGGGGGACAGCCCTCAGTAATGGGCAGCGTTTACTAAGTCTCTCCGCAAGTGCATGTGCTCCCTCCGATGCTGATGGAGTGTGCAGGGTACCGGCTTGTGCTGACCCTTGTGAACAATAATCACTCTCCTTCTAGTAGTTCAAACCTGCCTCTCATCATGTGGAGTTTCTCACAGAAAATGTTGGTGTCTTCCTATTGGATATTGGGAATCGCACTTCATCAGGAAGACAGCACCATAGGTAGTCCTGAAATGGAAAGCAATCAGTAACACGGTTGAACAGGCCATTATGGAGTGGACAAGCTCAGATGAAGCATAGACTGTTTCACGAGGTTATGGATTCTCATCAATTGGTAAATGTGGGAGGGAGTGAGGTGTGTGGATACTATGTCATTAGTATCAATGACATCTGAAGAGAAAGGATGAGGTCCTGATGAGGATATGGCAAATTAGCCTGGAGGTTTAATAAGTAGGTCCTCAAGGATAGTAATAAATGGATTAGTCCTGGTTCCAGATGCTAGTGACAGTAGGAATAGCAGGATGGAGGAGATGAATGAGTGGCTGTGGACCTGGTGGAGGGGAGAAGAATTCACGTTTTTGAATCGTTGGAATCTCTTGTGGGATAGAATCGACCTGCCTAAGAAGGATGGATTGTACCTGCATTGGAAGGGAAGATTTGCGAGTGCTACTTAGGAGGAACTGAAATAGTGAGGGAATGGGAGTAAACCCAAATAAATAGTGACAAAACAGGTAAGTCTGAGTTTGATACTGTTCAGAGGTCAGCCTGTCAAGGTAGGCAAGAGCAAGTCTCAGAATGAGGTCGGACTGAGCAGGGAAGGCAGATGAGCTCAATGTATGGTTTTGAACATGGGACTTGGATATTATAACAATTAATAGTAAGGGATGAGAGGACCAGCAACTTAATGTTCCTGAGTTTAGATGCTATAGCAAGAATAGAAAGGGGGCAACATCAGAGGGTGCGACGTTTTTGATGAGGGATAACATTACAGCTGGGCTTCAGGAGGACGTTCCTGGTCCTATATCCAGGCAGGTTTTTTGGGTGGCACTGAGAAATAAGAAAGGGATGGTCACCTCCGCCCAATAGTCAGCGGAGAATTGAGAAGTAAATTTACTGTTATCTGTTAGAATAAAATGGTTGCAATGATAAGAGGTTTTAACTTTACCAACATAGCCTCTGAGTGCTGTAGTGTTAAGGGATTGGATAGAATGGTGTTTGTTCAGTGTGTACCAGAACATTTTGTGAATTAGTTTCTAGGATGTACCTACGAGAGAAGGAACAAAACTTGATCTTTTTTTTCCTTTATTCTTTCCCACAGGATGAGGGTGTCACTGGCTGGGCCCAGAGGGCAGTGAACAGTCAACCACATTGCTGTGGGTCTGGAGTCACATGTAGCCCAGACTAGGTAAGGATGGCAGATTCCTTATCTAAAGGTCATTATTGAACTAGATGGTGTTTTCTAACCAACAATTGGCAATGGATTCATTGTCGTCATTAAATTCTTAATTCCAGATTTTTGTTAAATTCAAATTCCCCTATCTGCTGTGATGGGATCAAAACCCAGATCCCGCGATGGTTACCTGGGTCTCTGGATTAACTGTCTAGTGATAATATCACCAAACCATTACCACCTCTTCTCTTAGGAAATGAGGCAGGGTGAGTGACTGAGGTATCAGTGGGACAACACAACAGCACCAAAAATCCCACAGCATTGTGGCTCAGTGGTTGGCACTGCTGCCTCAACACCAGGCACCTGGGTTTGATCCCAGCCTCAGGTGACTGTCTGTATAGAGTTTGCACATTCTCCCCAGGTATTTCCTCCAGGTGCTCCGGTTTCTTCCCACAGTCCAAAGATGTGAAGAATTGGTGCTTTAGCCATGGTAAATTATCCATAGGGTCCAGACGCAGTACATGAGATGTTTAGATGTGCAGGAAAATCTCTGCCTGATTTGAAGAGATCCTTTGGGGCATTGAACAGAGGTGATAGATGAGGTGTGGACACAGGTTTTACATCTCCTGTGGTAGCAAGGGGGGGGGGGCGCTGGGTGTGGAGGGTGGGTTTAAGGGATGGTGTGGAGCTAACAAGGGAGTCGAAGAGGGAATGGTCGATGCGGAATGCAGATAGGGGTGGGGAGGGAAATATATCCCTGGTGCTGGGGTCTGACTGTAGGTAGCGGAATGGCAGTGGTTAATGCACTGTATCTGGACATTAATGTAGTGGAAGGTCAGTACTAGGGATTTATATGCTTATTGTGGTTGAAGGGGTGGGGTTCAAGGGAGGATGTGCAAGATGTGGAGGACATGCATTGGAGGGCATTGTTGATCACGTGGGAAGGAACATGTGATCACAGAAAGCGGAAGCCTTTTTGGGATATTCTGGAGTGGAATTGCTCCTTCTAAGTCAGATATGGAAGAAGTGGAGGAATTGAGTACAGGACTGTACTCGAGAGTAATCAAGAGTGAAAAAAGGGGACATGAAATAACTCCATGAAATGGTTTAAGGAGAATCCAAATATTATGCAAATACATCACCGATAAAAGAATAACCAGGCAGAGAATAGGACCCCTTAAAATCAACAAGGCGGTCTATGGAACCACATAAGCTGGGAGAGATATTGTGCACGTATTTCATGTCTTTTTTTTTTACTGGAGAATGAAATGGAAGCTACAGTGTTTGGAGAAATAAATAGTGATAACTTGATAAGTGTCCATATTACAGAGAAGGTAGTACTGGATGTCTTAAATCGCATCAAGGTGGATAAATGAGTGGGACCTGATCAGATGTATTTCAGAACTTTGTGGAAAGCTAGTGAGGTGATTGCTGGACCCCTCCTGAGATGCTTGTATCATCGATAGTCACGGGTGAAGTATTGGAAGGCAGCTGCAATGGTTTTAAAAAGGTGGCAAGGAAAGACCGGGGAACAAGAGAACAGTGAGCCTTTTCATAGACTTCCCTAGAGAATCGTTTCCTAGAGTTATAGGATTTACATGTGTTTGGAAAGTTACGGCATGATTAGGAATAGTCAACTTGGCTTTGTGCGTGGGAAATTGTGTCTCACTAACTTGATTGAATCTTTTGAAGAAGTGACAAAGAAGGTTGAAGGGAGTCTGTGGACGTTAACATGGAACGCAGTGAAAAACGAGCTATTTGGATACAAATTGGCTTGAAGGCAGGACACAGACAGCGGTGATCGGGGTTTGCTTTGTGAACTGGAAACCTGTGAACAGCAGTGTGCCGCAAGAATCGATGCTGGTCTTTTTATATAAATGATTTGGATGTCAATATGAGGTATGGTGAGTAGGTTTACAGGATACACCAAAATTGGAGGTATAGTGGACAGTGAGGAAGTTTACTTCAGTGTAGAACGGGATCTTGAGCAGATGGGCTGATGGGCTGAGGAATGGCAGACAGTATAAATTACATAAATGTGAAGTGCTGCATTTTGGAAAGGCAAATTAGGGCAGGACTTATAACTTAATGGGAAGGTCCTGGAGAGCGTTGCTGAACAAAGAAACCTTGGAGTGCAGGTTCACAGTTCCCTGGAAGTAGAGTCACAGGTAGGCAGGGTAGTGAAGGTACGCTTTCCACTTTTGAAGTTGTGATGTCCTATTGTGGCTGTATAGGACGTTGATTAAAGCTCTTCTGGAATTTTGTTTTTCGTTCCAGTCTCCCTCTTCGAGGAATGATATTGTGAAACTTGAAACATTCAGAAAAATTTTGCAAGGACTTTGCCAAGGTTGAATGGTTTGAGCTATTGGAAAAGCCTAAGTAGGCTGGGACTGTTTTCCCTGGAGTGTTACAGACAGAGAGGTGATCTTGTCAAGATTTATAAAATCGTGATGGCCATGAATAAAGTGAACAGTCATTGTCATTTTCCCATGTTTGGTGGGTCCAAAACTAAAGGGCACAGCTTAAGGTGAGAGGGAAAAGATTAAAAGGGACGTTCGGGCAACTTCTTCACTTCGAGGGTGATGCTTGTATGGAATGAGCAACCTGAGGAAGGGGTGGAGACTAGTACAATGACAACATTTAAACGGCATCTGATTGGGTACATGAAGAAGAAGAACTTTGAGAGATATAGGCCAGCTCCTGGCAAATGGGAATCCAGGATGCAAGAGTTCGATCGGAGAGTTTGTTTCTGTGTTGTACATCTCTATGACATTCATAAATTTAAACTACGATAGGTTTCTCTTTTATGGAGATGTAGCACAATTTCAGATAATTCACCTTGGAGCTGAGAAGGTTAAGCAGTAATTTCGACCAGGAGCAGCTAGTTTTCAGGGATATTTAATTTACAGAGAGACCGAGAGAAATTATAAACTTTGTCACAATTTTTAGTAACTACTTTCATTGGCAAATAATGCAGGGTGAAAATGTGAAGATTGTTTTACTCAGTAAGTTCTGAGCATCTGGAACAGTCGGAATGGCAGGTGGATGCTGATTCAGCAATTATTCTCAAACAGATTTGGAACAACTTTTTAAAGGAAGATTTTGAGAGCTGTGGACAAATGAGAGGGGTTTGGGACAGATTTGCAACATCTCCAGAGGGAGAGAGTACAGCCCACAATCGGCTGAATAGACCCAGCCCCTGTACTCTGTTTTACTGCCTCATTCACTGTGAATGATGAAACTCATCCCAGGGCAGAGAGAGGGAGGATCCCACCACTCACCTCACAATGGGGCCTGGCTGATTGATGGCAGCTGCAGACCAAGAGGAGTGTGATGCAGCAGCCAATGGGAGAGAAAATCGGGGTGGAGCCAGCAGGATGACACGTGACCATGAGCGGTTGACACCAGGTTCGCACCAATAGGAGGAGACTTGATGTGGTTCTGCAGCCAATGAGACCTAAAAAGGGGCGTGGCCAGCAAGGTGACACCTGACCATGAGCTGTGGCGCAGTGTCACTGTGAGGCGGGAGGTGTGGTCAGTGAGTGTGAAGGGAGTGGGAAAGACAACAGAGACTGGAGAGAAATTGAGTTAGTGTGGACTGGGAGGGTTTATAAACACAGTTTAGACTGCTAGACCTGAATTAGAAGCTCCCAGTGAAGTAAAATCAATAGAACTGCGGATGATGTAAATCAGAAACAACAACCAGAAGGTGTTGGGCAAGTTCAGCAGGTCTGGCAGCATCTGTGAAGAGGTTTCAGAGTTAACATTTCGAACCCAGTGACCCTTCCTCAGTGCTGATAGTCGTAAAATGCTAGTTTATATGCTGAAGGAACGGTGGGGTGAGGATGTAAGGAGTAAAGGATAAGTAGGGATAGAGTGAGAAGAAGAGTTGGATAAAGGGGTGGAGAACAAAGTTGTTGGGAGGGTGAATTGCTGTTAATGTAGACTTGATGGCTAACCATAGGTAATGTGTAATGGCAGGCTATGTGATGACAAGGAGGAGACAGAGAGGTGTGCAGATACGGGAGATCAGAGCTGAAAATGTGTTGCTGGAAGAGCGCAGCAGGTCCGGCAGCATCCAGGGAACAGGAGAATCGACGTTTCGGGCATAAGCCCTTCTTCAGGGCTGATAACAAGGCCTGTTGTGTGGGATAGAGCGCTAGGACCTGAAGGATTTCAGGCTCTAAAATTATTGAACTTGGTATTGAGTCCGGAGTGCTGCACCGTTTCCAAATGGAAAACGAAATGTTGTTCTACCAACTGATGCTGATCTTTACTGGAACACTGCAGAAAGCGTGAGGCAGATGTTGGCCTGCGAACAGGGTGGGGCGTTAAAGTGGCAGGTAACAGGAAGCTCAGGGTCTCTGTTTACATGCAGAATATAGATCATCAGCCGTGATTTCTGCCAATTCTGAGATGCCACCATCAGACATATTCTGCTCCCCTCGCTTGTCCACCTTCTGCAGGGACTGTGCCTTCTCGGTCGCCCTGGCCCACTCCTCCTACCCTCTCTATAACACCCCTCCCCTCCCCACCCCAGCACCTTTCCCCTCACATCCCAGCACCTCCTCTATCAAATCCCACTAACACACACCAGCATCTCATTTCTCAACATCGCCTCCCCAATCCAGCACATTCCCTCTCAACATCCCCCTCCCTTACACTGCACCCTTCCTCTCAACATCACCCTCCCCACCACAGCACATTCCCTCTCAACATCCCCCTCCCTTTACAAGCACCTTTCCTCTCAATATTCCCCTCTCCCACCAAGTATCCTCCCTCTCAACAAACCCCTCACACAACCCAGCACCTTCCCCCTCAACATACCCCACCCCCTACCCAGCAACGTCCTTCTCAACATCCCCCTCCCCACTTCAGCACCGTTCGTCTCAACATCCCTTCCCCCTCCCTGCCCCTTCTCTCTCAAAATTCCCTCCCCACCGCAGCATTTTGCCTCTCAAAATCCCCCTCCCCACGCCCGCATCTTCCCTCTCAACATCTCACTACCCACCCAATCACCTTCCCTCTCAACATCTCCCTCTCTACCCCCGCGCCTTCCCTCTCAAAATCCCCATCCCCAACCCAGCACCTTCTCTCGAAATCCAACGCCCCCACCTCTGCACCTTCCCTCTCAGCATCACCCCCCAACCATAGCACCTTCCCTGTCAGCATTACCCGCCCCACCCCAACACCTTCTCTCTCAAGATTCACCTTCCCACCCGTTGTCTTCCCTCTCAAGAAACCACTCCCCACCCCAGCGCCTTCCCTCTCAACATCCCCGTGCCAATCCAGCACCATTCTTCTCAACATCACCCTCCCCACCCCAGAATCTTTCCCTCAACATCCACCATCCCACCCAGCACCTTCCCTCATCATTCCCCTCCCCTTCCCAGCACTTTCTCTCTCAACATCCCCTCCCCCTCCCCAGCACCTTCTCTCTCAACATCTCCCTCCCCACCACCGCGCCTTCCGTCTCAACAATCCACTCCCCACCCCAGCACCCTCCCTCTCAACAACCTCTGCCCACCCCTGCACCTTCCCTCTCAACATTCCCCTCCCCAACTCAGCACCAATCCTCAAAATCTCCCTCCGCCACACAAGCATCTTCCCTCTCAACAGCCACTTCCACCACCACAGCACCTTTCCTCGCAAATTTCCCCTCCCCACCCCAGCACCTACCCTCTCAACATCCCCCTCCCCACCCCAGCAACTTCCCAGACAACATCTCCCTCCCCCACTCGCACCTTCCCTCTCAACATGCCCCTCACCACTCCAGCAACATTCCTCTCAACATCCTCCTGCCCACCCCAGCACCTTCCCCTTATCAACATGCCCCTCCACCTCCCCAGCACCTTCACTCTCAACAATCTCCTCCCCCACCACAGCACCTTCCCTATCGACATCACCCGCCCCACCCGAACACCTCTTTCAACATACCCCTCCCCACCCCAGCGCCTTCCCTCTCAACAACCCACTCCCTATCCCAGCACCTTCCCAATCAACATCTTCCTCCCCGACCCCTGCACCTTCCCCCTCAACATTCCCTCCGACACCCCAGCAACTTCCTTCTCAAAAATCCCCTCCCCACCCCAGCACCATTCCTCTCAACATCCCTTTCCCCACCCCAGCACCTTCCCTCTCAAAATACGCCTCTCCCACCCCAGCATCTTCCCTCTCAACATCCCCCTCCCAGCCCCAGCACCTTCACACTCAACATTTCCCTCCCCCACCCCTGCACCTTATCTCTCAACATTCCCGTCCCCACATCAGCACCTCCTCTTTCAACATTCCACTCCCCACCTTAGAAACTTCCCACTTAACGAGCCACCTTCCCACCCCAGCACCTTCCCTATCAAAAGCTCCCTCCCCATCCCTGCACCTTCTCTCTCAACATCCCCTATGCACCCCAGCACCTTCCCTCTCAACATTCCCCTCCCCACCCCAGCACTTTCTCTCTAAACACACCTCTCCCCACCCCAGCAACTTCACTCTCAACAACCCCTCCCCACCCAGCACCTTCCCAATCAACATCTCCCTACCCCACCTGTGCACCTTCCCTCTCCACATTCCAGTCACCACCCCAGCACCACCTCTCTCAACATTCCCCTCCTACACCAGCACATTCCCTCTCAACATCACCCCTCCCCACACCAGCACCTTCCCACTCAACATCCCCCCCACCCCACCCCACCACCTTCCCTCTCAACATCTCCCTCCCCACCCCAGCTCCTTCCCTCTCAACATCTCCCTCCCCACCTCAACGCCTTCCCTCTCAACATCTCCATCCACACCTCAGCACCTTCCTTATCAACATCCCCCTCCCCACTCCCAGCACCTTCCCTCTCAACATTCTCCTTCTCAACCCAGCACCTTTTTTCTCAACATCCCTCTCCCCACCCCAGCACCTTGTCTGTCAACATCCCCCTCCACACACCAGAACCTTCTCTTTTTACATTCCCCTGCCCCACCCAGGCACCTTCCCCATCAACAATCCCCTTCCCACCCCAGCATCTTCCCTCTCAACATTCCCCTCCGCACCCCATAACCTTCCCTCCCAACATCCCGTCCCCACTGCAGCACCTTCCCTCTCAACATCCACCTCTCTCACCCCAGCACCTTCTCTCCCAACATCCCCCTCTCCAACACAGCACCTTTCCCCTCAACATCCCCCTCCCCCACCCAGCACCTTCCCTCTCTACAACCCCCTCCCCACCCCAACATCTTACTCTTAACGTCCCCCTCCCAAACCCTGCACCTTCGTCTCAACATCCCCCTCCCCACTTCAGCACCTTCTCTCCCAAAATCGCCGTCCCCCACGCCAGCACCGTCTCTCCCAACATCCCCCTCCCCCACCTCAGCACCTTCGATCTAACATGCCCCTCCTCACCTCAGCACCCCTCAATATACCAAGCACCTTCCCTCTGAACATCCCCCTTTCCTGCACCGCGCCTTCCCTCTCAAATCCCCCCTCCCCACCCCAGCACCTTCCCTCTCAACATCTCACTTTCCACCCCATCACCTTCCCTCTCTAAAACACTCTCCCCACCCACACCTTCCCTCTCAACATTCCCCTTCCCACCCCAACACCTTCCTCTCAACATCCCCCTCCCCAGCCCAACGCCTTTTCCATCAACAACTTCCTCTCCACCCCAGCACCTTACCATTAAAGTCCCCCTCCCCACCCCAGCACCTTCCCCCCCCACATCACTCTTCCCCACCCCAGCATCTTCCTAATCAACTACGCCCTCCCCCACCTCATAACCTTCTCTTTCAACTTCCCCGTCCCCACCCCAGCCACTTCCCTCGACATCACTCGGGGTTGGATAGGACTAGCAGTTTCATGTTCCAGGGTATAGATGCTATAGCAAGGATAGAAAGGGAGCAACAGAGCTGGGGAAATGGCTTTTTTAATTAGGGATAACCTTACAGATGGGCTTCCGGCGGATATTCCTGGGAGTACATCCAGGCAAGTTACTTGGGTTGAACGAGAAATAAGAAAGGGGAGATCACACTACTGGGATTGTATTATAGACCACGAGTCAGTAGGGAATTGTGATGCAACTTTCTCAGTTATCTGTAAGAATAATATAGATGCAATGATAAGGAGTTTTAACTTTACCAACATAGCCTTGGAGTGCTGTCGTGTTTACGGGTCCAGTCGAAAGGTATTTTTTTCAGTGTGTATGAGAAAACGCTTGATTGAGTTTGTCGGATGTTCCTTCGAGAGAAGGAACAAACGTTGGCCTGTTTCCTTTATTTATTCACAGAATGAGGGTGTCACTGGCTAGGCCAGCATTTATTGCTGTGTTTACCCAGAGGACAATTAAGATCAACCACCTTGCTATAGGTCTGGAGTCACATTTAGGCCAGACCAGGTAAGGATGGCAGATTCCTTCTCTAAAGGACATGAGTGAACCAAATGGGTTTTTCCAAAAATTGACAATGGATTCATTGTGGTGACTTCATTCTTAATTCCAGATTTATTGTTGAATTCAAGTTCCCCCGTCTGCCGTGGTGGGATTCAAATCCAAGTCCCCAGAATGTTATCTGGGTCTCTGGATTAATTGTCTACAAATAATATCTCCACCTCTTCTGTTGGGAAATGAGGCAGGGTGAGTGACTTCAGTGTCAGTGGGGCAGCACGTAAGCACCAAAGATCCCACCGTATTGTGACTCAGTGGTTAGCACTGCTGCCTCAGCACCAGCGACCTGGGTGTCATCTCAGCCTCAGGTGACTGTCTGTGTGGAGTTTGCACATTCTCTCCGTGTCTGTGAGGGATTCTCCGGGTGTCCATTTAGCTCCCACAGTCCAAAGATGTGTAGGTTAGTTGGATTAACTATTTTAAATTTACCATATTATCGACATGCAGTAGATGAGGTGTTGGGATATGCAGGAAAATGTCTGCCTGATGTGAAAAAGATGCTTTTGGGGTCTCCAAGTGAGGTCAGAGGGAGGTGTAGCCGCACGTTTTACATCTCCCGTGGCAGCAAGGGAGGGTCAATGGTGTGGAGGGTATGTTGGTGGGAGGGTGTGGACCTAACAAGGAGAGGCAGAGGGAATGGTCTCTGCGGAATGCAGATAGGGCTGGGGAGGGAAATATGTCTCTGGTGGTGGAATCTGACATTAGGTAGCAGAAATAATAGACGTTAATGCACTGTCCCTGGAGATTCGTGGGATGGAGGATGAAGACTGTGGGGTTATATTCTTATTGTGGTTCAAGGGAGGGGATAAAGGCGGAGGTGCCGGAAGTGGAGGGAGTGCGATGCAGGGCATTGTTGATAAGATAGGAGAGAAATTGCGATCCATGTAGTAGGAGGCCTTTCTGGGATGGCCTGGAGTTGAATTGTTCCTCCTGGGAGCAGATATGGCAGAGGGGAGTAAAGGATCACGTTTTTAAAGTTTTATACTCGAGGGAAATAGGGAGAGCAAAAAGGGACGTGAAAGAGCTTCAGGAAATTGTTTACGTAGAATCCAAAGAGATCAAACAAATATATCACAGATAAAATATTAACTAGACCAGTGAATAGGACTCCTATCTATATCACCACGGGGGTGGGAAAGATATGCGAGTATTTCACGGCATTTTTTAAACGGAGATGGATATGGAAGCGTGAGAGTTTGGAGAAATAAACAGTGATAACTTAAAAAGTGTCCATGTTACAGAGGATGTGGTACTAGATATCTTAAATCGCATCAAAGTGAATAAAGCCCTGGTACCTGATCAGGTGTATCCAAGAAATTTCTGGAAAGGTATGGAAGTGATTGTTGGGCTCCTCTCGAAGACATTTGTATCATTGATAGCGACAAATGAGGTGCAATTATTTTTAAAAAGGTGGTAAGGAGAGGCCATGGAACAAGAGAAAAGTGAGCCTGAAGTCAATGGCAGGCAAGTTGTTGGAAGGGATTTTGAGGGACGAAGTATACATGCATTTGGAAAGACAAGGAATGATTAGGGAGAGTCAATGTGGTTTTGTGCGTGCACCATCGTGTCTCACTAACTTGTTTGAGTTTTTTTGAAGTGACAAAGAAGATTGATGAAGGCAGACTGTGGATGTTGTCTATATAGATATTGAACAAGGTTCCACAAAGCAGACTGATTAGCAAAGTTAGATAACATGGAATCTCGGGAGAAATAGCCATTTGGCACAAAATTGGCTTGCAGGTATGAGACAGAGGGGGATGATGGACGTTTGCTTTGTGGACAGGAGGTCTGTGAGCAGCAGTGTGCTGCAAGGATGGATATTGAGTCCTTATGTAAATGACTTGGATGTGTATAAATGACGTATGGTCAGTAGGTTTACAGAAGACACCAACATTGGAGGTGTAGTGGACAGTGAAGAACGTCAGTTCAGAATACAAGAGGATCTTAATCAGATGGGCCAATGGAGCAAGGAATGGCTGCTTTGGATAACTGTGAACTGTTGGATTTTGGAAAGGGAAATCAGGCCAGATCATGCCAAGTGATTTACACAGACACAGTGCGTAGGCAAAGGTCTGGCAATGGGAGTACACTTGTGTTATCCATCTTTGGAGGATTAAGTGTAAAAAGGGCTATATTTAAATGGTGAAAACGTTGTATCATTCTGCTGTGCAGAGGGAGCTCGGTCTCATTGTGCAGAGATCACAAAACGTTGTTTTGCAGATAATTAAGAAGGCAAATTGAATATTATCCTTCATTGCTTAAGGGATGCACTTCATAAACAGGAGGTTATGTTGTAGCTTGATATTGTGCTGGTGAGGGCACACCTGGTGTCCGTTCTACAGATTTGGGCCTAATTACTTGAGAAATAACATGCTGGCACCGTCTTGGGTGCAGCAGTTTCACTGTGTTGATTCTAGATTTGAGAGCATTGAATAATGAGGAGAGATTAAGTAGACTGGGACTATACTCATTGGAATTTAGAAGAATGGCTTATGAAAACATAAAATGATGAAGGGAATAGATAAGATAGAAGCAGGGAGGTTGTTTCCATTGTTGGGTGAAACTAGAACTCAGGGGAATAGCCGCTAAATGAGGGGGAGCAGATTTAGGACTGAGTTGAGAAGGAACATCTTCACCTGAATCTTGGAATTCCCTGCTGAGTGAAGTCGTTGAGTCTTCTTCGCTGAATGTTTTTAAGGCAAAAGTAGATTTTGGAACAGTAAATGAATTATGGGTAATGGTGAGAGGGCGAGTACGTGGCGCTGAGTCTATGAAAAGATCCACACTGATCTTATTAAATGGTGGAGTCAGATGGCGTACTACTGCTCCTAGTCCTTGTGTTCTTATGGCTTAATTTTAATAATTCATCTTGTTTTTATTTAAAGTGCTAGTTGAGTTGAGTTTGGGGAGCAATTCTCAGTGTGTGGCTGAGTGTATTTTACCAAACTCCCCACATTAATTGGTGTTCTAGCCCACACAGTTAGAGATAGGTTGGCTTTCCACCCACATTTACAGCGCACCATTCCCACACCACCTCCCAGCTCGCCAGACGTCTAGGAAGTAAATAGCATCCCGGGAGCAAGTGCCATCTTTGAAAGCCCACAGTACATTGGAACAAGCACAGTCCATATGGAGCGATCCTGCACACCTCCTGATATTGAGCCTATATGTAGCTGGCAGGGGGACATTACTGCCCTCCTCATACCCATATTGAGGGCAGGGACATGGAGCTCCTCCTGGGTGAGGAGAGTCACAGGCAGGACTTCCACTTCCCTCAGGACCAGGAGTGGTGGCCATGACACCAGATCATGCCTGCCTGTTCTAAGGTTGCCCCCTCCAGGTTAGAGCAGACTTAGCCATCGGGCCGAATGGACCGCATTGACGGGAGATCAATGTCTTTCTCCACTCCGTCAGCGCAAGGGGAGACCCAGGGAGAATCTCATCATTCCCATTGAGAATGACAAACAAGAGGCAGCGAGATTGTATTAACTTCAAGAAAGGCCTCAGGGAACATCTCACTGAATGTACCATTTATCACACCACAGCCCATGGTGCTCAGATTGCTCAGGAACAGTTTGGGTGGAGATTAGAAACAGCAAGGTGAAATAAATCAAAGGCAAAACTGCAGAGCAAATTTTGCACACGATATAAACAGGGAATTAGTTATGCAAGAAATTTCTGGCAGAACTCAGCGAGTCTCGTGATATCCGTAAGAAGAAAGCAGAGTTAGCACGTAAAATCTGGGGACTCGTCATCAGAACAGTTTTTGTTTCAGGTCTCCAGCATCCGCAGCTCTTTGTTTTATTTTAGCTTGGCAAGTATTGTGCATACTGCAATACGAATGGATGAATTCATCTGGGAAAGAGGGGAAGAGGTGAGGGCTGAAGTGCAGGAGATGGGTCAGTTACAGCGGAACGCCCTGACCATCAGAGTTTGGGAGGAGGTGAATCCTCGGCTGAGGGTAAAGTAGGGCATATTGGAGGTCGCCACTGGAATTCAGCAACATCTGAACAGATGTGAATGTTCCAGAGAAAGAGAGAGAATGCAGTAGCTCTGAGCAGATCACTGAGAGGTGGCTCAGTGGTCAGCCCTGCTGGCTCATAGCACCAAAGACTCGGGTTCAATCCCACCCTATGGTGACCGTGTGCGATTTGTAGATTGTCCCTGTGTCAGCGTGGGTTTTCTCCTGGAGCTTGGCTTTCCTCCCACTGTCCAATAATGCGCAGTTTCTGTGCAGTGACCTTGCTAAATTGCTCTGCAGTATCCAGGGATGTGTATGTTAAGTGAATTAGCTGTGGGAAATGTCGAGTAACCGGGGTAATGTATGGGTGTGTCTGGTGGTATACTATTTGGAGGGTCAGTTTGGACATGATGGACTGAGGAGCCTGTTTCCACACTGTATGACTTCAATAATTTTTATCAACATATGTGTTTGTCAACCCTTCCCAGGTTCCTACCATAAATGCTGCCTTGATTTGACTTACTGAATGCTGCACCTTCTGTTTGTCTAAAATAAACTCCATCTGCCACTCCTCAGCCCTTTCGCCATCTGATCAGGATCCCGTTGTACTCTGACTTAACCATCTCCACTGACCACTACACCTCTCAGAGTGGAACATTCTCATGTGGAGAAATGTCTGTGCCCCCTCTACAATGAGGGAATGATTTGCCTTTATCAGTATTTTGGTGTTTGTCTTCAAACTCACTTACCATTCCTACTAAACTCACATACAAATCATTTCTGTGAATGGCAAAGTCCATTGGATCCTTGTGCACACTGCGGGGCACAGGCCTCCAGTCCAAAAAACAATCTTCCACCACCATCTCTGTCTCCTACCTCAGAGCCAATTGCCCTCAGCTCTCCCTGGATTCTGTGATGTCACTTTGCTAACCAGTTTGTCGAATGCCTTACTGAAGTCCATGTAGCCAACCTCCACTGCTGTCTCTTCATCAGTCTTCGTTATCACATCTTCAAAAGACTTGTTCATGTTAAAGAGACACGATTTCCCATGCATAAAGCCATGTCGAATATCTCCAATCAGTCCTTGCTCTTCCACCTACAATGACCAGTTCGCAGGGATTTATCTACCTTTACGCATTTTAAGAATTCCAGCACTTCCACTTTTGTAATATGGACACGTTTCAAGATGTCACTGTTTATTCCCCAAATTCTCTAACTTCCATATTCTTCCTCAGGGTAAATACCGAATTATTCATTTAGTAACTCACCCATCTCCTCTGGTTCCACAAATAGGTGGCTTTGCTGACCTTTAAACAGACCTGCTCTCTCCCGAGTTACTCATTTGACCTTCACGTATTTGCGGAATCTATTTACTGAAGATATTTCATGTCCCCATGTTGCCCTTTTGATTTTCATCTTGTGTATAATCTTTCTGCCATTGTACTCCTCGAAGGATTTACTCGATCCCTGCTGTCTACACCTATCGTATGTTTCCTTCTCTTCCTTGACCATCGCCTCAATTTCGCTAGCCATCTAGCATTCTCTACACCTACCAGTCTTACCCTGCTCATGAATAGGAACATACTGTCGCTAGGCTCTCTAATTTCACTTGTGAATGTCTCCCACTTTCTTGCCATGAGCCGTGGAATCCTATTTCACTCTAACAGGCCTGAAAGGCTGAATGGTATCTTTCTATCTCTCTAACAGGCACAGTGGGGGCAGAATTGCTTCGTCCCGTTCCTGAGCAGCAGTCTCGATGGTCTGAATGATGTCTCATATTCATGAAAAAAAAAACGAAGGTGCACGTTAGACCACTTGCAGCACTACACAAAGTCAATGGGCAATAAATATTGTACCCTAGGTTAAGGTCTCTGGGAACCTGCCCACCCATCATCTTATGCAGCTGGTATGTTATTTTATTCCTATCTCCTTTTATAAACAACATGGAACATATATAACCCTACAGTGTCGTGGCAATACGTACATATACAAGGAGGAAAGATTAAAAAGACTCGAAGATTGATGGTCTATCCCTCAGAAACTCTCTTCGGTTCCGCCAGACTGAGTAAATATTCCCTTTTATTGTGATAGGAAAAGTGGTGTAAGGAAACGGTTAACTGAGCCTGTTTATTCAGTGACTGTGATTAATGTCAGTCTCCATGGATTGTAATTATCCCAGTGGAGGGTTTCCAGCTTGTAATGATAAATGGGCTCCGTTCAATGTGTTATCCCATAGTATGAGTGGAAGCATCATCGACAGCACTAACAGGGATCAGCAGCTCCAGAATGGGGGAAGAAAGATCAGGATATGGGAGAATTAGACAAAATGTTCCAACAGTGGATTAGAATCTGAGAACAATGGACTGGAAAGTTCAAATATGGACAGGGGTTTATCCTGGCATGTTTGGTATCTTTCTACATATTATGGTCGATTGCCATTACCACATAAGATCATGCGGGTACTTTACATTATTCGATATTTTTATTATCCAATCCTGGCTATCATTGGTGCTCCTGGTAAGTCTCATGTTCAATCATTAAATCTATAAATCGGGTTTGAATGTAACACTGTTCTTTTCATGACTCTACTCCACTTATTGCTGTTATTATTCTTGCTGATACTCTCAAAACAGATATTCTAACTGCATCATGGAGCTTGTTTCTTCACTCACTCCCTCTTTGCTTCTCGCAGTGTCCCTCATAGACTTCCGTGTTGACTTACTTAATTTCAGCTGTGAACCTTGATTCATGATACTACTACCGTTTTTACATAAGTTTTCAGAGCAGGGCGGTGGCCATCTTCTGTTCTAGTTAGAACTCAATTTCCTTCCTCCGACTCCATCTCATCCCTGACCAATATCGAAGTGTGAAGCAGACAAGTGTCAACTATAATGTTTCTTTTGGCCATGACCTGATCTCTGACACCAGACCCTGACCATTCCTATTTTCAACTACTAACACCTTCAGAATGAACTTCATTGGTTCATCCCATCTGCCCTTAGAAGGTTGAGCAATGAAATACAGTCTTAATGAAGCCAATGATCTGCTGCTGACTCTCCCAGCTTTCAACCTTCAGAAGCAAATCGGAGTCAATACTCCATAGCTTGTATATGAACTCACACCAAAATCCCATACAACCTGTCATTCATGTGCAATTTGATCTATATTGTTATCGGGTCCTGCAATGCAGTTACTTTAATATTCTCAAGCATTTCCACATATCTGTCCATGAACGTTCCTCCGTCTCTGACTACCCATGATTCCAATGTCAACCATTTGTTCATATTGAAACTGAGTTTTTCCATGTGTATTCTCTCTCAGACAATGATTTTCACATCCACCACCACCGCAGACCCTAACACGCATGCGTACATAAAACCCTTTGCCCTTGAGCTGCAGCATGGAGATGCAGGGACATTAATTTGTGGCAGTCCCACTTACTGTCACTTGCAGTATGGGCTGCAAATCTTCCCATGTTTGGCAGACGTCCAGTGCAAGTGGAGCAGCAATATACTGACAAAGGTTTGCAATACTTCCCATGCTAGGCAGATAGTCCAGCCTACTGAGCAATACATTGGCATAGTCTGCACAGTTCTCCATGCTGGGCTGTTACCTTGTCCCAGTTTATGATGTCTGGGCTGATTCTGTGCGGGAGGTTCAGCATTCGATGTCACAGACATTTTCGACTCATCCAGCAATGATTTATTCATGTTCTCATTCTTGTGATTGAACGCACCAAGGACTAACTCATCCACTTGGACACACTCCTCTGTCCTGTCTTTCCCTCCATGTTTCCACATCATGCTCTCAGTTTATGAATTGCCTGTTTCTATCTTTCATGTGAATCTCCCTCTGTATCTTGCCCTGGCCTTTGTTTTTGCCTGGCTAGTGTATAGAGTGCTGGCATTGTGAAATGCAGAAACGATTAAATGCTGTGTGGCAGGCTGTTATTTACTTCCTGGTGTGTCCCATGTGGTGCTTTATGTTTGACCAGAGGTTTCCAGCAGCTTTGAGACACTTCTTTGAAACTTGGTCTGCGCCTGTCCACTGAACGCCTGTGTTTGTCCCTTTCAGCGAAAGGTGCGGTCATTAATTCGAGGAAGCCCCTCGAATATCATTGTGAAGGGCCAGGTCTCTAACTTGTAGCTGAGGGGCTTCTGACTGACTCCTCTTATTGAAAAGTTCGTGAAGTTGCTGGGGATGGTTTGCTGGAGGTTGTGCTGTGAGCTGCCCCAGACATTCAGGGAGACCTGAGGATTTGGTGACCCAACTCTGGGTGGAGCATGCGGACTGTAGTTACAACATCTGGGTTTGTAAGATAAACAACGAATGGAGCACAGGCTGCAGGGAGGGGAAGCTCTGAAACCACGGATTGGTGTGTCTGGTGAGGGGGATCAGTCATATCTGTGAATTAGCCTGCACAACCATACAGTCTCACTCTCCCTTTTACACACACTGATGCACACTCTCCCTATCTGCTCCACACACACACACTCAAACTCCCCCTCTCTCATATGTGCACTCTGTGTGTCACACGCACGCACACGCACACATCCTCTCTCTCCCTCCCACACTCACGCACACACTTTACCTCACATACACACTATCTATTTCTCTCTCCCCTTGACACAGGCACCCGCCCTCTCTCACATGCACACACACATATGTAAATCTGTGGAGTGAATTTGTATATGCACATTTGTGCATATACAAATTCTACAAACATTCTATTTCGTTCAACAAACATGCAATTTGTAGACAGTCAGTCAATATCTATTTTATAACTTACTATGTTGGAAATGAACCCAGTATGACTCCAGGTGAAGACACAGACAGACTCCAAACAATGCCTCACCCCTAAAATACATTTCTGACCACAGGGCTCACTTCCTTTACATTGATGATACCTGAAGGTCTCTCGAAGCAGTGACTTGAAAGAAAGTCTGTGATTTGCATATTAATCAATCAAAACCTACACCTCCATTCTAACTGATTAAAGATTTAGGAGCCATCTTGCATGTGTTCAATTCATGTGCATGAGCTGTACAACCTTTTGATCTTTTCCTTCTAAATGCTGTCGAAGATCTTCCTCTCAGACTAACACCTGATGAAGGTGCAGCGCTCCGGCGTCTTGTGTTTTCCAATAAACCTTTTGGACTATAACAGGGTGTCGTGTGATTTTTGACCTTGTCCAACCCAGTCCAGAATCAACATCTCCATTTCATGGCTTTTATTTGTTAGCCAATGCTCTCTCCTAGCAATTTTCTTTCCTAACTCCACGTGAACTTGTCTCGCATATTAATCTTTTTGTGATACATTACGCAATGCTGTCTGGAAGTCCAGTTATAATACATATATAGGATCCCCTTTATCCACCTGGTTTGTCACTTTTGTAAAGAATATGTTAGTCAAATCACTCAAACATGATTTATCCCTCATAAAACCATATTAACTGTAATGGATTGTGGCTGGACTTTGAAATCCTCCCGTTACTAATTCCTTCATAACAGATTCTAAAAATTTGTCTTCAATACCAGCAGTTTGATCAATACTTTCCATTCTCTAGTGTGGTTGGTTATTCTAATTTCTTTCTTTTCTGTAAACTGTACATTCCCTTTCAACTCCTGTTTAACAGGAACAAGGCAGTAAAAGATCTGCTTCAATTGCGTTGGAAGAGGCATGAGTGGCTGATTGGACACATTCTGTTCCTGCTTTACACACATGATGGGCTGAATGCCCTCCTGGTGTTCCAACATTACAGTCTTGATGGGCTGAATGTCCTCCTGCTGTTCCTACATTATAGTCTCGATGGGCTAAATGTCCTCCTGGTGTTCCTACATTATAGTCTCGTTGAGCTGAATGTCCTCCTGGTGTTCCAACATTATAGTCTCGATTGGCTGATTATCCACCTGGTTCCTACATTATGGTCTCGATGGGCTGAATGCCCTCCTGGTGTTCCAACATTATAGTCTCGATGGGCTGATTATCCACCTGGTGCTCCAACATGATGGTTTCTATGGCGTGCATGTCCAACTCCTGTTCCTGAACAAGCCGCTCAAGATCTCAATGTCCTCCTCCTGTTGTTCAATGAAGGTTTGGGAAGTTATGGAATCACCCTGCTGTTATGTCGCATTTCGAGGGCTGAATTGTGCAGGCAGTGCCCGCACTGGGTAATTGAGTTGTTAGTAGTGCAGCCTCACAGCACCAACGATCCAGGTTCAATTCCAGCCTCAGTTGATTGCCCATGTGCAGTTTGCGCATTGTCCAAATGTCAGCGTGGGTTTTCTCTAGGGTACTTACGTTTCCTCCCACAGTCCCAAGATGTGCAGGTTAGATGCAGTGGCCATGCTAAATTACCCATCACGTCCTGCGATGTGCAGGCTATGCTCATCAGTCATACAGGTTACAGCGATTGGGTGGGTTGGGGGGGAGGGGGAAGGTGGTGTTGTGGTTGGATGGGATGATCTTCGAAGGATCAGTGTGGAGTCGATGGGTCAAATGACCTGTTTCCACACTGTAGCGATTCTATGATTACCACCTTAATTGCAGAAATCAGTTGAGCGAATAATCTCTGAGTTAATCCCAATATCCTTTCCTCAGTGAGGAGATTAAATCTGTGCTCACTACACCAGATGTGATCCCATTAAAATCGTGTACAGCAGCAGCAACACTTTACCAACCTGCTGTAAGTTTCCCATCCAGTTAGAGCAGTCTCAGCTCTCCGGGGGAACACACAGCAATGCTGAAAAATCATTGTCCTTCTCTACTCTGCAGCATAACCGTGGCCGGCACGGTGGGACAGTGGTTAGCACTGCTGACACAGCGCCTGAGACCCGGGTTCAATTCCCGCCTCAGGCGACTGTCTGTGTGGAGTTTGCACGTTCTCCTCGTGCCTGCGTGGGTTTCAGTCCAAAGATGTGCAGGTAAGGTGAATTGGCCATGCTAAATTGCCCGTAGTGTTAGGTAAGGGGTAAATGTAATGGCATGGGTGGCTTGCGCTTCCGAGGGTTGGTGTGGACTTGTTGGGCCGAAGGGCCTGTTTCCACACTGTAATCTAATCTAATAGGTAACGGGAGATCTGTTGATAATGTCACAATGACACTTGAGAAGAACTGGTAAGGTGTGGTGAGATAATATCAATGTTGAGACATGCCTCGCCAAACATCTCGCCTGAGTCTACCGTTAATCTCCCCAGAGCCCACAATACTCAGATTCCGTAGAATCTGGTAAAGTGGTGGTTAGAGACAGCAAGGAGAAGAAAACATTGTAAGGAGCTATATTTCAAAGTGAAAGCTGTATGTTATTACTGCATTAATAAAGGACAGCCTCAAATTATATCTGAACAGTATTAACCCAAGTGCATATTAATGAGATGGATTATTTGAATGGATTCGGTTGAGCACCCAGCTAGAAATCAGCTGATTTTGGAATTGATGTTGTATGACCAGGAGAGCTAATTGAAAACGTTGGTATTTAGGAGCTTTATGGAATTGTGATCCAAAAAAATATATAATTTTACACGACATCTGAATACAAAGCAGTTTTTTTTCTTAAATTACGTATGTATTTCTGAGTCATGTAAGACATGAACGTTTGGGGATAAGTTGGCTTCAGTGAATTTGAAAATTACATGAAAATGACTTAATGAAAGACAGGCGATGTCTGTTACTTATAGAAACACTGTAAAGCGTACAATATGCATATGTCCCTCCAAGGTGTAAATAGCAAAAGGGAATGGAGACTCAACCAAGGGGGCAATCTGTGTGTGAAGCTGGAGAACATTGGTAGATTGTGACATGAGAGATTCACATCAGATTTACTTGGAAGAAGAAGGAGGCAGGTAATAATTTCAAGAAGACTGGACTTGGAAGCTCTTGAGCTGGTTGATATAAGATTCGAGCAGGGATTGATGGTTTTGGCAGGTATAAAATTCGAGACGTCCCCAGGCCTGGATGAGATGTATCACAGGCTGCAGTGGGAGACAAGGGATGAAACGCTCTGACTCAAATGTTTCAGTAGATTCTGGTCAAAAGAGAAGGACCATTCGACTGGTGGGGAGGGGGGTGGGCGGGGCGGGAGGGGGCAACCTTTACAGGAAGTCTGGTGGAGATAGACAAGGCAATACTAGAGCATTGAGTATTAGATCAGTGTCACGGAAACTATTTTTTAAAATACGGAAGGAGAGAATTGATCTTAATTTAGAAAGGCATTGTTTGATCAGGGATAGTCAGCATGCAGTCTTCAGAGGGAAGTCATGCTGAAGATGTTTTATTGATTTATTTCGAAGAGGACATTTATATGGTTTCGCAGTCAGGCCTTTGACAATGCCCCACGGGGGAAACTGATAAAGAAAGTACCATCTCATGATATCAAGGGTAACTTGGTAAGTGACATTCATATTGTCTTCGTGGCAGGAGACAGAGTGTGGTGGGAGAAGTCTGTTTGTGTGTCTGCAGACCAGTGTTCCCTGGTGTACTACAGGGATCAGTGCTGTGTTCCTTATTACTTGCGGTATTTATAAATGATATAGGCATGAGTACGGAGTGCGGTGGTGGGAGAGTGAAAACATAAGTATGTGTTTGAAATAAGATTGGCTGGGTGGGTTGCAGTGAGGAGGATTGGTTTATGTTAGAGGAAGGTGTGGATGGAATGGTCAGATGGGCAGATCAATATGAGGTGATGCACTTTTGAAGAAGGAACCAGACAGGGGATGACTCAATGAATGGCAGCACACTTGGAAGCTCAGAGGGTGCTTCTCCACACATCCCTGAATGGGACTGGACAGGATAATAGGTTAGGTAAATATATTAGTTAAGAAATCACAAGCGACTGTCGGCATAGCCATTATTCATAGGGACACAGATTGTAAAAGCTATACAGGGGACTTTGGTTAGGCTAAGATGGAATACTATGTGCAGTCCTGAGAGCCACATTACAGGAAGGATGTGATTGCATTGTGGGTGGTGCAAAGGAGATTCACCAGGATCTTCCCTGCGATGGAGAATATCAGCTATGGAGAGAGGCTGAATAAATTTGGCTTGCTTAGTTTTCTACAGAAAAGGTTGAGGGGAATATGATTCAGTAGGATAAGATTCCGTGCGGCATGGACAAGGTGGATCGACATCAGCTGTTCGTTTTAGTCAGAGGGTCAATAACAGGGGAACAAACTTTTAAAGTGAAGTGTTTCAGGTTCAGGGAGGATTTAAAAATTGTTTTTCACCCAGAGGGTGTTGGGGTCAGGAATAAACTTCCTGAGAGGGAAATTCTGATGGTAACCTCACAACCATTAAAATGTAATTGAGCCAGCTCTTGAAGTATCATAACAGTTACGCTACGGATTTCATGTAAGAAAGTAGGGCGAATGTAGTTGGTGCTCCTCTTCTGACAGTACGGAGTCTATGCTTCTGTGATTGTTTGATTGTGATCATAGAAAGCAGTTAGGAAGATAAATAGCGTGTTGACCTTCATTTCAGTGGGATTTGAGTAAAGGAGAAAACATGTCTTACTGCAGCTGTA
The DNA here is from genome assembly GCF_037043375.1 of Chiloscyllium plagiosum. Taxonomy (NCBI): domain Eukaryota; kingdom Metazoa; phylum Chordata; class Chondrichthyes; order Orectolobiformes; family Hemiscylliidae; genus Chiloscyllium; species Chiloscyllium plagiosum. Next base: position 68,901,115 of record NW_028270178.1, on the reverse strand, counting down.
CAGGGCGTTGATGAGACCCCATCTTGAACATTGTGCAGTATTGTGTGTAGTTTTGGTCTCCTTATCAAATAAAGGACAAACCTGACATCGAGGGAGAGCAATGAAGGACGACCAGATGATCTCTGGAATGACAGACTTGCTGTGGAACCAGAGTTTGGGGTGACGGGGCCTGTATTTCATGAGGTTTAGGAAAATGATCTTAGTGAAATATATAAAACTCCGATAGGGCGAGACAGTATGGAAGCAGGTATGTCTAAATCAAGGGGCCACAGTATTAGGTACAGACAGGCCACTGCGCATTAAGATGAGAATAAATCTCTGTACTCAAAGACTGGCGAACCTCAGAATTCTTGACAACACGAGACTGTGGAAGAGAAAGCACTGAATATAAATAAGGATTTCAAGACACAAAAGGAATGAGAACAGCGCAGGAATATGGTGTGGAATTGGAGGATCAGCGATTAAGCCAAGTAGTTCTCTGTTAACAGGGAGACTGTGTTCTTGTGGAACACCGTCTTATAGAAAATGGTGCAATATAAATAATGGACCCTGTGGGAAATAGAGGGTAAGGGCAAACCCCCAATAATATCAGTAAAAGTGAATTTAAAAAAAAGCCTGTCACAAATGAGAGCACAGTCCATTTAAATCTTCAACTCTTATATTTTAATCACATAGTGCTGTAAATGTAGCACTTTAACACTACAGTTACTGACTACAGCACTCTAACTTTCACCAAGCTCTTCACAAGAAAGCACGCGACATGACTGACAGGTGATGCCGACACGGAATTCCAGTTCTCCCCAAGATTCTCCCCTGGTTTGAAATAAAGTTCCTTCTAAGTATAGACTACAATTCCCAGTTTGAGGCTCAGTTTCAAGGCTTGCAGAGTGGATTACATTCCTGTTTTAGCTGAACACACTCAGGGTGCATTTTGCAGACAGAGGATCCTGAGGCTGGGATTTTCTGTTCAGCGGATGCCCAGCCAGGAATCACATCACAGTGAACAGGAGCTCGCTATATAAAGAAAGGGGCGCCATTCACGAATTGTGTTGCAGCAAAATCATGCTTAATAAACACGCATTATTGGAAAACTACCTGTATATTGAATGGAGGAGCAAAATTGATGGACCAAAGCGATTACTGCAGTTCCTATTTTATATGTTCAGATGTTTGAACATACCAACGAATATGAACACACTGTGGGGAAAACTGCATTGGGGAGATTTTCTCCATGAGCGAGAATGGGGAATGCTCAATGGATTGTGTGACCTCCTTTCCTGCTGTTTCTGTGCAGTCTGTGGGACAGCTCTGTAAATGTTGTCACAAGCTCTCAGATGTTAGGAAGAAGGCCTCTGCAGGATCAACAGGACTGTGTTTCCATTCCCTTTTCCAATACCGAGTCTAGTGCCGACTGTTCTGTCCGGGTTATCCTTTAATATCTCGGAGCAGTTTGTTACAATTGAGTGTCTTGCTCGGCCGTTTTAGAGACTATTGAAGAGTTTGTCACATGTCTGTGTGTCTGGAGTCTCTTTTAGGCCATACCAGGAAAGCACACATGACTCACTTCCTGAAAGTATATTGGGGAAGGAATTTGGTGTTTACAATCGGTACTGGTTTCAAGATCACTGTTACTCACACCAGATGTTAGATCTCGATATTTTATTAATTGTTTTTAACTTCCATCAGTTGACATAGCATTAGCCTGATCTGCGTTAATAATCCAGTGACATTTTCACAACAGCACCATCTCCACATGGGGATCTATCAGATACCACACTGGCCTGATTATTTCGGCGCTACTTGACAGCTCTGTCAAAAAGAATTCCCACCAATTTGATTATCGTGATGGTACTCAGGGGGTGGTAATTGGAAAGATTGTAATTATTCTTCTCTTAGGGGACTGGACATAGCTGAGCAATTTTCCACATTGCTGGAAAGATGCCAGAGTTGGAGCTGGAATGCAACAGCTTCCCTAGGGACTCATCTTGTTGTGCAGCACAAGTCTTCAGTTCTATTACAGGAATGGTGTCAGGGCCCGTTGCCTTTGTCGTATCTACTGTGTTCAGCTGTTTCTTCATGTCACGTGCAGCGAATAGCATCGGTTGAAGACTGGCATTTTGTGATTCTGTGGGAGTCATGGTGAGGGTGAGGTGGATCACCCACTCAACACGTCTGGCTGAGGATAGTACAGATACTGCATCCTTGTCTTTTGCACTGATGTACAGGGCAGTTCTGTTCTGTAGTATGGGGATATTTGTGGAGTTGTCTCCTCCAGTGAGTTGTTTAATAGCCCATCAACACTTATGTCTGGATGATGCAGGTCGGGAGAGCTTAGATCGGATCTGCTTGTCAGGGGATCATTGCATCCTCTACATTAGATGTTAGTTCTGCTATTTAGAATGTAACCAGCCAAGTGCGGTAGTTTCAATGGGTTGTCATCAGGTTTATGTACACATGGTTCTGACATGTTCACCCACACTCGTCACTGAACCATAGATCGGCTTGATGGTTATGGTAGATTGAGGGATTATCCCAGTGAAAAAGTTACAGATTATGTTTGATTACAATTCTGCTGCTTCTGACGTCTAGAGCACCACATGAATGCCCAGTTTGAGCTGTAATATCTGTAATTCAATTATACTGACTGTCCTCCAGTTCACACCAATTCTCATTCACTAATCTGCCTTGTACTCAGTGACCTATCCTGTTTTCTGATTTAGTAAGGCTTCCATTTTCATATTATCATTCTTTAGGGTCTCTCGCTAGTGTCGCACCTCCAATTTGTTACATTACTCAAACAATTTAACATATTCATCTGAATATTTTCCATTCCCATAATACCATCATCTGTGTTTGATGTGAATGTGTTTCCCTCTGGTTTTGTCCCTGACCATGAGGAAGAGTGCTGTTGTGTCAGTGATGCCAGCCTTATATAGTTTCAGAGCCAATGGATTTGTGCACGTGGTGTGATAGTTTAATTCCGGGTGCATGGTGCTCCATGTTGGACAGAGCTTTTAAGAATCTTTGACACACGTCTGTGGAACCTAATCAAAAGCATAAATTGCTGAAGAAACTTAGCAGGTGTGGCAGCATTTTCTGGAATGAAAGTAGAGTTGATTTTTCATGAACAGTGACCCTTCTACAAAGCTCCCGCAGTTTCTGCAACAATATTTGTACCTTTGTTTCCAGTGCCCATAGTTATTTGTTTAATTGAAAATTTGTGCTGTGTCTATTCAATTCTGGAGAAAGTCAACAGGTGTGGCCACATCGATAGAGCCAGCGCAACAGAATTAGCATTTCAGGTCCAGTGTGACACTTCTTCAGAACTGAAAAGAATTTTAAAATTGTTTTTTTAAAACCTTGACAGAGGTGGGGTGTGTGTGACTGGTGAAAAGAGGATGTGGTGAAGATAAATGGGCTTTTAAAAGTGGTGAACGAGAGGATGATGTGAAACGGCTTTAAATTAAGATGTGATGGATAAAAGCGAATTTCTCTATTAGGTTCAAGATAAGGAAGACACAACCAGCAAGGTCATGGGAAGACCAGGAGGGAGAACGCATGAAAAATGGCGAACAGCCATAATGGGTTCAGGCTGTGAAGTTATAAAATTGTATATTAACTCCTATAGGCTGTAACGTACAAAAGTGTAAAGTGGGGTGTTAGTCAAACTTGGGTTGTGCTTCATTTGAACATTTCAGTAGCCCAGGACTAAAATGTTAGTATGAGATCAAGGAAGGTTCTTGAAATGAAAAACAACGAGAGAGTTAGAGTTATTCCTACAGACAGGGCGGAAGTGTTCCTCAGTGCAGTCTGTGTTCGGTTCCCCATAGTGCAAAGGAGACTGCATTGTGAGCAGCAATGACAGGAGACTGATTGAAAGAGTAAAAGTGAAATGCTGCTTCACCTGGGAGGTGTGATTTCGGCCTTGGACAGTGAGGAGCGAAGAGATGAATTGGCAAGTTTTCAGCTTTTCATTTGCATGGGAAGGTGCTATGGGGGAGTGGGGAAATATTTGGGGTGATGGATGGTTCCCGTGTAAAATGCTGACAGTGGAGGCGAGGGGAAGATGTGTTTGATGGTGCTGTCCTGTTGGAGGTGGTGAAACTGGCGGAAGTTGATCACGTGAATGTGGATTATATTGCGGTGGGAAGAGAGGACACGGTGAGGTCTATCATTGCTCTGGGAAGAAGGGACTGGGAGAAGCACGGGAGATGGAACAGTGACAGCTGAAGGCCCGGTCCACTGGAGTTAGGGGATTTCTGATTTGAGGGAAAAGGCGGTCACGTCAGCGGCAGATCATTGGAATGAGGTATCATCAACCAGAAACAACAGAGATGGAGAAACTGGGAGAATGGAGTCAGCCTCCGCTGATCATGTGATAATCCAAATGCAGAAGTTCCTCCTGAATAATTGTAAAGAACCAGACATTTAAATTGAAGATTTCTGTCTCACATCTGGTCTGAAGCGGGATTTGGAAATTGACCCAGAGGAATGTCAGTGGGTGTTCAAAAAGAGGGACTCGATAAGCTGATGAACTAAAAGCTGTGAAGGATACTATTCAATCATAAATTGATGAGCATTAGTGTAGGGCCTGATTTCGGAAGTTTATTTCAGATACCATAAACAGATGCTAGGCATGAATTTCAGCTGTGCTTCCAGAATTACCCCCAGAAACGCCGGCCATTGCTGCTCTATCCTCTTCCCTTCTCATCACTTCTTCCTGATTCCAGGTTCCCGCTCTCCAATTAGAGAACACATTCTCGCACATTATATGAAAAGGGGAGAAAATACATGATGTAGTAAATTGGCAATAAACATAAAAGCAAGCATCCCGAGCTTTTCCGTGTTTATGAAACAAAATGTTCAAGATGAGTGTGTGACCTTTGGGAGAAAGAAAGTGAGGAATGTATATTGAGGACATTTGGAGGGTGTGGATTGGGAACTGGCAACTGGGAACAGGCAGGTAATTTACACCAGTATTTTACATCATTCCTCACAAGGATAAGTGCTGTAAATATTGCAATGATATAAAGAAAATGATAATAGGAGGGAAGTTATTGAACTGTCTCTAACAAAAAGAAGAAGGTTTTTAACAAACAGATAAGGCTAAGGGTAGCCAGGTCAGCAGTAATTCACAGCTGATTTTAAAGGCAGCACTGACAGAGTGACTGGTGGCACCGTGCGAAATATTCCACGACTGTCTGGATTACAGGGGTGTTCCAGTGAAACTGGAGACCCTACAATGTGACGCCTGTCTTCAAGGAAGGAATGAGACAGAAAGCTGGAACCATTTAGCCTAACCATTATTGCTGGGAATCTGCGAATCTGTTCGTACAGGAAAATTTGCAGAGCATTTAGAAAAGCTTCACACAGAGTCAGCATGGTTCTGTGAAAGGGAAACTATATTTTGTCTGTAAAATCATGCAAAGTTTTTCTGGAGATCCCTGAGAATGTAACAACCGGACGTGATGAAAGGGGGACTCGTAGACATGAAGCTTTCCAGAGATTTTCCACGAGGTATCACAAAATGAAGGTTCGTACACAAGACAGAATCTCATGGTATAGTGGATACTATATTAGCATAGGATGAAGGTTGTTTAACACATAGAAGTCGTTGAGTCAGGATTAATCGATCTTTATGTCAAAGATGTGTCCACTGGATTGCCACAATTATCGGTCCAATGGCTTCAGTTATTGACAGTCTATCCTAATAGCCTGGTGGAGAGAGCTTAGTGCAATATACATCCGAGTTTGGGGATGACACTGAGAACCAAAAGGCAGGCTGTTATTTAATGAAGAGGACTCCCAAATTAAAGAGTAGTACAAAGGGATTGCAGTGTTCCTGTGTATGAACCATAAAGTCAGCATGCTGATGCAGCAAGGAACTAGTTTTGTTCATTAGGTAGTTTCCTGGGATGAAAGGGTTCAATTATTGAGTACATTAAAAATGGTGAGGCGTTTATTCATTGTAGTTTAAATGAATGAGGGTGATATTACTGAAACGTACAAGATACAGAGGGCGCTTAACAAGGTAGATGTTGAGAATATGGTTTCACACCTGGACAGAGTCTAGAACTCGGGGACATAGATACAGAACAATGGATGTTGATTTCAAACTGGGATGTAATTAACTGCCTTCTCTCAGAAGGTAGTGATCATCCAGAATTTGCTAACGCAGAGAGTTGTGGAGGCTGGCACACTGAATGTATTTACAGACGGGATGGATTGGTTTTTGACATATCACCGCGTTGAGGGATACAAGGGATTAGCAGGAAAGTGGAGTTGAGCCATGCAGTAGATCAGCCATGCTGTTATTGAATGACAGTTGGCTCGAGGGCCCGAATGGCCTACTCCTGTTCCCATTTCTTACGTTCTTATATTATGCTTTTGGAAAATAACTGGTTATTTTCCTGGAAGTCGGGTTGTACAGTGTTGCATTCAAGGAGAGCAGAGGATTTGTTTGAGTTAACTCTGTGTGAGGTAAGGGGGTAGTATTTGCAGCGAATCTGGGTCTGTAAAATGACACATATCTGGAGCAGAAGTTAGAGTGAGGGGAAGCCTTGAAAGCGGGATTGCGGGGTGGGGGCTTACTTCCTGTCCAGTCTTGATTTTCCAAGCATATTTCCGAAACTACACCTAACTATCAGAGTGACCTCGATCTGCTCCTGTGTAGCAGGTTCGAAGGGCTGAATGGAACTTCAGAAGGCAGTGCTGAGGAACAAGAGGGTGCCATTCGGTCTTTTGACACTACTCCACCAGTAAATAAGGTCGTGGATCATCTCATTGTGGTCCCAGGTGCACTTTTCTCTCCATGCACCATTATCCCTGATTCACCTGTCTATGGACAATCAGACAAAACCAGCCTCGATACAATATAAAGATCTGGCAATCCCAAACATCTGCGAAACAGAATTTACACTTGAATGAAATCCCACTTTGTGAATTTCTCTTCACTCCGGTTATGGGGGGTATCACATTTCCTTTTCTAGTCGCAATCCTCCACTGATCATGACAAATTATAAATGTAACCAGGTTGGTGATATGGCTAATGATAAAGGTCTCAGACTAGGTCAGGTTCAGTGATAGAACAAGTCAGGCAGATTCCTTTAGTCAACCACAAGTAACTAATAGAAATAATAGAGGAGCGTGGTGGATCTGTGGTTAGCACTGCTACCTCACATCCCGAAGGCGCTGGGTTCAATTCCAACCTTGGGCGTCCCTCTATGTGGAGTTTGAACATTCTCCCCGTGTCTGTGTGGGTTTCATCCCAGTGCTCCAGTTTCCTCCAACATTCAAAGATGTGCAGCTTGGAGTGGATTGGCCATGACAGATTGGGTGGGATGCTGCTCGATGGGTCGGTGTGGATTTGATGGGCAGAATGTCCTGTTTCCACACTGTCGAGGTTCTATAACAATGGCAACAAGTTTGGACCACAAAAACACATGATCCACTCTGCTGAAGGTATTGTACGTTTCAATTAGATCATCTCTCTTTCTATGAGTAACCTGTTAAAGTCTCCATAATATAAGGCCTTCATCCCTGGAATATATGAAGCGAAACATCTCTGAATTGCTTCCAATGTAATTATATCCATTTTCATGTAAGTAGACAATAAGTAACCTCACACCTCAGGTGATGTTTTAGTTTTGTTTTCTCAGAGTGCTGTGAGTTTTTGGAACTGTCTTCCCCGCAGAGCATGAAAGACAGAGATATTGAACATTTTTTGGCGCAGACAGCAAGATTCACAAGTAACAATGTAGTCAAGGATTGTCGGGGAATGGCCAGGAATAGAACATAGAACATAGAAAAGGACAGAGCAGAACAGGCCCTTTGGTCCACGATGTTGTGCCAAGATTTCATTCTAATGTCAAATATAGTAACTTAACCGACGCACCCCTAAACTCAATGCTATCCATGTGCATGTCCAGCAGTCGCTTAAATGTCCCCAATGACTCTGCTTCCACCACCACAACTGGCAAAGCGTTCCATGCATTTATAACTGTCTGCGTAAAGAATCTACCTCTGACGTTTCCTTTATACTGGTTCTGTTCGGCGAGCTGGGAATTTGTGTTGCAGACGTTTCCTCCCATGTCTCGGTGACATCCTCAGTGCTTGGGAGCCTCCTGTGAAGCGCTTCTGTGATGATTCCTCCGCCATTTATACTGATTTGTATCTGCCGCTTCCAGTTGTCAATTCCAGCTGGCCGCTGCAGTGGCCGGTATATTGGGTCCAGGTCGATGTGTTTGTTGATAACCGAGCACCTGAACTACAAATCTTCTCACAAACTTTGTTTCCTTTATACCTTCCTCCTAATATCTTCAAACTATGACTTTTCATACCAGTCAATCCTGCCCCAGGGAAAAGTCTCTGGCTATTGACACTATCTATTCCTCTCATTATGTTGTACACCTCGATCAGGTCTCCTCTCTTCCTCCTTCCCTCCAGATAGAAAAGTCCGAGCTTATTCAAACTTTCTTCATACAGCAAGCCCCCCAGTCCAGGCAATATCCTGGTGAACCTTCTTTGCACCCTCTTCAAAGCCTCTGTATCTTTCCTTTAGTAGGGCGACCAGAACTGAATGCAACATTCCAAGCGTGGTCTCACGAGAGACTTGTAGAGGTGCAGCAAAACCTCGCGGCTTTTCAACTCCATCCCCCGTTAATAAAAGACAAAACAACATATGCTTTCTTAGCAAACTTATCCACTTGGGTGGCAACTTTGAGGGATCTATGTACTTTCACACCCAAATCACTCTGTTCCTCCACAATGCCAAAAATCCAGTCTTTAATCCTATATTCAGCATTACAGCTCGACCTTCCAAAATGCATCACTTCGCATTTATCCAGGTTGAACTCCATCTGCCATTTCTCAGCCCAGCTCTCCATCCTGTCTATTTCACGCTGCAGCCTGTAGTAGCCCTCTATACTATCGACAACACCTCCAACCTTTACGTCATCTGCAAATTCACTAATCTACCCCTCAACCTCCTCATTCAAGTCATTTATAAAAACTACAAAGAGCAGAGGCCCAAGAACAGAGCCCTGCACAACCCCACTTAACACTGACCTCCAGGCAGAATACTTTTCATCTACAACCAGTCTCTGCCTTCTGTCAGCCAGCCAATTATGAATCCAGATAACCAAATCTCCCTGTATCCCATACTTTCTGGCTTTATGAATGAGCCTACCATGGGGAACCCTATCCAATGCCTTACTGAAGTCCATATACACCACACCTACTGCTCGACCTGTCTTGACACCTCTGCAAGAAACCTATTTTGTAAGGCATGACCTGCTGCTCACAAAGCTATGCTGACTACATTTAATCACACTATGCTTTGCCAAATTGTCATAAATTAAATCCCTCAGAATTCTTTCCAAAACTTTGCTTACCACAGTCGAAAGACTGACTGATCTGTAATTGCCAGGGATTTCCCTATTCCCCTTCTTGAAAAAAGGATCAACATTTGCCTCCTTCCAATCCTCCGTTACGACTCCTGTGGAGAATGGGAAGTCATATTTTCCTCGCCAGCGACTCAACAACCCCATTCCTCGCTTCCCGGAGAAGGCTAGGATAAATCTGCTCTAGCCCTGTAGACTTATCAATCTTAATGTTTTTCAAAATTTCTGGCACATCAACTTCATCAATCTTGATCTGGTCAAGACTGTATCCCAGCTCCTCGAAGTTTTCATTTACAAAAAGTTCCATTTCCTTGGTGAAAACCGAGCAAAAAACTTATTTAGGGCTTCCCCTATCTGTCTAGACACCAGCCAAAAGTTCCCTACGCTATCCCTGATCGGCCCCGCCTTCTCCCTTATCATTCTCTTACTCCTCACTCATGAGTAAAATACCTTTGGGTTCTCCCTAATCCTTCTTGCCAAGCCTTTTTCGTGCCCCCTCCTGGCTCTCCTCAGTCCAATTCTGAGCTCCTTTCTAGCAAGCCTGTAATCTTCTAAAGCTATGCTAGACCCTTGCTGCTTTTTTCCTTTTCATGAAAAGTTCCTCTGTTCTCATCATCCAAGGTTCCTTAATCTTACCCATTCTTACCTGTTTCAGAGGAACAAATGTATACATCATTCGCAACAACTGCACCTTAAATATTCACCACATGTCTGTTGTGCTCTTTCTGTTCAACAATTTCTCCCAGTCCGTACTTCCCAACTCCTGTATGACAGCGTCATAATTTCCTTTTTCTCAATTAAATATCTTCCCTCGGTAACTGCTCGTTTCACTCTCCAAGGCTATGCTAAATGTGAGGCGGTTGTGATCACTCTCACCAAAGTGTTCTCCCACTGCGAGATCGGAACCCTGTCCTGGATTGTTGCAGACCACCAAATCCAGTATGGCCCCTCCCCTCGTTGGTCTGTCTACATGCTGAGTAAGGAAACCCTCTTGGACACACCTGACAAAAACGGATCCATCCAAACCATCTACACTTAGGAGGTCCCTCCTCTTTTTCCAAACTCCTTGTTCTTTCTAAATGTTCTAAACCCTGGAACATCAAGCAACCATCCCTGCCCCAGTGAAACCCACGTCTCTGTTATGGCCAAAACATCGCAGCCTCAAGTACTGATCCATGCTCTAAGTTCGTCACCCTTATTTCGGACACTCCTTGCATTAAAGCAGACAAACTTTAACCGATCCCTTTGTTTCATCGCGTGAGAAACCTTCCTGATAGATTCGATATATCCAGTCCCTGTCTCGTCTGAAACTGACCCCCTCTCAGACATATGGCTCTGATCCCCACCCCACTCCCTGCCGAACTAGATTAAATCCTCCCGAATCACACGAGCAAATCTCCCACCCAGGCCATTTGTGCCCCTCCAGTTCGGGTGCAACCCGTCCTTCAAGTTCAGGTTTCACCATCCCCATAAGATATCCCAATGGTCAAGGTACCTGAAGCCCTTCGTCCTGCATCAGCCTCACAGCCACGTGTAAAGTTGCATTCGCTGACTGTTCCTCATCTCACTATCTCGTGGCACCGTTAGCAAACCTGAGACCACTACTCAATTTGTCCTGTTCTTCAGTTGAAACTTTATTGCTGGAACAGCACAGCAGGTCAGGCAGCATCCAGGGAACAGGAGATTCGACGTTTCGGGCAACAGGCCCTTCTTCAGGAATGAGCAGAGAGTGTTCAGCAGGAGAAGATAAAAGGTAGGGAGGAGGGACTTGGAGGAGGGGAGTTGGAAATGTGATAGGTGGAAAGAGGTCAAGGTGAGGGTGATAGGTCGGAGTAGGGTGGAGGCGGAGAGGTCAAGAAGAAGACTGCAGGTCAGGAAGGCGGTGCCGGGCTGGAAGGATCCGGCTGAGACAAGGTGGGGGGAGGGGGGATGAAGAAACTGGTGAAGTCCAAGTTCATCCCCTGCGGTTGGAGGGTTCCCAGTCGGAAGATAAGACGCTCCTCCTCCGACCGTCGGGTTGTTGTGGTTTGGCGGTGGATGAGTCCAATGACCTGCATATCCTCGGTGGAGTGGGAGGGGGAGTTGAAATGCTGTGCCACAGGTTGGTTGGGTTGGTTCGTCCGGGTGGCCCAGAGGTGCTCCCTGAATCGCTCCGCAAGTAGGCGGCCTGTCTCCCCAATATAGAGGAGGCCACACCGGCTGCAGCGGATGCAGTAGATGATGTGGGTGGAGGTGCAGGTGAATCTGTGGCGGATATGGAAGTTTCCCTTGGGGCCTTGGAGAGAAGTGAGGGGGGAGGTGTGGGCGCAAGTGTTGCACCTCCTGCGGTTGCAAGGGAAGGTGCCGGGAGTGGTGGTTGGGTCGGTGGGGGGTGTGGATCTGACAAGGGAGTCGCGGAGGGAGTGGTCTCTACGGAAAGCTGATAGGGGAGGGGAGGGAAATATATCCTTGGTGCTGGGGTCTGTTTGGAGGTGGCGGAAGTGACGGCGGATGATGCGCTGTACATGGAGATTGGTGGGGTGGTAGGTGAGGACCAGTGGGGTTCTGTCCTGGTGGCGGTTGGAGGGGCGGGGCTCAAGGGCGGAGGAGCGGGAAGTGGAGGAGATGCGGTGGAGGGCACCGTCGACCACGTCGGGGGGGAAATTGCGTTCCTTGAAGAAGGAGGCCATCTGTGTTGTACGTATTTTGAACTGGTCCTCCTGGGAGCAGATGCGGCGGAGACGAAGGAATTGGGAGAATGGGATGGCGTTTTTACAGGGGGCAGGATGGGAGGAGGTGTAGTCCAGGTAGCTGTGGGAGTCGGTAGGTTTGTAGTAGATGTCCGTGTTGATTCGGTCGCCTGAGATAGAAACAGAAAGGTCTAGGAAGGGGAGGGAGGAGTCCGAGACTGTCCAGGTGAATTTGAGGTCGGGGTGGAAGGTGTTGGTGTAGTGGATGAACTGTTCAACCTCCTCGTGGGAGCACGAGGTAGCGCCGATACAGTCATCAATGTAGCGAAGAAAAAGATGGGGGGTGGGGCCAGTGTAGTTCCGCAACTACACTGGCCCCACCCCCCATCTTTTTCTTCGCTACATTGATGACTGTATCGGCGCTACCTCGTGCTCCCACGAGGAGGTTGAACAGTTCATCCACTACACCAACACCTTCCACCCCGACCTCAAATTCACCTGGACAGTCTCGGACTCCTCCCTCCCCTTCCTAGACCTTTCTGTTTCTATCTCAGGCGACCGAATCAACACGGACATCTACTACAAACCTACCGACTCCCACAGCTACCTGGACTACACCTCCTCCCATCCTGCCCCCTGTAAAAACGCCATCCCATTCTCCCAATTCCTTCGTCTCCGCCGCATCTGCTCCCAGGAGGACCAGTTCAAAATACGTACAACACAGATGGCCTCCTTCTTCAAGGAACGCAATTTCCCCCCCGACGTGGTCGACGGTGCCCTCCACCGCATCTCCTCCACTTCCCGCTCCTCCGCCCTTGAGCCCCGCCCCTCCAACCGCCACCAGGACAGAACCCCACTGGTCCTCACCTACCACCCCACCAATCTCCATGTACAGCGCATCATCCGCCGTCACTTCCGCCACCTCCAAACAGACCCCAGCACCAAGGATATATTTCCCTCCCCTCCCCTATCAGCTTTCCGTAGAGACCACTCCCTCCGCGACTCCCTTGTCAGATCCACACCCCCCACCGACCCAACCACCACTCCCGGCACCTTCCCTTGCAACCGCAGGAGGTGCAACACTTGCGCCCACACCTCCCCCCTCACTTCTCTCCAAGGCCCCAAGGGAAACTTCCATATCCGCCACAGATTCACCTGCACCTCCACCCACATCATCTACTGCATCCGCTGCAGCCGGTGTGGCCTCCTCTATATTGGGGAGACAGGCCGCCTACTTGCGGAGCGATTCAGGGAGCACCTCTGGGCCACCCGGACGAACCAACCCAACCAACCTGTGGCACAGCATTTCAACTCCCCCTCCCACTCCACCGAGGATATGCAGGTCATTGGACTCATCCACCGCCAAACCACAACAACCCGACGGTCGGAGGAGGAGCGTCTTATCTTCCGACTGGGAACCCTCCAACCGCAGGGGATGAACTTGGACTTCACCAGTTTCTTCATCCCCCCTCCCCCCACCTTGTCTCAGCCGGATCCTTCCAGCCCGGCACCGCCTTCCTGACCTGCAGTCTTCTTCTTGACCTCTCCGCCTCCACCCTACTCCGACCTATCACCCTCACCTTGACCTCTTTCCACCTATCACATTTCCAACTCCCCTCCTCCAAGTCCCTCCTCCCTACCTTTTATCTTCTCCTGCTGAACACTCTCTGCTCATTCCTGAAGAAGGGCCTGTTGCCCGAAACGTCGAATCTCCTGTTCCCTGGATGCTGCCTGACCTGCTGTGCTGTTCCAGCAATAAAGTTTCAACTGAAGAACAGGACAAATTGAGTAGTGGTCTCAGGTTTGCTAACGGTGCCACGAGATAGTGAGATGAGGAACAGTCAGCGAATGCAACTTTACACGTGGCTGTGAGGCTGATGCAGGACGAAGGGCTTCAGGTACCTTGACCATTGGGATATCTTATGGGGATGGTGAAACCTGAACTTGAAGGACGGGTTGCACCCGAACTGGAGGGGCACAAATGGCCTGGGTGGGAGATTTGCTCGTGTGATTCGGGAGGATTTAATCTAGTTCGGCAGGGAGTGGGGTGGGGATCAGAGCCATATGTCTGAGAGGGGGTCAGTTTCAGACGAGACAGGGACTGGATATATCGAATCTATCAGGAAGGTTTCTCACGCGATGAAACAAAGGGATCGGTTAAAGTTTGTCTGCTTTAATGCAAGGAGTGTCCGAAATAAGGGTGACGAACTTAGAGCATGGATCAGTACTTGAGGCTGCGATGTTTTGGCCATAACAGAGACGTGGGTTTCACTGGGGCAGGGATGGTTGCTTGATGTTCCAGGGTTTAGAACATTTAGAAAGAACAAGGAGTTTGGAAAAAGAGGAGGGACCTCCTAAGTGTAGATGGTTTGGATGGATCCGTTTTTGTCAGGTGTGTCCAAGAGGGTTTCCTTACTCAGCATGTAGACAGACCAACGAGGGGAGGGGCCATACTGGATTTGGTGGTCTGCAACAATCCAGGACAGGGTTCCGATCTCGCAGTGGGAGAACACTTTGGTGAGAGTGATCACAACCGCCTCACATTTAGCATAGCCTTGGAGAGTGAAACGAGCAGTTACCGAGGGAAGATATTTAATTGAGAAAAAGGAAATTATGACGCTGTCATACAGGAGTTGGGAAGTACGGACTGGGAGAAATTGTTGAACAGAAAGAGCACAACAGACATGTGGTGAATATTTAAGGTGCAGTTGTTGCGAATGATGTATACATTTGTTCCTCTGAAACAGGTAAGAATGGGTAAGATTAAGGAACCTTGGATGATGAGAACAGAGGAACTTTTCATGAAAAGGAAAAAAGCAGCAAGGGTCTAGCATAGCTTTAGAAGATTACAGGCTTGCTAGAAAGGAGCTCAGAATTGGACTGAGGAGAGCCAGGAGGGGGCACGAAAAAGGCTTGGCAAGAAGGATTAGGGAGAACCCAAAGGTATTTTACTCATGAGTGAGGAGTAAGAGAATGATAAGGGAGAAGGCGGGGCCGATCAGGGATAGCGTAGGGAACTTTTGGCTGGTGTCTAGACAGATAGGGGAAGCCCTAAATAAGTTTTTTGCTCGGTTTTCACCAAGGAAATGGAACTTTTTGTAAATGAAAACTTCGAGGAGCTGGGATACAGTCTTGACCAGATCAAGATTGATGAAGTTGATGTGCCAGAAATTTTGAAAAACATTAAGATTGATAAGTCTACAGGGCTAGAGCAGATTTATCCTAGCCTTCTCCGGGAAGCGAGGAATGGGGTTGTTGAGTCGCTGGCGAGGAAAATATGACTTCCCATTCTCCACAGGAGTCGTAACGGAGGATTGGAAGGAGGCAAATGTTGATCCTTTTTTCAAGAAGGGGAATAGGGAAATCCCTGGCAATTACAGATCAGTCAGTCTTTCGACTGTGGTAAGCAAAGTTTTGGAAAGAATTCTGAGGGATTTAATTTATGACAATTTGGCAAAGCATAGTGTGATTAAATGTAGTCAGCATAGCTTTGTGAGCAGCAGGTCATGCCTTACAAAATAGGTTTCTTGCAGAGGTGTCAAGACAGGTCGAGCAGTAGGTGTGGTGTATATGGACTTCAGTAAGGCATTGGATAGGGTTCCCCATGGTAGGCTCATTCATAAAGCCAGAAAGTATGGGATACAGGGAGATTTGGTTATCTGGATTCATAATTGGCTGGCTGACAGAAGGCAGAGACTGGTTGTAGATGAAAAGTATTCTGCCTGGAGGTCAGTGTTAAGTGGGGTTGTGCAGGGCTCTGTTCTTGGGCCTCTGCTCTTTGTAGTTTTTATAAATGACTTGAATGAGGAGGTTGAGGGGTAGATTAGTGAATTTGCAGATGACGTAAAGGTTGGAGGTGTTGTCGATAGTATAGAGGGCTACTACAGGCTGCAGCGTGAAATAGACAGGATGGAGAGCTGGGCTGAGAAATGGCAGATGGAGTTCAACCTGGATAAATGCGAAGTGATGCATTTTGGAAGGTCGAGCTGTAATGCTGAATATAGGATTAAAGACTGGATTTTTGGCATTGTGGAGGAACAGAGTGATTTGGGTGTGAAAGTACATAGATCCCTCAAAGTTGCCACCCAAGTGGATAAGTTTGCTAAGAAAGCATATGTTGTTTTGTCTTTTATTAACGGGGGATGGAGTTGAAAAGCCGCGAGGTTTTGCTGCACCTCTACAAGTCTCTCGTGAGACCACGCTTGGAATGTTGCATTCAGTTCTGGTCGCCCTACTAAAGGAAAGATACAGAGGCTTTGAAGAGGGTGCAAAGAAGGTTCACCAGGATATTGCCTGGACTGGGGGGCTTGCTGTATGAAGAAAGTTTGAATAAGCTCGGACTTTTCTATCTGGAGGGAAGGAGGAAGAGAGGAGACCTGATCGAGGTGTACAACATAATGAGAGGAATAGATAGTGTCAATAGCCAGAGACTTTTCCCTGGGGCAGGATTGACTGGTATGAAAAGTCATAGTTTGAAGATATTAGGAGGAAGGTATAAAGGAAACAAAGTTTGTGAGAAGATTTGTAGTTCAGGTGCTCGGTTATCAACAAACACATCGACCTGGACCCAATATACCGGCCACTGCAGCGGCCAGCTGGAATTGACAACTGGAAGCGGCAGATACAAATCAGTATAAATGGCGGAGGAATCATCACAGAAGCGCTTCACAGGAGGCTCCCAAGCACTGAGGATGTCACCGAGACATGGGAGGAAACGTCTGCAACACAAATTCCCAGCTCGCCGAACAGAACCAGTATAAAGGAAACGTCAGAGGTAGATTCTTTACGCAGACAGTTATAAATGCATGGAACGCTTTGCCAGTTGTGGTGGTGGAAGCAGAGTCATTGGGGACATTTAAGCGACTGCTGGACATGCACATGGATAGCATTGAGCTTAGGGGTGCGTCGGTTAAGTTACTATATTTGACATTAGAATGAAATCTTGGCACAACATCGTGGACCAAAGGGCCTGTTCTGCTCTGTCCTTTTCTATGTTCTATGTTCTATTCCTGGCCATTCCCCGACAATCCTTGACTACATTGTTACTTGTGAATCTTGCTGTCTGCGCCAAAAAATGTTCAATATCTCTGTCTTTCATGCTCTGCGGGGAAGACAGTTCCAAAAACTCAAAGGAAAGAAAATTTCATAACAAGGAAAAATGTAAAATTCAGATAACGGTCAAGATAATGGCTGAGGATAAAAGCGTTCTCTGCTATAAGTTGTATTTTATCATGAGACAAATGTTTAGAAGCTGGCTTTGGCTAAATCCAATAAGGTGAAACAAGTGAAATAACCAGAATGACTAATTGTAATTTGCTATTAACAACCATAAATAAGTGTATATTTTTATTGGTTTGTGTAAAACGTGCTTACCATTCCATAGAAGTACAAAGCTGAAGGAATATATTGCTCACAGATTACGTTCCCATGGGAAATGCTCTCGAACAGGCGCTTGAAGAAAACCGGGGTAAAAGTGCCCAAGTGTCATTTGGATCAGCCACGATCTTATTAAATGCTGGAGCATGTTTGAAGGGCTGAATGATCTCGTGATGGATTTTAATTGAATGTGATTCAAAAACCGTACATCTCTACTCCTTCCCATTATTTGTAACTTACTGGGGCACTGACATTTTCCTGAAAATGGGAATTATTTGGAACATTTTCTGGAACATTTTATAATCGGCATTCTCCACAACATTCTATCACCATATGTGAGTTGTTGAAAGGGCGAGAGAGAGCGAGAGAGAGACAGGGAAGGTTTTGGTATGCCGCAGTTAGACTGGTGGAGCATGAGCTTTGTTTGGGGGTAGGTGCTATCACAGATATACAGTGACGGTGAGGGAGCAGAGTGATACAGTGACCCTAATCCTGATAGAGCGGGGAAGGTTATTGATGCTTATCCTGTATTGCTGGACATTTCGTCAGATCACAGATACCGCACTGAGTTGTGTGATGAGCTCAGACCATGCTCGGTGGGTCTGGTGGTATCGCCCACTCTGGGAAGAGAATGGTCTTCCTCTGTACGAGCTCATCCACCAGGACCTCTGTGCCCCGGGCGACAAACCGTGCCCCTTATCTGCAATGCTCAGGGTAAAATGTGCTGGGCAGCTCCACACTGAGGAAGTTCAACCGTGTGCCCATTGGCCTTTTCAAGAAGGTACAAGTGTCAGGGATCACAGAATATCCAGGAGTATCAGGGCCTTGATAAGTACTTCCAGCCACGATGGGTGGGAGAATCGCACTGGTATTGAATGAGGGAAATCATGGCGTGGGGTAGGTCGTTATCGAGGCGAGTTAGATAAGATAGCACCAGGAAACTAGCTCGGCTTTGTACAGACAATCCCTCTGTCACAGTCAATGAAAATGGCACTGAGACAAATTATTCTTAGTTTCAGCCCAGTGAGTGGAAGACTCTGCTGACCTCACTCGCAGTTACAAAGCTGCTGGAAAAATGCTCAGATAATATTTTCCAGCATTTGAAAAGACACCAGCATCCCCTTTATCCATCATTCCTGGGAATACTGGCTCATGTTGCGGGATGCTGTTGATACATCTTCATTTCCGCATTCTGAAACCTGTGATCTTACATGAAACTTTTCCTGCATCTCCCTTTCTCTTTTGTCCCAAAATCCTTTTGTTTGTTGCTACTGAAACTGATTCCCCAGCCATCTCTCTCTGGCAGGGATAATGCAATAGGGGATATGGACTATGGAATAAGGACTCTCTATCAGAGTGATAATGTAACTGGACGGGTACTTCAGATGCACAGGTTATGACTCCAAAGGCACTGTTTAAAATCCTAACACAGCCGATAACAGAGCTTAAACTCGAATAACACAATTTGGAATGAAACCTAATTTCAGTCATGCAAAACAGAAACTATCAGGATTTATTTTTATTTTTCACTGATAGCCATTGGTAAAGAAGCTGAACACTATTGCCCAGTCTGGACTAAGTGTGTCTACAGACTCACAACAATGTGTTTGGCTCCATACTGTCTTGCCAAATTACCTCACAGACAAGGGCAATTAGTGATTAGCAACAAATGCTGCCCTTGCCATTGATGCTGACATCCCGTGAAACAACAGCATTACAGGTGAAATAAATCAAGAAACTGTGGATGCATTCGACCTGAAATAAAATTCTACAGCGTCTGAAACTGTTGGAGAATCTCAAAAGGTATGGCAGCCTCTATGAGGAGAAACACAGATAACGTTTCCAGTCCAGTGACCCTGCTTCACAACGGAAAGCAGCTGGAAAATAATATTATTTATAACAAATAACAAAGAACAAAGAAAATTTACAGCCCAGGAATAGACCCTTCGCCCTCCAAGTCTGAGCCGATTCAAATGTACTGTTAAACCTGTCGGTCAATTCCTAAGCATCTGCATCCCTCTGCTCCCCACCTACTCAAGCATCTGTCCAGACACATCTAAAATGAATCTACCATGCTTGCCTCTACCACCTCTGCTAGCAACACGTTCCAAACGCCCACCACCCTCTGTGTGAAGTACTTGCCGCGTGTGCCTCCTTAAACTTTCCACCTCTCACCTTAAA
The DNA here is from genome assembly GCF_037043375.1 of Chiloscyllium plagiosum. Taxonomy (NCBI): domain Eukaryota; kingdom Metazoa; phylum Chordata; class Chondrichthyes; order Orectolobiformes; family Hemiscylliidae; genus Chiloscyllium; species Chiloscyllium plagiosum. Next base: position 68,881,488 of record NW_028270178.1, on the reverse strand, counting down.
AGCGCGACCTCTCGTTATTGAATCCTTCACGCTGTGAAAAAGCCTGTCTCTATCCATCCTGCCTATACTTTTAATGATTTTGTGAACCTCAATCTCCTTTTTTTCCAATGAAAATAATCCTAACTTACTCAACCTCTCTTCATAGCTAACACCTTCCATACCAGGCAACATCCTCGTAAACCTGCTCTGCAACCTTTCCAAAGCCTCCACATCCTTCTGGTAATGTGGCGACCAGAACTGCACACAATATTCTAAATGCGGCCGAACCAATGTCTTGAACAATTTAACATGACTTGCCATGTCTTATACTCAATACCACATTGAATGAAGGTACGCATACTATATTCGTTCTTGACCACTCTATCCACCTGTGCAACAACCTTCAGGGTACAATGGACCTGCACTCCCAGATCTCTCTGCCCATCAAGTTTTCCCAAGGCTCTTCCGTTCATTCTATGATTTGCTCTGGAATTACACTTGCTTAAATGCATCACCTCACATTTGTCTGGACTGAACTCCATCTGCCAATTTTCCGCCCAACTCTCCAGTCTATCTATATCCTTCTGTATTCTTTGACAGTCCCTTATGCTTTCTGCAACTCCACCAATCTTCGTGGCATCTCCAAACTTGTTGATCATACCAACAGTGTCCTCTTCCAGATCATTTATATATATTAAAAACAACAGTACTTGCCCCACCCACCCCCTCCCAACTGACCCAATCCTGGTATAAGGAATGATTGAGTTGGAGGGAATTTTGGGGGCAAGGTTTGAAATGAATGGATGGAGGAATGGCCAGAAAGAGAGAGAAAAAATGAAAAGCGAGGAAAGGCATTGCTGATGATGAATTAAAGGGAAAGTAAAATGGCAAGTAATTCTTACATTTCCCTTTTCCCATATTCCTGAATATCACGTCGATTTAGGTATATTCCAGTTTAAAGTGAGTTATGTTCCTACTGACTCTCTTCTCTGAGTGTTATGATCAACTCCATCAGCAACACTGGTGCTGCCCTTATAGTTGCTGAGATACAGAAAAACGCAACGTTCCATTGTCAATTGCTTCTTTGGAGAGAGGAACTGTTACTGTGGGACTGTGCAGAGATACAACTGCTTTTTCAGCCAGGAAGAGAATCTGAGGAAGTGAAGATATTTTCAGCACTGAATGGGTGCACCATGGGTGTGGGGAATTGCCTTAGTCCTGTCCTTTGAAAGTCAGTGGAGATTCTGTGGATGCTTTTCTCAGGTATGTGTTGTCTGCTGCTGGGTTCCTTCAGGGAGACCCGAGGGTCTGGTGACCCCACTCTGGACATTGCATTTACCGAGTGTCTGGGTCCACGGTAAATAAATGGAGCTGAGACTACACAGAAGAGAAGCTCTGTCAACAGGGAGGAGCAAGGAACTACACTATCCTCCCTGGGATTTCCAGGAACATTTTTCTAAGTTGGACTCATTCCAAGTGTAAAGTGTGAAACCAGTTTGTTTGAAATACGATATGCTCACTGCCCTGTGTCCCCTCCTCCAGTATAATCTGCAGCCTCACACCAGGGGCAGGACTGTGCTGACGCTCACCATGAAGAGAACTGGATTGATTCTGGAACTTTCCAGGCAGGAGTGTGTGACTTATCCATCATTCCTGGAGTGCAATCCTCCGATGAATCACTAGCTGACAGAAGCCATTTGCCCACTGAGAGGGATATATTGGTTCTGTCTCCACAGAAGAAGGTACATAAACAAACTTGGAAGCAGAGTGGCTACTGTAAAAGGTGAACGACAGAAAATTGGAATTAATAAAACATATTTCTTTGAAAATCTCATTGAACTGAAGGTTTGTCAGGTGATGCATCTGATGGCCTACTTGCAAGTGTATTGAGGATGTGGCAACAGACATAGTAAAAGTATTATTGATTATTCTTCAAAGCTGCTTGGATTCTGGAAAGGATCCTACAGAATGGTAAACAACTTTTGTGAAACTAAATATTTAAAACAGGACGGAGAAGGCAAACAGAAAACTGGATAGTGGGTAACTTAATGTCGGTTGTGAGGAAACAAAATCATTGTAACCTTTCTTAAGGAACGTGACCACTTAACATTTGGAGAATAATGATATGATTTGGTAGAGTCGGCCTAGATTCAGGAAAGGGAAATTATCTTTGATAAACATGTTGGGGTTTGTGGAGATTGTCCGCTATGACATCAAGAATTGAGAACCCATGGGAGTGAAGTATTTAAACTTTCAGCAAACGTTGGGCATGAATGAGTTAGGGTGATTGGGGAATGTTAGTGTCCATGGGTAGGTAGGGGTGGAATATATACCATGGATTAAAAATGGAGATACGAGAAGATTAGTGTTTTTTCTCTGGACTATAGGCTGGCTGAGTATCAGATAGATCACTGTTTGGACAGTAGCTGCTCATAAGTTATAAAAATAATTCGAGGAGAAAGTGAGGTCTGCAGATGCTGGAGATCAGAGCTGAAAATGTGTTGCTGGTAAAGCACAGCAGGTCAGTCAGCATCCAAGGAACAGGAGAATCGACGTTTCCGGCATAAGCCCTTCTTCAGGAAATCCTTCTTTCTGAAGAAGGGCTTATGCCCGAAACGTCGATTCTCCTGTTCCTTGGATGCAGACTGACCTGCTGTGCTTTACCATAAAAATAATTCAGATGGGAACAACAAATATCATCATTCACATTTATATTTATTAAATGGTGAGAGATTGGGAAATGCTATTGTTTAAAAAGACCTGGCTGTCCTTGGTCATAAGACACAAACAGAACTCTTACGGGGCAGAATGCAAATGATATGTGGTTTCTCATGCAAAATGATTGAAAAACCAGAGTTACTATATCGTTCCCAATGGTAGTGTTTTGTTGACAGAGTATTTGGTGAATTGTGTTCAGATTTGGTCTGCTTTATAAATAACGATCTCTTTGTCACTGAGACAGTGCAAATGGGTTTCACCAAACTAAACCCTGGCATGATGGTACCATGAGGAGAGAGTGCAGTAACTACAGGTTTAATCCGCAACTCGATGAGAGAATAAGAAATTGAAACTTGAAGGTTATGCACGGACACTCATCGTGTATCAAATAGCTGAATAGGGTGAGAGTTCCCTACTTTTTAATGGATGTTTGATTCCCGATAGTTTACGTGCCTCTACAGAGGTCCCATGTCGATTGACAGAGCGGTACAGGCTCTGAATGAACTCTGAACACTTTCATGCACAGTTACTGTGTGACACTGCGTTGAATGTCACTTTGTACACAATCCTGCCAGCAGTCACAATAAGTTCATTCTGAAACAGTTAGCCATTCTGCACCAGCTTCTGACCGCCATGGACACCAATGGTCTGCTTTCTTGGAGATGGAAGACAAATTGGAGAATGGCTAAAAAAGTTGCCTTCAGTCTGACTGCCAGAAAACCATGATAAAGTAACCCTGATGTACTATGCGTAATTAAGCCATGCGGATCAATTTGGAGCAATCCATCTGTTCAGGCCCTGCTCCATTTGTTTGTAATGTTAGAGCATCTCTGACATCTTCTTGTTCCCCTGTTCGTGACTTGAGAAGCTGAATGACCTCTTCCTGTTCCTTTTTAACGACTCCGGGTGTGAAATGGTCTCTTTCTGATCCCGTGTAAGTGGGGTGTGGGAGTGAGCAGACTCCTTAACTTTCTGTGTAATTGGCAGGTGGGGCTGAATGGGCTATCATACGTCTTGTCCAATAGTATGATGGGCTGAATGACTTCCCCAATTTTGTGAACCCAAACTGAGGTGCTGAATGAGCTCCTCCTTTTACTGAGGAAATATACAGTGCTGTTACATGAATGTTATACATACTTTAACAGCACGATATTGAAAGGTGTCCAGGTCTTGTTGCACATGGACACAGACTGCTTCAAGAGCTGAAGGGGACGACTTGTTCGGAACATTATGTAAACTTCAGTGAATACCCCTACTTCTGCTCAGTTTGGACTCAATGGACTGAATAACCTCCTTCCACACTGTAGGGATTCTATGATGATACATTGGATGATACATTGGGCTGAGGGAGCTACTCTGAGGATCTCTTGCAGTGATCTCCCACAGCTCTACATGCTGGGAGGGTAAATGCTCCTTGTTAACAGATCAATGCACTGGGGTGGTGTACACAGCTGGGAAGGTAACTGTTCCTGGTTTACAGATCAATGCACTGGGGTTGTGTACACAGTCCTACATGCTGTGAGCGTAAGTGCTCCTGGTTTACAGTTGAATGCATTGGGGGGTGAACACTTATCTACATACTGTGAGGGTAACTGCTCCAGGTTTACAGATCACTTCACCGCTGTGCACTCCACAGCTCCCCATACGAAACAGATACCTTGTCAACGATTATAGAGCAAAACACTGGGATGGTCTGCATTTCAACCCATGCTGGACAGAACATTTCATCCAGGTTTCTGAATCAATGCACTGGTGTGGTATGTACTACTCCCCGTGTTGGACTGATAGCTAGTGTATTAGTGACAGCTGCACAGTATTCCATCCTGGACAGTTAGCTGAGTTGTACTGAGCCTGGTCTGCACGGTGCTCCATGCTGAACAGATAACTCATCTGGTCTTATACGTGTCTGGACGGGTTCTCTGAGATGATTGTGTAACCGATATAATTCCAGAATGAGCTGTTACTCCTCCAGCTCAGTGCATTCCGCTTTCAAACCCCGTATTTCTGCAACATGTTGTCCATTACATAATTATCCAATTAAAACATCATTTCTGTCCTTTTTGCTATGGACCCGGGCAGACTCCCCTCACAATACATGACGAAGGTAGCCTTGACCTGAACATATTCTTATTTTAAAGGTAATTGTGAGGTGCTGTGGTTCAGACGTAATTCGCTTGGTCAAAATATTCGACAATAAGCAAAACAGAATTTATTCAAACACTGCAGACAAAATACATCAAAAACAACGGGAAAAAATCAAATTACTGCGGATGCTGGAACCTGAAAGCAAAAGAAAAAATGCTGGAAAATCTCAGTAGGTCTGGCAGCATCTGTAAGGAGAGAAAAGAGCTGACGTTTCAAGGCTAACTGACCCTTTTTCAAAGCTGCCTTTGACAAATCAGGGGGATCTATAATAATTTAATTTATTGGAAAACTTAACAGATTAATAGGTCATTTAATTACTAACCAGTAACTACTCTAATATGGTAACATCCGAGAAACACACACTTGTCAATAAACAAATTCAGGAAACAGATTGTCTCACACGCTGTTCTTCAAACCAGGAAGAAAGAACTTCAAAAGACAATTCGGAGAGAAATCTCAAAGAGAGAGTGTAGCAGCCGGGAGAGATTTCCTGCCTTCCAACCCTGCTGAGACCCCAGCAATAACTGGCGAAGGGTAAAACCAAGAATCCTGGTTCTGGGAGATCTTGTCCGTCACTCCACAGGACAAGACCGTGGCTGCAAGGACCACAAGGGATGGACTGTATCTATACCGTCTATGGCACTGTCGGAGTCTATCAAAATGCCTAACTCTACCTAAGCTGTGAAATGCTGGTCAGAAAAATGTCGAAGTTAAACATAAATAAATAAAGCCAAAGTTTGCAACAGGCCTGGTGATCAGACACAGATGGCCTCGGGAGCCCAGCACTTCCCACCCTGCCAAAACACAGCAGAATTATCAAGCTAGTGAAAAGAAATCATCATCTCTCTCCCTCTCCTCTAACGTTATAATTGGAGATGTATAATTCACCCAATAGTCAGCGATGACAACATCCCACCCAGACCAAGTAGTAGTGTGATAGGTCAGGGTTGTTGTGAAAGGGGTTAACCAGAGCTGTTTGTACAGTGACTGTGATTGTTGTCAGTCTCCATGGAGCCTAATTGTGTCACTGGAGGGTTTCCCCTTCTCTTAAAAAGGGGCTTTCTTCAATCTGTTATCCCATAGTGTCAGCGGCAGCATCATCCTCAAGACGATTGGAATCAGCAGCGACAGAGAGAGGGAGAGGAACAGAATCTTAGAATAATAGACTGGAATGTTTCAACAAAGGATCAGAATTTGAGAACATTAGACTGGAATGTTCCAACAATGGATCAGAATTTGAGAACAGTAGACTGGAAGTTTCCAATAATGGATCAGAATTTGAGAACATTCGACTGGAATGTTCCAACAATGCATCAGAATTTGATAACATTACTCTGGAATGTTCCAACACTGGATCAGAATTTGAGAAAAATAGACTGGGATTTTCCAACAATGGATCAGAATTTGAGAATATTAGACTGGAATGTTCAAGGAATGGATCAGAATTTGATAACATTAGACTGGAATGTTCCAACAATGGATCAGAATTTGAGAACATTGGACTGGAATGTTCCAACAATGGATCAGAGTCAGAATGCATCAGACTGGAATGTTCCAACAAAGGACAGGAGTTTATCCGATGGCCTTTACTATCTTTTACGGGATTGGGCACGGTTAGAGTTGCGGATAGAAGCCGTAATTATTCAAGCTGGTTACTATTCCATCCTCGCTATTATTGGTGTTCCTGATAAGGCTATCTCTGTCAATTTTATAAACGATGTTTAAGGTTATTTCTTATTCGTTTTTATATTTAACAAATGCACAATTTGTTATCTTCAGTTTCAATCACAAACTCCACTTCATTTCCATCAATTACAGACTCCTCACTCATAAACCTCGAAGAAGGAACAACATTGTTCTGACCATTGAATCTTCCATTTACGCTCAACTGGTTCTCTATGTTCTCTCTGCCATCAAACCTGCCCACACCCAGCTCTGTAATTTCCCCAGTATCCACCTCTGCCACAGTGTGGTTGTTGATTTAGCTGCCATCTGCACCTTTGGTAACTTTAGATTTTATCGTTCCAGTTCTCTTCTGACATCTCTTCCATTTGCAAATATTATGAACACATACTTGCTCTTGCTTCTCCAGCTATTTCATAACAGGGACCCCATATCCGAGTAATAATGGCACAGATGGGACCTTAAAGGCATTATTTCAAATTCTAACACAGCCGATGAAAGAACTTAAATTCGAATGACAAAAATTGGAATGAAACCTCATTTTACTAATGGAAACCATAAACTATCATGAATTCTTTCATTATTTCACTGATAGACTTTGGTAAAGAAACTAAGTGTGGCATCAGACCCACGACCGCATGGTTGGCTCCATATTGTCTTGACAAATGACTTTACAGTCAAGGGTATTTGTTGATGGACAACAAATGCTGCCCTTGCCAGTGATGCTGACATCCCGGTAAACAGTAACATTAAAGGTGAAATAAACCAAGGAACTGTGGATGATGGAGAACTGAAATAAAATTCTCCAACGTCTGAAGATGTTGGGGAATCTCAGCAAGTTTGGCAGCGTCTGTCAGAAGGAAACGAGATAAAGTTTCAAATCTACTGACTCTACATCAACACTGAAAACAACCGAGAAATAATATTATTTATATCAGGGATAGCTGGATGAGTGACGGGGAGGTTAATTGAATGGATGGAGAAATGTCCAGCAAGAGAGAGAAAAGAAAGAAAGAGAGAGAGACAGAGAAAGAAATGAAAAGCAAACAAAGGAACAGCTCATGATGAAGTAGAATGAAAATAAAAATGGACCTTCTTCTAACATAACCCCTTTCCCCATATTCCTCACCATCACTTCAATCTAGATATGCCAGTTTAAAGTGAGTTATATTCCCTCTATCACTCTTCTCTGAGTGTGGTGATCAACTCCAGCGGCAATACTGGTGCTGCCCTTATAGTTGCTGAGGTACAGAGAAACGTAAAGTTATATTGTCAACTTCTTCTTTGGAGAGAAGAACTGTTACTGTGCGGCTTTTTCAGCCAAGAACAGAAACACTTTCAACATGGAATGGATGTACTGTGTGTGTGGGAATTTGACTTGCGCCTGTCATTAAACAGTAAAGGCAAGCTCTGTGGATGCTTTGTTCGGGTGTGTATTATCAGCTGCTGCATGTATTCAGAGAGATCAAGGGTCTGGTGACCCCACTCTGGACACTGCATTTATAGAGTGTTTGAGTCCATGGGAAACCAATGGAGCCGAGACAGCACAGAAGGGAAGCCCTGTACAGGGGGAAGGCTGGGCATATATTATCCTCCCTGGGATTTCCAGGAATATTTTTCTAAGCTGAAACAATTACAAACATACAATGTGAACCTTTCAAAAATGAGGTGGTCACTAAGCTGTTTTCCCTCCATCACTATAACGTCTAGCCTCACACGAGGGACAGAACTGTGCTGACACTCACCATGAAGTGAACTGGATCTGTTCTGGAACTTTCCATGCAGGAGTTGTTAACATAGTCATCATTCCGGAAGTACAGTCCTCCGAAATATTCACTGGCTGTCAGAAGCCATTTGCCAGGTGAGAGGAAGACATTGAGTGTATGTCCCTGAGGAAGGTACAGAAGCACACTCCCAGATATACAAGCGAACAGAGGGACTGGCGAAAATGAGGAACTGCACGAAACTAGAATTAATGAAGAGTATGTTTTTGAAAATCTAATCGAATTGAAGGTTGGTGAGATGCTGCTTCTGCTGAGCTACATCCCAGAATATCGAGAAGGTGTCAATAGAGCTAACGAAAGAATTACTGATTATTCTTCAAAGCTGGTTACATACGAGAAAGGATCCTGCAGACTGGAAAGCAGCTATTGTAAACCTAAACGTTTAAAACACGACGGAGAGGGCAAACAAAAAAATCTAAATAACTTGATGTCAGCTGAGAAAAAATCATTGCGACCTTTTATAAAAATGTCTCAACTAGACACTTGGAAAATAATGATTTGATAGATACGGCCTAGATTCAGTAAAGAGAAATTATCTTTGTTAAACCTACTGGAATTTGTGGACTCTGTCAGTTGTGTCATTGACAATTGAGAACCAGCCGCAGTGGCGTAATTGAATTTTCAGACGAAGTTTGACATTGTTGAATGCAGGTGAGTGGAGAATGTTAGAGTCCATGGGTAGGTAAAGGTGGAATATACACCATATGTATTAAAAATTGGATAATGGACAAAATGAGCAGAGTAGTGATTTTTTTTTCTGTGGGCGGAAGCCTTGTCTGGTATCAGAAGGATCAGCTCTTCTGCAATAAGGTATAAAAATGATTCAGATCTGAACAACGAAAACCATCATTCACATTTACATTTATTAAATGGTGAGAGGTTGGGAAGGGCTGTTGTTGGAAAAGGACCTGGATATCCTTGGTTATAAGTCACGAACAGAATTCGTATGGGGAAGGAAATAATTCTTACTGTTAAGGATATGTGGTTCATCATGGAAAATTATTAAAGTACCAGAGCAAATATATCTTACTCAATGGTAACGTTTTGTTGAGCCAGTATTTAGCCAGTATTGTGTACAAAGAGTTGCTTTATAAATAATGATCTCCATGTTACCGAGACAGTGCAAAGGAGTTTCATCAGACTGAAACCTCGCATGATGTTTCCATAAGAAGCGAGTGCAGTAACTATGTGTTTATTCTGCAGCGCTGTGAGAGAATAAGAAGTTGAAACTTGATGGTTATGGATGGTCACTCATTATGTCTCAAGCAGTCATTGATAAGATGAGAAATTCCATACTTTCCACAGGATGCTCGATTCCTGATAGTTTGCGTACCTGTGCAGAGACCTCATTTCGTTTGACAGTAAGGTACAGGCTCTGAATGAACTCTGAACAGTTTCTTGCACACTTACTGTGTGACCCTATACTCAATGTTAGATTGTACACAATCCTGTCAGAAGCTATAATACCTTCATTCTGAAACAGTTAGCCATGAACAGGCTCCTTGATGTCATCCTCAGTTAAAAACTGCCTTGATATCAGGATCAGTCGCTCTTAGCTAAGCCCTTGTATGACAGACAATGGTTTCTTCAAACAGAGAGTAGTGAATGTCAGGAATTCTCTATTCCATAGAGTCAGGGGAGCTAGAACATTGAAAGATCTCTGAATGGTCTTCCCTGTTTCTGTGCACCAGGTTATAGCAGTAAGTGGCCTCCAACTGTTCCTGTCTAGCAGGTTGGAGGGGTGGAATGGAACATTGGCACATCGCACTCAGGAGCAAGATTAGTGGTTCGAAACTATAAAACCTCTCCACCAGGCGCTATGTTTGTGGATGATCAGGTTGTGGTCTCAGCCCCATTTTCCTGTCTGTATCCCATTATCCATGACCCAATCACTGTCAATAATTTAATGAACTTTAGCAACTTGCATCACTTTCTCTGACAGTTCATTCCATACACACACTACAGACTGCATGAACATTTTGTCCCTTTAATGTCTTTCTCCTCTCACCTTAAGCCTTTGTCTGATAGTTTTAGACTCACCGATCCTGGGAAAAAGACCTTGGATATTCAGCTTATCCATGTTCCTCATGATTTTATATACCTCTATAATGTTACGTCTCAGCCTCCGATGCTCCAGAGCAATCAATCCCCAGTCTGTTCAGCCTCTCCCTGGAGCTCAATTCCGCCATGCCCGGCAATAACCTTGTAAATCATTTCTGCACCCTCTCAAGTTTAGCAACATCCTTTTATATCAATGAGAACCAAATTAGACACAATATTCTAAATGCCACCTCACTAACATCCTGCCCGGTTGCTATATGACCTCTCAGCTTGCATACTCAACGTACTGAAAAATAAAGACAAACACACCAAACTGTTTCTTCACCACCGTGTCTACAGGCGACTCCACTTTTAAGGAACAATGATCCTGCACTCTTTTGTTCAACAACACTCCCCAGGACCCTACCATTAATTGTATATGTCCTGCAGTATTTTTCTTTTCCAAAATGCAGCGCTTCACGTTTATCTAAATTTAATTCAATCTTTCACTCCTTGGCCCATTGCCCCATCTGATCAAGGTCCCATTGTACCCCAAGGTAAATCTTGCTGGCCACTGCACCTCCAATCTTGATGTCATTTGTAAACCTAATAAACAGGCAAATATTCACATCCAATTCATTTATATTAATGACAAAGGCAGTGGACTCATCACCTTGTGTTACACCACTGGTCACAGGGTTCCAGTCTGAAAAACAGTCTTCTATCAACCTCTGCCTCCTACCTTCACTTTAATTTTGCAGTGTATTGGCTCGCTTACCTTGGATCCATTTATGACCTCAACTTAAAAATTTGTCTGTCATGCGGAATCCTGTCGAATGCATTGCTGAACGTTGTATGGACAGTGTTTACCACACTACCTTCATTAAACTTGTTTGTCACCTCTCCAAAAAACGCAATTAATTTTGTTAGAAATGACTTCCCATGTACAAAACCATGTAGACTATACCTAATCAGTAGTTGCATCTGCAATTGCATGTAAATGCTTTCCCTCACAATCCTCTCCAACAACGTGCGCACTATTTACATCAGGCTCATCGATCTATCCTTCAGGGCACTATTCACTTCCCTCGTCCCATCATTCCACTCCTCACTGCAAACGCTAATGTAACCAGATTGGTGGTTTGACCAACAAGATAGGTCGCAGACTGGGTCAGGGTTAGGAACAAATTAGGCAGGATTCTTTAATCAGCCAAAATTGACAAATTTATCACCCAAACAAAGTTACTCAAATTACGTTGGAAAGCTACATGACAAACAGTTTGGATATTACAAAGCTGAGCAACAATATTTCTCTTTCTAAACATACTGACACATGCACACGTTTGATGACCAACAGAACAACAACATCTCAGTACAGCGTTAATTTAGAAGAACTGTGCCCAAATATTAATTGAATTCATTATGAAAGGGAACATTAGTGATTGTTCCAAATATCATTCAGCTTATGGAGCTATTCTGTTCTTACATGCTACTGGTAATGGGATGACTTCCTGGAATAGGTGATTTTGCTGAATTCCCTTTACTTCAGGCAGTGGGGCGATTCCAGTGATTGATCAACAGGAATCCTCCATGATTGGCAAAGATGATTCAGGAGTTTTCAGCTCACACACATTGCTGGGAAGAGGAACACGGAGAGGGAGGGAGCCACAGGCTGTTCCTTCTCAGGAAGAATACATTTCCTGCCTCTTTGATTTGAATCTCACAATAACATCATCCAGCCCCAAACTGGACCAAATGAGGTCTCTTCGGACAGTGTTTGAACTGTACGACCCATTGCATTCCCTTCTCCATGTAGGTAGATAATTGCTGCTGTCGTATGCAGAGCCAATACGTTCGTAACAAATAGCTCCATTAGATTTGAAGATGTGTTTACATGTTCCGGTATACTTTTAAAATACACTTTTTTAATTTCTTCATAATATCTGTTTTTAAATTAATACATCTTCGTCTTAAATTACTTCTCCAGTCTATTCTCGCATACAAGATGAAATATTCATCAGGTTTTCACCAGCTTAAAACCTTATATGGTCAATAAGAACATTTCTCATTCTCAGGCCTAAACATCTAATCGTACATAACATAATGCCTTCAACCCAAGAATGAGTAAAGAGAAACATCTTTGAAAAGTTTCAAAACACTTTGTTTTTCACTTCAGTGGAATTACAACCACACACAGTCCATCAGATGTCGTCTCAGCAACGGCCTGTACAGATGCAGTAAAACATCCTTAAGATCAGACACAATACTCTTTACAAGAAAAAAGTATCATTGCATTTATTTTCCAAATCACCTGCTGCATCTACAAACTAACATGATGTGATTTACGTACCAGGACACAGGAATCCCTTTGTACCACCGAGTTCTGCATTCTGCCTCCAGTTACATAGTTTATGGTGTTATATGGGGTGTAGGTTTGCTCGCTGATCTGTAGTTTTGTTATCCAGACGTTTCATTACCTGGCTAGGTGACATCATCAGTGGCGACCTCCAAGTGAAGCGAAGCTGTTGTCTCCTGCTTTCTATTTATATGTTTGTCCTGGATGGGGTTCCTGGAGTTTATGGTGATGTCATTTCCGGTTCGTTTTCTGAGGGTTGATAGATGGTATCTAGATCTATGTGCTTGTTTATGGCGTTGTGGTTGGAGTGCCAGGCCTCTAGGAATTCTCTGGCATGTCTTTGCTTAGCCTGTCCCAGGATAGATGTGTTGTCTCAGTCGAAATCGTGTTTTTTTTTTCTCCGTGTGGAGGGCTATGAGGGAGAGAGGGTCGTGGTCTTTTTGGGGCTGGCTAGTGTTCGTGTTTCTTGGTAGCTACCTTTCTTCCTGTTTGACCTACGTAGTGTTTGTGGCAGTCCTTGCATGGAATTTTGTAGACGACGTTGGTTTTATCCATGGGGTGTACTGGGTCTTTTAAGTTTGTTAGTTTTTGTTTGAGAGTGTTGGTGGGTTTATGCTTCCTCCAAAACTCAAACTTCCCGTCACTGACGTTGTGCATTTTTTTTTTGCTGAAGGTTTGCTCACGACCCTCCCCTGTCTGTATCCCATTGCAGACATCGTGTCACCACTTGACATCTTATGAATGACTATTCTGGTGTCTGAGCAAATTGAGCTCCAGTCCATTCAGCCCCTTCATCCAAATCAATAATGTAGGTTGCAGTCTGTTGGTGACCCCATACTGATCCCTGAGGAATTCCACTAGTAACAGCTTTCCAACCTGAAAATAAATAAAAATCACTACTCTGTATTTCCTGGTAGCTAACCAGAGCTCTCGTGTTCCTGTGTAGCTGCCCAAAAAGGTTGCATAGCCTCCTGCTATGCTGTGCAACTGATTTTCGATTTGTTTCTGATCTCAGTGAACCTCCTTCCGGCCATTTGTTTCCAGATGATCAGGTATAGTTCGTAATGTCAAAGATCCTGATCCCTGAGAGTTTAAAAATGAGCACAGAATATAGACTAAGATATGGGGGCTCTCTACCCGGTCGGAAATGTGGTCGGAAATGTGGTCTTACAGATGCAGCAATAGAACCTTTCTGCAATATCAGTTCAATATCAATTTTCACCAGACAGACACTGAGGACGAGGGGATATTTCCTATTAGACTGATTAACATGTGTCCCCTTAACAACGCAACCAATAATCTTAATCATTAATTTCATCTTTGGCTGTTGGTGCTGTGTTGAAAAATTGTCGCAGTTACTACACATTAAAGTAAACTATTGTCTTTGAGAGGTGACCTTATACATGTTTATAAAGTCACGAGGGGCATGGAAAGGATAAATAAGCAAGGTCTTTTTCCTTGGGCAAGGGAGTTCAGAACTCAAGGACACATGTTTAAGGTAAGAAGGGAACGATATCAAAGTGACCTAAGGGGTAACTTGTTCACACAGAGTATGATGTACTGAATGAGCTGCCAGAGTATGTGAGGGAGTCTGGTGTGATTATAATATTTAACGTCATCCAGATAGGTATATGGAAAGGAATGATTCAGAGGGATATGGGTGAAATGCTGGCAAATGAGCCTAAATTACTGTAGGACATCTGGTTGGCACGGATGAGTTGGACCACAGAGTCTGTTTACCTGATGTATATCTCTACTACACTATGACTGAATCCTTCATTCTATTCTTGTGTATCTCCTTAGAGGGGCAGAATGGGCTCCTCCTGCCTCATTGCAGTGGTATTGACTGGCTGAGTGGGGTCTTCCTCTCCCTCTGTAATAGACACAAAGGGTGCAGTGAGAGAACAACTTATGAGATAGAAGCTCCAGCCGGCTGCTCAGTTTACAAAAATTATGGCTGGTATGTTTGCGGCTGAAAACTCTTTTCCTGTCTATTCCCAATAAACACTGACTCCCCAGTCCAACAAAGGTCAGTCAAGGCCAGCATTGAATATCTTCAAAGGCACAGTCTTCACTGTTCCCTGGGCATGAGAATACCACAGATAGCACAACTCTAAGGCGATAAGCGCATCCTTATCTCAGTCTTCAGTGGGGGAATCCTCTAAATTTAAAAGTGTATGAACTTCACAGCAAGTCACCTTCTCTTTTTTTTAGACATTAAGGCACAACGAATATGAAGGAAATTGGCCATTCAGCCCCTCAAACCTATCCCACCTTGCCATTGACTCTGTTAAGTAAAGTATTTATTAAACTCAGTCTCACTGCTCTTTTGGGCAGACATTTCAGATAGCGTAAACCATAGAACTGGAGCAGAACTGGAGTGTTTGATCCATCGAGTCTGATCAACTGTTCAATCATGGCTGACGTGTTTAGCAACAAAGTTCACCCGCCTTGTCATGGTAATGCTTGATCCCCTTATCAATCAAATCATATCTATCTCTGCCTTAAACACAGAACTGTGCCTGTGTCTCTGTATGTCTGTGTGTGTGTTTATGATTATTGGCGGGATACAGAGGATAGTGGAGGAGGGTTGTCTTTTGGACTGCAGGCTTGTGACCAGCGGCGCTCCACAGGGATTGGTGCTGGATCCACTTTTGTTTGTCATTTATATCAATAATTTAGATGTAAATAATAGAAGGCATGGCAAGCACGTTTATGGAAGACATCAAGATTAGTTATATCGTGGAAGGTGAAAAAAGTCACATAAAATTATAAAGAGATCATAATTAATTGCATCAATGAATCATAGAGTTGTACAGCACACCGTTTGGTCCAACTCATTTGTGCCAAACAGATGTCGTAAATTAACTTTGTTTCATTTTCCAGCATTCTTTCCATATCCCGCTAAACCCTTCTAATTCATGTCCCTATCCGGATACCTTTTAAATGTTGTAATTGTACCAGCCTCCACCACTTCCGCAAGCAGCTCATTGCATACATGCACCACCCTCTGTCCATCTCACCTTAAATCTATGTTCTTTAGTTGTGTACTTCCCAACCCTGGGATAAAGAACCTGTCTATTCACACTATTCATGGACTTCATGATTTTATAAACCACTACAATGTGCAAATGTGCCTCAAATCAACACGAACGGCTGTGTTTTCAGTCATCCAGGGCCTAAATTTTGAAATTCAATACTGACACCTCTTCCTTCTCCATCAAGTCACAATTCTAAAACCATTTTAATCAACTTGTTCAACCGTTTAATTAAACAGCTCTGTGGGATTTGAATTTAGACTTTCAGGCTCAGAGGTAGGGACACTGCAACCACTTGGCAAAAATCCCTAAAGCTGCAACATTATTCTTCTGTGCGTTTGTTCATCAGACTGTTTTGAAATACTGTAACATACCTCCGTGACAGGCATGACTTGTATCTGGTTCAGAGTCATGGGCGTTACCCACTACACAAGACTTAAACAATGCCCAGATTTTGGGTCACATTTCAAATGTCAGCTTTCAGCTCGGTGTGGATTCATCATTTTTTTTTTACTGAATTTCACAGTTAAAAGAATTACATTGCTTCACAGATGAAAGGTATCCACCTCAAATATAGATGTTAAGTTTATGTGCTCTGCCTTTGTGATAAACGATGAAGATCTTTAATTGTTTGGCTATGATTTACACCTCAAGTGGCTATTATCTGACATCTGCAATATGAGTGAAAGCCATCCTGCAGACACACTCTGCACTTTGAAGGATCTGGAGTAGATATTTATCACTGAACACCAGAGATGAAGAAAGAGCATACTTTCTGGATCAAAAACATGAATCACTCTTTCCCGCCTGTAAAGTGTGTCTGCTCTCTTCTTAAAACCACAAACTGATTCAAGGCAGCGGACCACTTTCCAGCTTTTCTTCCCCAGTACTATCACTCACTGGGCTGAGGAATGGCGGATGGAGTTTAGTTTCGATATATACAAGGTATCAGAATTTGGTAAAACAAACAACGAGAGGACATATACAATTCAATGTCAGGCCATTGGTAGTGTTCTAAAAAAAAGAGATCTCGGGGTTCTGGTATATTTCTTTAAAGTTTGCACCATAAGTAGTCAGGGTGGTTATGAAGGTGTTTGACTTGCTGGCTTTCAGTGCTCAGACCTTTGAGTACAGGAGGTGGGACATTATCTTCAGATTGTGCTAGACATTCGTGAGGTCTCTCCTGAAGTACTGTGTGCAGTTCTGGTCCCCCAGGCACATTGAGGATATTACTAAACTGGAGAGGTTCAGAAAAGATTTACCAGGCTTTGTTGGGAATGGAGTGTTTAAGTTATAAGAACAGGCTCGATAGACGGGGACCTTTTCCGCTGCAGCGTAGAAGGTTGAGACATTATCAACCTTACAGAGATTTGTAAAACAATGAGGGGTATAGATAATGTTGACTGGCAGGTGCCCTTTCTTTAGGGTAGTTGGTTTCAAGACTGGAGGCAATTTTAAGATGACAGGAGAAAGTTTTACAGCAGACATAGTGTCATAGAGCTGTCCAGCATGGAAACAGACCCTTTTATCCAACTCGTCCCTACTGACCAGATGTCCTTAATTAATGTAGTTCCATTTGCTAGCATTTGGCCCATATCCGCTAAACACTTCCTATTCATGTGCCCATGCAGATGCCTTTTAAATGTTATAATTGCACCAGCCTCCATAACTTCGTCTGGCAGTTCAGAACATGCACAGTACCCTCTAATTGAAACTGTTGCCCCTTAGATCCGTTTTAGGTCTTTCTCTTCTCACCTTCAACCTATTCCCTGCAGCTTTGGAACGTGCTAGCTTGGGGGAAAGACCTTGGCTATCCACGCTATCCATTCCACTTATGACTTTGGAACCTCTAAGATCACCTCGCAACGTCTGATGCTCCAGGGAAAATAACCCCGGCCTAGTCAGCCTCTCCATAAATCTCAGAACCCGCAACCCTGGCAGTGCCTTTGTAAATGTTATTCTGAATCCTTTCAGGTTTCACCATCCTTCCTCTATAATCGAAACCGTAATTGCACGAAGTATTCAAAAGTGGCCTAACCAATGTTCTGTACAGCCGCAATATGACCTCCCAATCTTATATTAAATGCACTGACCAACAGCGGCAAGCATATCAAACACCTTCTTCACTATCCTATATACCTGCGACTCCATTTGCAAACTTCTATGAACCTGCACTCCAAGATCTCTTTGTTTAGCAACACTCCCCAGGAACTTATTTTTAAATGTGTAAGCCAAGCCTTGATTTTCCTTTGCAAAATGTAGTACTTCACATTTATCGAAATTAAACTCCATTTGCCACTCCTCAGCCCATTGGTCCATCTGATCAAGTTCCCGTTATACTCTGAGGTAACCTTTTTCTCTGTCCCCTGCATCTCCAACTTTGGTGTCATCTATAAATGTAGTAATCATGCCTCCTATGTTCATATCCAAATCATTTATATAAATGACAAATAGCAGTGCACTCGGCACCAAACTTTGTGGCACTCCACTGGTCACATGCCTCCTGTATGAAAAGCAAACCATCAGCACCACCCTCTGCCTTATACCTGTTAGCCAGTTCTGTATCCAAGTGGCTACTTCTCCTTGTATTCCATGAGCTCTAACCTTGCTAACCAGTCTACCATGATGTACTTACTGAAATCCATATAGATCATGTGCACTGTTCTGCCCTCGTCAATCCTTTTCATTACTTCTTCAAGAAAAAATGATCGAGTTTGTATGACATGATTTCCCATGTACAAAGCCAAGTTGACTATCCCTAATTGGTCCTTGTCGTTCCAAATACATTACATCTTGTCCCTCAGGATTCTGTCCAATAACGTGCCCACCACCGATGTCAGGATCATTGGTCTAAAGTTCTCTTGCTTTTCCTTCCCAGTTTGTTTAATGATTACACCACGTTAGTCAGCCTCATGTCTTCCAGCACCTCACCTTTGGCTATTGATGATAAGAGCTGGAAATGTGTTGCTGGAAAAGCGCAGCAGGTCAGGCAGCATCCAGCGAACAGGAGAATCGACGTTTCGGGCATAAGCCCTTCTTCATGAAAGGGATTATGCCCGAAACGTCGATTCTCCTGTTCCCTGGATGCTGCCTGACCTGCTGCGCTTTTCCAGCAACACATTTCCAGCTCTGATCTCCAGCATCTGCAGACCTCACTTTCTCCTATTGATGATAAGAACATGCCATTAAGATTCCCAGCGCTCACTTCCCGAGCTTCCCACAGAGTTCTCATATATACCTGATCAGGACCCATGAAGTGCGTTGTTATTACTCATCATTTCGTTTGTGTTTGGATGAACGTCCTAAGAAGTGATGGACGTGGGTAAAGTTACAACGTTTAAAAGACAGTTGATGAAGTACAAGTATAAGGGAAGGTTTGGGAAAATATGGTCCAAGCGCATGCAGGTGGGACTGGTTTAATTTGACATTATCATCAGCATGGACTGTATGAGCCGATAGGTCTGTTTCCAAACACCCAGCGAAATTCTATGACACCATGTCTGTTTGTATGTCCAAGCATGTATCTGCATATTTCTTTCTGCACTTGCCTACTTTTGTGTGTCTATATGTGTCTCTGTGTGCCCCCTGTGTGTATCTATCTCTCTGTGCATGTTATGTATCTGTTTCTGTGTGTATGTCTGCGTCTGTCGATGTGTCTGTGTGAGTGTGTGTCAGTGGTACTGTAAGGTGCTGCCGTCACGCTGTCCCTCGTAAACTGAATCCCCGATGATTCTCACTCTCCACTCCCACCTGTACAGTGGTCTGGGGAGGCCAGCAGAGACTGACAGCAACAGAAAGCTCAGCTGGCATGGCAGCATCTGTGGACAGAAGTGAAAGCTAACGTTTCAGGTAGAGTGGCCCTTCCTCAGTGTTCGTGTCAGGGGGATATTACATCACTTTAAGCACAACAGAGACTGTCAGTCTCGCCCCACACTGATACACACAGGTACACACAAACACTAATACAGAGTCATAGAGACACTCACTAATACTCGGAAACTTATAGAGACATGGGGTGTCTTTCGGTAATTCACTAGTTCCATGTTTTTCTTGTCAATATTTCACTTACTCTGTCTGGTGTGTGTCAGTATTTAAGTCTGTCCTCAGGGAGTGTGTGAATATTGCACGTGCTCACAATAGTGTGTGAGTCGGTATTTCTGTGTGGCGTGTGACTGTCGGACAATTTCAATGTTTGCAGATACCAAACCTGGAAGAATTATAAAGTTTGTGATAGACTGTGTGGAACTCCAACAGGACAATCGCACGTTGGTGTAGTTTTCAGGTTTATGGCAGATGAGGTTCAATTCAGAGCAGTGTGAGGTGATGCACTTCGGTAGGAAGAACATTGAAATACAATATATAACAGGCTGTGCTGTTATAAAAGGAGTGTAGGAACAGAAGACCCTGGGTGTATATGAGCACAGATTATTGAAGATGTCAGGACAAGTGGGGAGAGCAGTAACTATCACAGATTAGTTTCAGTATCTGAGCTGTTTACAGGGGGAGGTGTAGGAGGGAGTCTCGGTGCTCCCTTCCTGGGAGGTGGTGGTGACGATGTGATGTGAGCCCACCCTCCTGCCCACCGAGACCGTGGGGATTCCATTTGTACCAGCTCGACACAAAAGGGAAATGGCATCAGGGCCACAGCTTGTAAGTTGTGCCGGGGGAAAACGGAGCTGCCAGTGGGTTTAAAGTGAGAATTTCCCTTCACTGAACATTGCCCCTTACTCGGTTGGTGGGATGTGGATGTTTCAGAATCTCCACACGAGGCGTCCAGATCCTCTCCCAAACGTACCAGAGTCCTCCCCACATGGCGGGGGGAGGGGGCGAGGGAACGGATATCGGGCACTCCACCGCCCGGCTTGGCCCTTTCTGTCCTACTCCAGGCTGTTTCTCCTGGAATGGGAGGAAGGGAGTGAGTGTAGGAGCGGGTGGCCTTGCTCTTAGTGCTGGTGCAGGTGGGGAGGCTGGACATGGTGAGGTGTCCGGAGGGAGTCAGTCCACGGTGATGTGTCCATGCAATGCTGTTAGTGTAAGGTGTGCAGTGGAGGGGGAGAGAGAGAGATGGGGGTGGGGGGGGGGGGGGGGGGGAAACAGTGAGAGTGGTGGAGCATGAGCCTTGTTCGGGAGTTGGTGCTATAACAGATATACAGTGACTGTGAGGGAACAGAGAGAATACAGTGATCCTTATACTGACAGAATGTGGAAGGATTTTGATGCTTGTCCTGTATTGCTGGACATTTCTTCAGGCTGCAGATACCGCATTGAGGTGCATGATGAGCTCAGACCATGTTCAGTCTGTCTGGCGGTGTGGCCCCCTCTGGGAAGAATATGGTCCTCCTCTGTACTAGCCCACCAACCAGGATGTCCTTGCCCCATCTTCATCGTATATTTGCCCCTTATCTGCCATACTTGGGGTAAACTGTGCAGGACAGCTCTGAATTGAGAAAGCGGAACCATGTGCCCATTGGCCTTTTAAAGATGGCACCAGTGCCAGGGATCTTGTATTATCCAGGGATATCCGGGCGATGGTGAGTACCTCCAGCCATGATGGGTGGGAGAATCGGGATGGCATTGAATGAGAGGGATACCATGGGGTGGGTGGGTAGTTAATAAGGTGAGTTAAGTAAGATAGTACCAAGAAATTAGCACGACCTCTTGCAGACAATCCCTCTGTCACACTCAAGAAAAATGTCACTGAGACAAGTTATTGTTAGATTCAGCCCGATGAATCGAAGTCTGTACTGACCCTTCTCCAAGTTACAAAGCTGCAGAACAAATGCTCATCCAATACTTTCCATCATCTGACCTCACACCAATATCCCCGTTCACCCATCATTCCTGGAAACACTGGCTTATGTTGCAGGATACTGTTGAAAAGTTTACATTTCAACATTCCGGACATGCGAACACATCCATCCATGGCAATGTCTCTCACTTTCGCCCTCTCTGTCTATACCCCAAACTCCTCCCATTTGTTGATATTTAAACTGATTCCCAGGCGATCGCTCTCTGGCAGTCATGTTCACACCCACAGTACCCCTTATAATGACACAGTGCAGATATGGAGCTGTAAATGGACGGGAACTGCACATTCTGTCACTCTCAGCATGGCCTGCAAGTTTCTCCACGCTGGACAGTGATCTAACACAGTGTTACTGAGCAATGTACTGGAGTGGTGGACACAGTTCCACATCCTGGTCACATGTCTTAGCTGGGTTTATAAATCAATGCACTGCCGTGGTCTGCATACCTTTCCACTCTGAGTAGATTGTGGCTTTCATTGTACAGTACATCAGGCAGGTCTGCACAGTGCTCCGTGCTGAAAACATTTCTGATCTGGGTTTATAGATCAATGCACTGCAATGGTCTGCCCAGTGTTCCAAGCTCGAACGATTGCAGGGTTGTGTTCAGCAGTACACGAGCCTGGTCTGCACAGTGCTTCATGCTGAACAGATATCTCCTTCGGATTTATGGTGTCACGGCTGGTTGTTTGAGGTGAATTGAGAATGTGATATAACTAATCACTCCAGTCGATATGGCAATGACTTTATTTTTGTTCTCATTCTTGTGATTGGATCCTCCAAATTCTGATTCCTCCGGCCAGTCCCATTCTTCAGTCTACTTGCATATTTCGGCAATTTGCCCCATGTGTAATTGCCTAGTTATATCTTGATTAACTGCCCTGTCTATTGTCCTGATCTTTGACGTTGCTCACCCTGGAGCATTGGGATTCACCACGATAAACCTCAGTGAGGTCACTCCTCAGACTCAACGCTCAAGGGACCATAGCCCCAGCCCATTCGCACTCACCGTGTAGCTCAATATCACTCGCTACGACAACATCAGCAACATGCTTGTAAATCTTTACTGCACCCTTTCAAGTTTAACAACATCTTTTCTATAGCATGGAGAACAAAATTCAAGGCAGTATTACAAAAGTGGCTGAACCTAGAGAGTAGGCGAAAGTGAGTACTGCAGATGCTGGAGATTAGAGTCGAGAGTGTGGTCTGGAAAAGCACAGCGGGTTAGGCAGCATCCGATGAGTAGGAAAGGCAATGTTTCAGGCAAAACTCCGATTCCTGCTAATGGGCTTTTGCTCAAAACATCGATTTTCCTGCTCCTCGGATGCTGTGTGATCTAGCCGGCTTTTACAGTACCATACGCTGAACCCAGTGTATATCTCAGATGGCCCTCTTCTTCAAAAAACGCAATTTCCCCTCCCACTTGATCGACGATGCCCTGCAGCCGATCTTATCCAATTCCCACACCTCTGCCTTCGAATCCCACACCTCCTAATGCAACAGGAAAATAACATCCCTGTTCCTCACCTTCCACACCACCAAACCTCCAGTTACAATATATTTTCCTCCCCCATTTGCGCCATATACAAACAGATCCCACCACCAGAGATATATTTCCCTCCCCACCCCTATCTTCATTCAATAAAGACCGTTCCCTCCGTGATACCTCATCAGGTCAACATCCCCCACGAAAACACTCTCCCATCGCAACTCCTTCCCCTGCCACTGCAGGAATCGCAAAACCTGCGTCCTTACCTCCCCCTCCCTCACCACCGCCCAAGGCTCCAAAGGATCCTTCCATATCCATCAGAGTTTTAATGGCGCTTCCAGACACACCATCTACTGCATCCGTTGCTCCCGATGTTGTCTTCTCCCCATTGGGGAGACAGGGCGCTAACATGCGGCACACATCAGAGAACTTCTCCTGGACACCCGCACCAGCCAACCCCACTGCCCCATGGCCAAACATTTCAGCACACCCTCCCACTCCGCCAAGGTCCTGGGCCTCCTCCACCACCACCCCCTAACCACTGGATGCCTAGAGGGAGAAAGCCTCATCTTCCACCTTGGGACCCTGCAATCACACGGGATCAATGTGGATTTCACTAGTTTCCTCATTTTCCTTTCCCACACATTAACCTTCCAACTCAGCATAGCCTCCATGACCTGTCCTACCTGCCCATCTTCATTCCCACCTTTCTGCTCCACGATCGTCTCCGACATATCACCTCCACCCACAACTTCAGCTACCTATCACATTCTCAGCTACTTTTCCTCATTCCTATCCCATTTCCATTTATCTCTCAGCACCTTCGGGCTACAAGCCTCATTCCTGATGAAGGGCTGACACATGAAATATGGTTTCTTCTGCTCTTCGGATGCTGCCTGAAGGGCTGTGCTTTTCCAGCACCACATTCTCGACTCTGACCTCCAACATCTGCAATCCTCACTTTCTCCCTTGAGTTGGTGTATTCAAAATTTTCCCCACCAGACGTTTTATGCAGCCGGTCAGTTATTTCATCCCAGTCTCCTTTTATAAACAGAATGGAACTTATACAGCCTTGCACAGCTCTGGAAATTCTCCCAGATACAAGGAAATCGTAAAAAGAAAAATTGAAAGATGGTCGGTTCGTCAGTAACCCTCATCCATTCCATCCAGACTGAGTAAATATTCCCTTTTATTATGATTTGAAATGTGATGTAAGGAAGGGGTTAACTGAACCTGTTTGTTCAGTGACTGTGATTAATGTCAGTCTCTATGTATTGTAATTATTCCAGTGGAGAGTTTCCATCTTTTACTGATAAATGGGCTCGGTCAACATGTTATTCCACACTATGAGCGGGGGGAATCAAAGACAACACTAACAGGGATCAGTGGTTCCAGAGAGACTGGGAAGAATCTGAGAACTTTAGACTGGAATGTTCCAACAATGGACAGGGGTTTATCCGATTCTGTTTGGTATCTTTCTACATATTATGATCGGTTGTCGTTATCATGGCGGATCTATTATGCTCTTCGCATTATTCAATATATTTATTGTCCTCTCCTGTCTATCGTTGCTGTCCCTGGTATGTCTCACTGTCCAGATATTTTTTTCTGTGAACCATTTATGACTGCATTTCTGTTCTTTCATATAGTATAGAATTCTTGCCACCAATAGTATTCCTGGTGATACTTTGACTCCAATTCAATTCCTGTCTCCCTCCATGTTTCTGACAGGATTATTCATGAGTCACTATGTTGACCTACTCAGTTGCAGATGTGAACCATTGTCTCACTGCCCTTGTTATTTAAATATTGGGACCTTGGAGGTCATTGTCGTCTATTATGTTTGCAAACTCGACTTCCTTCCTGGGATTCCATTCTATCCCTGGCCAATATATTTTATTTTCATTCATTTGTGGGACTTGTGTGTTACTGGCTGGCCAGCATTGATAGCCCATCTCTATTTGCCCTTGAGAAGGTGACAGTGAGCTGACGTCTTGAATCGCTGCAGTCTACCTGCTGTGGGCTGACCCACAATGCCAATAAGGAGGGAATACCAGGACTTTGACCCAACGATTGTGAAGGATAATCAGTATATTTCCAAATCAGGGTGGTGAGTGGCTTGGTATGGGGGGACGGTGGGAGGTGAAACATGCAGGTGTTGTTTGAAACAGGCGAGTCTCAACATTGATGATCCCTTTGCCCTGACCATTATTAACTTTAAATATTCACTGCTCCATAATATACTTCACTGTCTTAACCCATCTGCTGTTTGAACCTTGAGCTGTGAAATACAGACTTAATTATGACAACAGTCTGCTGCTGACACTGTCGGGTTGAAACCTGCAGAAACAAAGGTGATTCGAAATCATATCAAAATACCATCCGTCTGACATTCCTGTGCACGCTGATATATATCGCTGTTGTGTTTAGCAATGCCTGTATTTTAATATTCTTAAGCACTTTATCTCAGCTGTCCATGAAACTTCCCTCAGTCTCTTTGTGTCGATTATCCAAATCTCCAGTTGTTCATAGTTGACCTGTTTTCCTTCAAGTCCATTTTCTCTCAAGCAATGATTGTCACATTCAACCACCCCAAATGCGCACACACACACACACACACACACACACACACACACACACACACACACACACACACACACACACACACACACACACACACACACACACACACACACACACACACACACACACACACACACACACACACACACACACACACACACACACACCCTTATACTGGTCCAATGGAGGTAGAAACCTTCCCCTCCTGTGTGTAATTGATTTGTGTATCGTTCCCATCTGATAGTAAAGGTTAGCTATACCCCTCTTGTTGGGTAGATAATCCAATTTACTGAGCAATGCACTAACATGGCCTGCACATCTCTCCATGTTGGTCTGTCATCTTGCCCCAGGTTATGCTGCTTGAAATGTTCTGTGAAGCCGATTCAGAATTTGATGCAACAACTATTTCAGCTGATCAGAAAATAACTTTATTTAATGTTCTCATTCTTGTAACTTTGCTCTCTAAGGGTTCAATCCTGCAGTTAGTCCCACTACCCAGTCTTTTTCTACATATTTCCACAACATGATCTCAGTTAATTAACTGTCTGTTTCTGTTTTTAATGTGAATCTCTCTGTCCCTCTGTAACTTTCCCTGGTCTTGGTTTTTGGCTTGCTAATGTATCACGTGCTGGCATTGTTAAGCTCAGAAACAGTGAAATGGTGTGTGTCAGGCTACTGTCCACTTTCCGGTGCGTCCCATGTGGTGTTCCATGGACGGGGGAGGGTGGTGTGTGTAAGGCTGCTGTCCACTTCCCGATGTGTTCCATGTGGTGTTCCATGGACTGGGGACGGCGGTGTGTCTCAGGCTGTTGTTCACTTCCTGGTGTGATCCATGTGGTGTTCCATGTTGGATAGGGGGATGTGTGTCGGTCTGCTGTTCACTTCCCGGTGTGTGTCATGTGCTGCTCCATGTTGGATAGGGGTTTCAGCAGCTTTGACTCACATCTTTTAAACTTCATCTGTGCCTGGCAACTGAACGTCTGACTTCTGTGTTTGTGCCTTTGAGCTGATCGTGTGGTCAGTAACACAAGGAAGCCCTTGTGTTAAAATGGTATAACGGCTGCAGAAAGGCAGTTCGAGGATGATCTGCCTTTGGAGGTAGTATGGGCTGAAGTCAGAAATAGGAAAGGTGCAGTCACGTTGTTGGGTGTTTGCTATCGCCCCCCCCCAATCCCCCCCCCCCCTCCCCCCAATAGCAGCAGAGATGTGGAGAAACAGATTGGGAAACAGATTTTTGAAAGATGCAGAAGCCACAAGGTAGTAGTCATGGGCGATTTCAACTTCCCAAATATTGATTGGAAGCTCTTTAGATCAAGTAGATTGGATGGGGCGGTGTTTGTGCAGTGTGTCCAGGAAGCTTTTCTAACTCAGTATGTAGATTGTCCGACCAGAGGGGAGGCCATATTGGATTTGGTACTCGGTAATGAACCGGGACAAGTGATGGGCTTGTTAGTGGGTGAATATTTTGGTGATGGTGACCACAATTCTGTGACTTTCACCTTGGTTATGGAGAGAGATAGGTGCGTGCAACAGGGTAGGTTTTACAATTGGGGGAAGGGTAATTACGATGCTGTAAGACAGGATCTGAGGAGCATAAGTTGGGAGCATAGGCTGTCAAGGAAGGAGGTCGTGGAAATGTGGAACTTTTTCAAGGAACAGATACGACGTGTCCTTGATATGTATGTACCTGTCAGGCAGGAAAGAAATGGTCGCGTGAGGGAACCTTGGTTGACGAGGGAGGTTGAATGTCTTGGAAAGAGGAAAAAGGAGGCTTACATAAGGTTGAGGAAACAGGGTTCAGATAGAGCAGTGGAGGGATACAGGATAACCAGAAGGGACCTGAAGAAAGGGATTAGGAGAGCTAAGGGAGGGCATGAATAATCTTTGGCGGATAGGATCAAGGATAACCCAAAGGCATTTTATGCGTATGTGAGAAACATGAGAATGACGAGAACGAGGGTAGGTCCGATCAAGGACAGTAGTGGGAGACTGTGTATTGAGTCGGAAGAGATAGGAGAGGTCTTGAATGAGTACTTTTCTTTAGTATTTACGAACGAGAGGGACCGTATTGTTGAAGAGGAGAATGTGAAACGGACTGGTAAGCTAGAGGAGATACTTGTTAGGAAGGAAGATGTGTTGGACATTTTGAACAACTTGAGGATAGACAAGTCCCCCGGGCCTGATGGGATATATACTAGGATTATGTGGGAAGCAAGAGAGGAAATTGAAGTACCGTTGGCAATGATCTTTTCGTCTTCACTGTCAACGGGGGTGGTACCAGGGGCCTGGAGAGTGGCGAATGTTGTGCCCCTGTTCAAAAAAGGGAATAGGGATAACCCCAGGAATTGCAGGCCAGTTAGTCTTACTTCGATGGTAGACAAAATAATGGAAAGGGTACTGAGGGATAGGATTTATGAGTATCTGGAAAGACACTGCTTGATTAGGGACAGCCAGCACGGATTTGTGAAGGGTAGGTCTTGCCTTACAAGTCTTATTGAATTCTTTGTGGAGGTGACCAAGCATGTGGATGAGGGTAGAGCAGTGGATGTAGCATACATGGATTTTAGTAAGGCATTTGATAATGTTCCCCATGGTAGGCTTATGCGGAAAGTCAGGAGGCATGGGATAGAGGGAAATTTGGCCAATTGGATAGAAAACTGGCTAACTGGTCGAAGTCAGAGAGTGGTGGTAGATGGTAAATATTCAGCCTGGAGCCTAGTTACAAGTGGAGTTCCACATGGATCAGTTCTGGGTCCTTTGCTGTTTGTAATTTTTATTAATAACTTGGATGAGGGAGTCGAAGGGTGGGTCAGTAAATTTGCAGATGATACGAAGATTGGTGGAGTTGTGGATAGTGAGAAGGGCTGTTGTCGACTGCAAAGGGAGTTATATATGATGCAGAGCTGGGCTGAGGAGTGGCAGATGGAGTTCAAACCTGCCAAGTGTGAGGTTGTCCATTTTGGAAAGACAATTAAGAATGCGGAATACAGGTTAACGGTAGGGTTCTTAGTGAGGTGGAGGAACAGAGGGATCTTGGGGTCTATGTTCATAGATCTTTGAAAGTTGCCACTCAGGTGGATAGAGCTTGTAAGAAGTCCTATGGTGTATTAGCCTTCATTAGCAGAGGGATTGAATTCAAGAGTCGTGAAGTGATGTTGCAACTGTACAGGACTTTGGTTAGGCCACATTTGGAGTACTGTGTGCAGTTCTGGTCGCCTCACTTTAGGAGAGATGTGGAAGCGTTGGAGAGGGTGCAGAGAAGATTTACCAGGATGTTGCCTGGAATGGAGAATAGGTCGTACGAGGATAGGTTGACAGTACTAGGCCTTTTCTCGTTGGAACGGTGAAGGATGAGGGGTGACTAGATATAGGTTTATAAGATATTCAGAGGATTAGATAGAGTAGGCAGTCAGAAACTTTTTCCCCGGGTACAACAGAGTGTTACAAGGGGACATAAATTTAAGATGAAGAGTGGAAGGTATAGGGGAGATGTCAGGGGTGGGTTCTTTACCCAGAGAGTGGTGGGGGCATGGAATACGCTGCCTGTGGGAGTGGCAGAGTCAGAATCTTTGGTGACCTTTAAGACGCAATTGGATAGGTACATGGATGGGTGCTTAAGCTAGGACAAATGTTCGACACAACATCGTAGGCCGAAGGGCCTGTTCTGTCCTGTATTGTTCTATGTCCTATGTTCTATGTTCTATGTTAAGGCCCTGTAAAGGAATGGGTACCTAACATATCTGACAATGCTGTCACTTTAAATAGAGGTTATTTTCTCTTTTTCTTTAAAGAGAGATCTTAATGGCTGAACTACCTACTGCAAACGGCTGAAGTAAATCACATAGAAGGCGTTTAGGTTCTTGTTTTAATAAGTAGTTATAATAATGGTCAGAACGCACAGACCAGACTTTCCAGTTTTTCGGAGCTGTAACTATCAGCAGGTGCCTGGTGTGGGAGCAGGGTTTCATGCTTCAGCGAATGATCCCGAGCTGCTGATCTCTCTGAGATCTGTCCTGATGCTGTTTCCTCCTGGATTGGAGAACTGCATGCATGACTGACTGGCCTTGGATGTGTTTTTTTTGCCAAGGGATGAGATTATGGGATGATCGTACATTGGAACAGTTCATTAGTGGAAGGTACTATGACTATTATTCCGTTAAGATTTCCAGTAGTTAAGTTAGTCTACATTCCTCTTCTTTTGCTTGTATTTTTTATTAGAGTCTTTAAATAAATTGTGTTTTGCTTTAAGTTGAGTGGTTTGAACTTCTGCATCACATCTGGAACTCCCATTTCACATCCACCTTTACTGTAAGACAATGTTGGCGGCCAGACTGCATCTTAAAGCATTTTCAGGCAGTCTGCTCTGGTCCATTGCAAAGAGGGGACTCTTGTCCGTTTCGAAACCGATATCTCCAAATTGGGTTCAGGTTCAGAATTCCTACAGTGTCGAAACAGACCATTTGGCCCAACAAGTCCACACCTTTCCACGAAGACCCGTTCCCCAACCCTATTATTCCATACTTACCCCTGATTAATGCACCTAACCTGCACACCCCTGAACAGTCTGGACAATTTAACATGGCCCATTCACCTAAATTGCACATCTTCCGGCTGTGGGAGGAAAACTGGGCATCCAGAGGAAACCCAGACAGGGACCGGGAGATTGTGCACAGGGAGATTGTTGGGCTCAAACACGGCGTTTGGTAATTGTTAGTGTCTTTTGTTCCGAGTGTAGAATTCGGTGTTTTTGAACAGTGCTTTGTGTAGTAATGGTTCTTTCTGTTTATAAGAGTTCTCTGGATGTGGAAGAAGTGAAGTTGGAGATTTTACAAAAGGTGAGCAAGGCAAAGTTTTTAGAATTGGCAGACAAGCTGGATTTTGGGTTTGTGTTTGTCTGTGAGAAAAGGAGATGATTAGAGCTATAGCTTGGCACTTAAATTCACCATCAGAATCTTTGCGAAAGGCTGGAATTCAATGGCAGATGATGCAGCTTGAACACAAAAAGGAATTAAAACAATTTGAAATATGATTTCAAGTAGAATTAAAAGAAATGGAGAAGAAGAAGAAAGACAGAAAAAGAAAGAAGAAGAACAGGAAGGGAGAGAGTTTCAACTTCAAAAGTAACTAATTTGAGAGGAAAGTCGATTTTGCAGGGTGGAGATTAAGGTGACAGTAAGCTGAATGAGGACGATAGTGAGGATGAGAAACATTATGGTAGCCAAAGGCCTGATGGGGATCTGTTTAAATACATCCAGGCATTGTCTAAATTTAATGAGAAGGATGGGGAAGCGTTTTTAATTTCATTTGAGAAAGTGGCTAAACGGATGCACTGGAATTGGTTGATCCTAATAAAGCTGGTAGGTATAAGGAGTGAGGCGTTTACATCCCTGTCGGAAGAGGTATCTGGCAAGTATGAGGAGGTGAAGAAAGCCATCTGAAGTGCACGTGAATTGGGCCAGAAGCCGACAGACAGCATTAGAGGAATCTAAAATAGCATCCCTGGTTAAATGAAAGAATCAAACAAAGTAATTTTGAGTGGTGGATAAGAGTATTAAAAACAAAGCAACCTATGACACTCTTAAAAAATATTCTTACCGGAATGTACTGAGAGCAACTGGGCCCCTGGGAATGTCACGGAGCAGACCATCAGGGAGATGGAGCAAAACCTCTCATGTCTGAACTAGTCTGAGTGAACTCCCCAGTACACAGTATTACTAAGCCCTGTAATCTCTCTCCATTTCAGTAACATATTCCCTTCCATTCTTCCTGTAAATAAAATGGCAGGTTACATCATGTTATATTCCACTTGCCTCTCTTAATAATTTAATGTCTTGCTTATCACAGAGTCATCACCAAACGTAGTTGCAGTACATCTGTTCCATCCTCCTGATTATTGATACAGATTGTGAAAAGTTGAGGACCCAGCACTGGTCACTGTGTGACTCCACTGGTGACGTTCTGTCAAACTGATTTAGACTGATTTATCCAGAATGCGTGCTTCCTGTTTGAAAACCAGTATTCCCTCATTCCTGTGTAACATATTCAAAGAGCTAAGTAAGAACAAGGAACATCAGTCAAATGTTATCCCATTCACCCAAACTATCCAGATTCACTTTTAAACCTCTTACATCTTCATTCCGAAGTAATTTCCCACCAATGGTAGTGTCATCTGAAAAATTTGTTAGAGTATTTTCTATCCTGTCAACCGAGTAATAATATCGATGAAAACAAGTTAAGGTATGAGAACTGAAATCTGTGGAACCCCACAAGGTACATTTGCCAGAAGAAAATGACATATCTATTCCATCTGATTGCATTTAGTTGGTTCAACAATCCTCCATCCAAGCTAATAAATTACTCGTAAACCAATGTTGCCTGACCTTACCACTTACTCTTTTGAGAAGCAACATATCTAATGCCTTCTGGAAGACCAGATATATTCCATCTCCAGGATACCCACGATCCACCTTGTTCGTAACATCTTTAAATGACTCAAGCAAACAATTCAAACACTATTTAGCTTTCGTAAAACCATGTTGACTATGACGGATTGTGGTATGACTTTGCAAATGTCTTGAACAATGGACCATTACAATTAGCCTTAAATTACAATAGTTTATTGTTACACTTTAGTCCGTAATGTATACCATTATTATAAGTTCTTCCTGTTCGAAAACTTTTACGTTTTCTTTGAATTCCTGTTTAATGGGCACACGTGCTCCAATTGCTGCTTAAGAGGGATGTGTGGCTGAATGGACTCATCATCCTGCTGGTGTACAAAATCGATGGCCTGACATCTTTCTGGTGTTCCCATGTTGTCATCTCCAAGGCCAGAATGACCTCCTCCTGTTGATGTGTTAGTGGGTTGGGGGATTATGGAATCTTCCTGTTGCTGTGTTACAGCTCGAGAGGCTGATGGGCCTTCTCATAATCCACCATTATAGACTGGAGACACTGAACGGTCTCCTCATGCATCCCTGAGATGGAACGAGGGCGTGATTGGCCTTCTTATGTTCCCTTACAACAGACACGTGTCTGAATTACCGCCTCCTTTCTCATGAAAAAAAGGCTCAGATAGTTTATATCCTTATCCAATTCACTTGCAATAGGCTCAGTGGGACTGAATGGCTTCCTGTTATCCCAGCATAACAATCTCCAGTCCCTGTGTGGTCTCTTCCAGTTCCTGAGTAACAGACTTGACGGGGCTGAATGGACTGATCCTGTTGCTGTGTAATAGGATACTGCTCCGTTATGGCCTAATCTGGGTCCAGGATTATAGGCTCGAGGGGCTGATTGGCCTTCTCTTTTAATTGTATATCAAGACCCAGGGGCTGAACAGCCTGGTCCTGTTCTGGTGTAACAGTGTTGAAGGCCTGATTATCCTTCTGTTGTTCCTGTGTAACAGGCTGGAGAATGACATGGATTTCTCCATTATGTGTGTAATTGGTTTCTGTGGCTGACTCCTTCTGGTCATCTTCGTTGAAATAAGATCATCTTTCATTCTGGTAAAGTCCAATGTGTATTGGATCAAGCTGACCGTCCTTTTCTTACAAGCGAGCTTCTTCATTACACGAATCAGTTGAGGGAACCGTCTCTGAGCTGCTTCCAATGTAACAATATCCTTACTTCATTGAGGAGTTTAAATCTGTACACACTACTCCAGATGTGATCTCACTATGATCCTGTACAGCAGTAGCAACGCTTCATCAGCCTGCTGTAAAGTTCCCACCGAGGTTATAGCAGGCTCAGCTGTCGCAGGGATATGCAGGGCAAAAGTGAGGACTGCAGATACTGGAAACCAGAGTTTAGATTGATGGGCTTTTACCCGAAACGTCGATTTTCCTGCTCTCCGGATGCTGCCTGACCTGCTGTGCTTTTCAAGCACCACTTTGATGTAAACGCAGGGAATACACAGCATTGTTGAAAGATCATTGTCCTTCTCTACTCCATCAACACAACTGGAGATCTGGAGAAAATCTCACAATAAAACTTGAGAAGAGCATAAGAGATGTGGCGAGATGGTTTCTACCATTAATCTCCCAGAACCCACTTCACTGAGATTTCACTGAATCATATAAGGTGAGCTCAGAAACAGTAAGGAAGAGCAAACATTGATGGGAGTTATATATCAAAGTGAAACTGCAAGACATATGTTGGGCGTGTTATAAAACAGGAAATGGATATATACGTTTCTGTGTACTGCAGTAATAATGTACTGTTTAAATTATATCTAAGCTGTGCTAACCCAATGAAATGCTAATGCTGGGAAAAATGGATTTCATGAGCACGTGTGAGATGGCTTGCATTAACATTATTTTGAGCACCGGTAATTTAGGAATTGGTGTTGGATGATCAGAAGAGCTAATTGAAAACTTTGCTGTAAACGACCTTTTGGGAACAGTGACCGTAACTTTTTATTTGAGATTCGATTCCACACAGTGTGGAAGCAGGCCCTTCAGACCAGCAAGTCCACATCAACTCTCCAAAGAGTACTCCACCCAGACCGGTTTCCCTCTGATTAATGCACCTACCGCTATGAGCAGTTTAATAAAGCTAATTCACCTGGCCTGCACATCATTGGACTGTGGGAGGAAACTAGAGCACTCGGAGGAAACCCACGCAGACGCGGGAGAATGTACAAACTCCACACAGACAGTCGCATGAGGCTGGAATAAAACAGGGGTCCCTGTTAATGTGAGGGTGGCAGTGCTAGACAATGAGCCACGGTGCTGCCTCTATTGGTTTTCCTTTATGCTGTTTGAGTACACGACAGTTTTTGTTTTACTTGAAGTAACGGTTATGAATCTGAGTCGTGCAAGCCATGAAGATGTGAGGAGAAAGTGGGGACTGCAGATGTTGGAGATCAGAGACGAAGAATGTTGTGCTGGAGTAGCACAGCCGGTCAGCCAGCATATTAGTAGCATGAGAATCGACGTTTTGGGCAGAAACCCTTCATCAGGAATGAGGCTTGTGGTCCAAGGGAGCTGAGAGATAAATGGAAGGGGGGTGTGATGGGGGACATTGCCAGGAATGTGACAGGGAGATGAAGGAGGGGTTGAAAGTGATAGGTCATGAAGGGAGACAGAACACTTCATCTACTGCATCCATTCAACCCCATGTGGTCTCCTCAACATCGACGAGACAGGACATCAACTTGTGGATCGTTTCAGAGACACACTCTGGTACAGTCACACTGACCAACTTCACCACCCTGTGGCTGGCCACGTTAACTCCCCCTACCAAACCACCAAGGATATGCAGGTCCTGGGCATCCTCCATCACCAAACTCGAACCACCTGATGCATGGAGGAAGTCCGCCTCATTGTCCGCCATGGGACCCTCCAACCATAGGGGAACAATATGGAATTTCGCCATTTCCCCCATTCCCTCATATCCCAGTCCAATCTTCCAACTCAGCACCGCCCTCTTGAATGTTCCTGTATGTACATCTTCCTTTCCAACTATCCACTCGACCCTCCTCTCCGACCTACCACTTTCACAATCTCTCTCCCCCCACCCCCACCCCACATTTACCTATTAGATCAAAGGAAGCAGCTTAGAAAAATGCCAAGTATTGTAGTAAGCCAGTGGATTCAGAGTAATGTCGGACCCAGCAAAGGAGGACAAAGAAACAGAGAAAAAAATCAAAAAGAGAAAAAACATACCAACAAAACAACAACATAAATACTGCTAAAAAGCTTCTGTAAATGTATGTAACAACAAGGTCAAATCTGCCAGTTTCAGTACGGATGAAAATGGAGAATGTTGAACTACAGATCAGGTAACTTGTCATTTGCAGTCGTGTGTCTGTTGGACTCGATTACAAAGAACATGCTACTAGATATATAAAAGCTAATGGCAAAACTGGGGAGTACGATAATGCATCGCTGAAAGGAAAACCATATGTGGCAAACATTTTTTTTTTGGAATGGGTTGAAAATGGATCTTTTCGACATCAGCAATGAGGAACCAATGGATAACGTATAGATGGATTTTTTTTTCAGAACTCACACACTAATCTCATAAGAAAAGTTAAAGCAAAAGGCATTGGGAAGAACATATGCAAATGGGAAAGTAAAAATTAGGTTTACATTCATGTGAATGTAATTGGAATATAGAAGATGTCATCCACCCCTTGCACAGCGTGTTGCTGAGACAAAACTGAGAGTATTGTGTACTGTTGTGGAGTTCCCATCTAAGAAATACGATACTGAGTACAGAGAAACTGTAAAAGGCATATTCCAGATTAATCCCTAGGATGGCAAGATTGTCTGATTGGGAAACTCAGCCTGTGATTTCGAATTTCAAATAATGAGAGGTGATCGTAGTGAATCTTAGAAACTTAGAAACATAGAGGGGACGGAATAACAGAGGGACATGGCGAAGTGCACGCAGTCGCAATTAGGGAGAATCCCATGATATTCTTCACGGTCAACAAGTCGAACAGAATAATCAGTGAACAGTTAGTGTCTATCAGAAACCAAGGAGGCAATCTGTGTGTGAAGCTCGAGAACGTTGAAAGATTGTGACATGAGGCTTCACATCTATTTTACTTGGCAGAAGAAGGATGCAGGGACAGAATTCGAGAAGATGGATGGGGAAGCTCTTGAGTAGATTGATGTAAAATGCTAGCAGGAATTTGAGGATTTGGCTGGTAGAAAATTGGACTGATTGCCAGGTCTAAATGAGTTGTATCACAGGCTGCTGTTGGAAACAAGGGAGAAAAGACCCTGACTGAAAATTTTAATTAGAGTATGACCATAGGCGAGGTGCCAGCGTTCTGAAAAACAGCTAATGTGATTTCACTTCGCAGTAAGGGTGGGAGAGATAGACCAGGGAACTATAGACAAGCGAGGATTAGAACACTGTTAGGGAAACAACTGGAGAAAATAGGGAAGGAGAAAATTGAACTCCAATCAGAATGGCAAGGTTTGATCGGGGATAATCATCATGACTTTATCAGAGGGACATCAAAACTAATGAATTTGAATTAGTTTGAGGAGGTCGGTTATTTAGTTTTGCAGCAAGGACATTGAAAAATCTCCACATGGGAAAATGAAGATTAAAGTAAAATCTCAAGGAATCAAGGATAACGTAACAAGTTACAATGAAAATTGTCTTGTGGCAGGAGTCAGAGGGTGGTGGGAGAAGGCTGTATGAGTCACTGAAGACCAGCGACCCTGGTGTACGACAGACATCAGTGCTGCGTCCCTTATTATTTGAAGTTTTCATGAATGGTACAGATGTGAATGGAGGGGGGTGGGTGGAGGGGGTGGGGGTTGAGATAAGTAAGTTTGTGTTTGCCTGGTTGGTTGGCATTGAGGACGAAGGACTTATGTTACATAAAGATACAGATGGATTGATCAGATGAGCAGATCAATTGCAGTTGGAATGTAACCCTGATAAGTATGAGGTGATGCACTTTGGAAGAAGGAAGCAGACAGGGGAGTACTCAATTAATGACAGCGCACTTGGAAGCTCAGAGATTGTTTCTCCATTCATCCATGAATGTGACTGGACAGGCTAATAGGTTAGTTAAGAAGTAGACCTTGGGTGTAGCATTTATTAATAGGGTCGTAGATTATAAAAGCTGTACAGGCCTTTGGTTAGGCCAATATGGAGTACGTGTGTAATTCTGGGAGTCACATTACAGGGAGGACGTGATTGTACTGGAGAGGGTGCAGAGGAGATTCACCAGGATGTTCCCTGGGATGCACATATCAGCTATGGAGAGAGGCTGGATAAGCTCGAGTTGTTTCCTTTGGAGCAGAGGACACTGAGGGGGACGTGATTCAGAAGGATAAGATTATGAGGAGCATGGAGAGGGGAGATGGATAACAGCTGTTCCTTTTTGCCAGAGAGTCAAGAACAAGAGAGCACACTTTTAAAGTGAAGGGTTTGAGGTTTAGAGAGGATTTAACGGTAGTTTTTTTTTTCATCCAGAGGATGTTGGGGTCTGGGATGTACTGCCTGAGAGGGGAATTATCACAGGTAACCTCACAATGGTTAAAAAGCACTTGAACGAGCAATTGGAAGTGTCATAACATTCCAGGCTATGGGCCTGGTGTATGAAAGTGGGACTAATACAGATTGTGCTGTATTTCTGTTGGCACAGATTCTATGCTCCTGTGAGTGTATGGTGTGGAAGGTCAATCATTGAGCAGCTTAAGGCAGGAATTGATGGGTTTCTGAAGAGTATATTCACAAGGGTTATAAGAGTGAACTGTAACAGCTTGTCAAATTATTTCAATGTGAGAAATATGAGAAAACACGTGCAGCTTCCTTACAGTTTGAGTCCAGAGAATAGAGAATGGGGAACAGAGAAATGGCAGAACTATGAAGCCACTACTTCCATTCTGTCTTCACGGAAATTTCTACCAATACTAGGAAAACCGAGTCTGCTGTGGAAAAAAATGATAGAGTACATGGAACATAGAACATGGTTTTCGGGAAATTATTGGGAAAGTAAGTAATAGTCATAGACAACACTAAAATAGGTTTATGAAATGGGAATTATGTTTGAGAAACAGACTGAGAGACAAATCAAAGAGAAGCAATGGAAGTAAAACATTTGGATTCTTAGAAACATTTTGATAAAGCACCAAGACCAGTTTGCAAACTTAAATCTGCGTGGATTGGGTCGAATGTATGCATATGTTTCTAGAATGGGACAGCTGGCAGGAAACAGTGAATTGAAATAAACAGACTCGCCAAGCAACAGCCGGACATTGTCTGTAAGGTATGATTCTGTGAGTATGACTATGTTCCAGACACCCCACTACCTTCCCCGGATGTCTCCTATCTCATCAACAGGACAGACGCAGCAGACGTGGCGGCACAATGAGATATAGTTGGAAGGAAATTGCTCTGGGAGTCCTCAACAGTGACTCTGTATCCCATGAAGTCTCATAGCGTTAGTTTACACATGGGAAAGGAAACCTCCTGCTGATTACTATGAATCAGCCTCTCTCAACTGATGAATCAGTACTCCTCCATGCTGAACAACACTTGGAGGAAGCACTGATGGTGGCAAGGACGAAGGTGTACTCTAGGTGAAGGATTTCAATGTCCACCACCAAGGGTAGCTCAGCAGCAGCATTACTGATCGAGTTGCTCTGGTACCAAAGGATATAACAGCTAGACTGGGTCTGCGGCAGATCGTGAAGGAAACAACAAGTGAGAAAACAAACATACCTGACCTCATCCTTACTAATCTGCCAGTTGCAGAAGTATCTGTCCATGACAGTATCCATAATAGTGACCACAGCATAGTCATTGTGGAGACAAAGTCACATCTGCACATTGAGAATACCGTCCACCATTTTGGGTGGTACAAATACGGTGCTAAATAGGACAGACGTCGAACAGATCTAGCAGCTCAAGTCTGGGTGTACATAAGGTGCTGTGGGTCATCAACAGCAGCAGAATTGTACACCTGCACAACCTCATGGCCTGGCGTATCCCCCTCGCAACAATTACCATCAAGCCAGAGGATCAGCCTTGGTTCAATGAAGTGTGCAGGATGGCAGGAGCAGCACTGGGAATATCTGCAAATGAGGTGTAAGCCTGGTGAAGCCACCAAACAGGACTACTTGTGCACCAAACAGCATAAACAGTAAGTGATAGACAGAGCAAAGCGATCCCACAGCAACAGACCAGATCAAAGCTCTGCAATCCTTCCACATCTAGTCGAGAAACGGTGGGGAAAATTAAACAATTCACTGGAGGAACAGATTCTTCAAATATCCCCATCCTTAACGATGGAAAATCCCAGCACTTCAGTGCATAAGATAAGGATGATGCATTCACAACAATCTTCAGTCAGAAATGCTGAGTGGTATGATCCATCTCAGCCTCCTCTAGTGGTCCACAGCAATTCACTTACCAGCCATCAACCAATTCGATTCAGTCCACGTGATATCCAGAAACGGTTGGAGACCCTGGATACGCCAAACGGGACACATGCTGACATCAGTCTGGCAATAGTACTGATAACATGTGCTCCAGAACTTGTCACTGCCCGAGCCAAGCTGTTCCAATAAAGTTACAACGACAATTCCCCGTTTACATGGAAAATTCCCAAGTATCTCCGATACATAAAAAGCAGAACACATGGAATCCAGCCAATTACCACCCCATCAGTCTACTCTCGATCATCCGTAAAGTGATGGAAGGTGTCAGTGCTTTCAAGAAGCACCTGTTCAGCAACAACCTGCACAGTGACGCTCAGGCTGGGCTGCCCCAGTGTCACTCAGCTCCTGACCTCATTACCTTGGTTCAAACATGGACAAAAGAGCTGAATTGCAGAGGTGGGGTAAGAGTGGCAGCCCTTTAAAACAGGGCTGCCTTCGACCAAGTGTGGCATCAAGGGGTGTTAGCAAAACGGGAATCAATGTGTATCCAGGGCAAACTCCCCGCTGATTAGAATCATACCTAACACGTAGAAAGATGGTCATGGTTGATAAAGATCAGTCAACTCAGCTCCAGGACAAGTCTGTAGGTGTCCCTCGGGCAGTGGCCTCGGCCCAAACATCTTCAGGGCTGCTCCATCAATGATTTTCCCTCGATGTAAAGGTCAGAAGTGGGAATGTTCACCAATGATTGCACAATGTTCAGCAACATTTGTGGCTCCTCAGAGACAGAAGAGTCCAAATGCGACAAGATCTGGACAGTATCCAGGCTGACAAGTGACAAGTAATATTCACGCAACACAAACGCCAGACAGTGAACACCACCACTAAAATACAATCCAACCACTGTCCCTTGACATTCAATGGTGGTACCACCACTATCAATCCCCCAGTATCAAAATCCTGTGGGTAATCATTGCTCAGAAACTCACTGGACTTGCCACTTAAACACAAAAGCAGGTCAGAAACTAGGAACTCTGCGGCGAATAACTCGCCTCCTCACTTCCAAATGTCTGTCTATTATCTACAATGCATACGTCAGAAGTGTGAACGAATACTCCCCATTTGCCTAGATGAGTGCATCCCCAACAACACTCAAGAAGCGTGATACCATCCAGGACAAAGCAGCCAGTTTGACTGTCACTTCATCCACAATGTTGCACAATCAACGCTCAGAATCAGCAGTGTGCACAATCGACAAGCTGCACTGAAAAGATACAACAAAGATTCTCAGACACCATTTTCTCAACTCACGACTGCAGCGGTTCAACAAGGCAGCTCAGCAGCACCTTCTCAATGGCAACTAGGGACTGGCAATAAGTGCTGGTGACACCCAGACCCAAAAAAATATATATTGAAAAAAAACCCACTTTTTTAACAGAAGATGGTTGCTGAGGTATCGCAGGGAGCGGTGCTTGGGCCCCAGCTGTTCACAATACCAATTAAACATTCGGTTGAGGAAGTTAAATACAATATATCCCAACCTGCTGACAGCGCTAAAGGATGTGGGATTGTAAATGGGTGAGGAGATTGTAAAAAGTCTCCAATGTGACTGACACAATGGGGTGAATGGGGCACATATGTGGCAGATGGAGAGCAAACTGAGTAGAGGTGAAGCTGTGTCCTTTGGTGGGAACAATAGTTTGGCAGCCTACCAATTGCAAAGGGATTAGTTGAAACATATTGATCTACAAAGGGAATTGTGCTCCCTTTTGTTGTTTCCTTCTGTACAGTCCTCTGAGGCCCATGCAGATCAGTGAGTTCTGAATCCAGAAGGCAATACTGGGATTGGCATTGGCACACTGACCAGTATACACAGACCCACCACGTGGGTAGCTGTAACATTGAAAAACATCTGGTCTCCCTGTACACCAGTCACTGAAAATAATATTGCAGGAAAATAAAGCAGGTCAGAAGATAAATAGTGTGTTGACCTTCATTTCAAGGGGATTTGAGTCCAGGAGTACAGGGCCTTGGTGAGATCCAATCTCGAACATGGTGCAATATAGTGTGCAGTTTTGATCTCCTTACCTAATAAAAGACAACCCTGACATTGAGGGAGAGCAGCGAAGGATGACCAGACTGATCACTGGAATGCCAGGCTTGTTGTGGGAGCAGAGTTTGGAGACTGGGTCTGTATTCCATGGGGTTTTGGAAAATATGTGGAAATCTCAGTGAAATATCTAAAACTCTAACAGGGTGAGACAGATGGGAAGCACAATGATAATTCCCCTGGCTGGGACTTCTAAAACAAGTTGCCCCAGTATTAGGTACAGGCAGGTTACATTGCATTGTGATGAGAATAAATGTCTGCACTCAGAGACTGGGGTACATGGGGAATTCTCTCCCACATAAGGCTGTGGAAGCAAAGGCATTGAAAACAAAATGAGGATTTCTAGCACTAAAAGAATGAAAAGGGCAGGAGAATGCTGTGGAGACACCGGATCATCCATCATTATAATGGATGTGTTAGAAAGCTCTAT
Organism: Chiloscyllium plagiosum; assembly: GCF_037043375.1. Taxonomy (NCBI): domain Eukaryota; kingdom Metazoa; phylum Chordata; class Chondrichthyes; order Orectolobiformes; family Hemiscylliidae; genus Chiloscyllium; species Chiloscyllium plagiosum. Next base: position 68,839,476 of record NW_028270178.1, on the reverse strand, counting down.
GGACCGAAGAAACTACAGCAGTTCCTATTTTATATTTTTCCAGTGGTTCATCGCATTAAGTGATGCGTACATTGTGTGGGATAAGTGCATTGAGGAGATTTTCTCCATGAACAAGAATGTGGGAGGGCTCAATGTGTTGTATGACTACTCCTTTCCCGATGTTTCAGTGCAGTCTGTAGGAAAGCTCTGCAAATATTATCATAAGCTCTCAGATGTTAGGAAGGAGGTCTCTGCAGGGTCAACAGAACTGTGTTTCCCGTTGCTTTTCCTGTACCGAGGCTGTGGCTGGGTGTTCTGATCGGTTATATCATTTAAGACCTCAGTGCAGTTTGATACAATTGAATGCCTTGCTTGGCTATTTCAGAGGCCATTGAAGATTTATTACATGTCTGTGCGTCTGGAGTTACTTTTTAGGCCAGACCAGGAAAGCGCGGGGGATTTACTTCCTGAAAGTCCATTGAGGAAGGCAATAGATGTTTACAATCGCCATTGACTTCAAGGTCACTATTACAAACAGCAGATTTTACATCTCGGTATTTTATTAATTGTTTTTAACTTCCACCAACTGCCATTGCTGTAGCCTGGTCTGGATTAGTACTCCAGTGACATTTCCACAACAGCACCATCTCCACATGGGGATCTATCGGAAACCACGCTGAGCAGGTTAGTTCTTTGCTGCTTGACAGCTCTGTCAAAAAGAACTCCCACCAATTTGACTGTCGTCATGGGACTGAGAGGGTGGTAATTGGTGAGATTGTAATTATTCGCTTCTTAGTGGACAGGACAGAGCTGAGTAATTTTCCACATTGCGAGGGAGATGTCAGATTTGAAACTGGAATGAAACAGTTTCCCCAGCGCCCAGCTTGTTGTGCACCACAAGTCTTCAGCCCTATTACAGAAATGATGTCGGTGCCCATTGCCTTTGTCGTATTTACTGTGTTCAGCTGTTTCTTCATGTCACATGCAGCCAATCGAATTGGTTGAAGTCTGGCATCGGTGATTCTGTGGGGATCATGAGAAGGGGTGTGGTGGGTCATAGATTCAACGCTTCTGGCTGAGGATGGTGGAGATACTCCACATTTCTCTTTTAAAACGATGTACAAGACTGTTCTGTTATATAAGATGCCAATATTTGGCGAACACTCCTTCCAGTGAATTGCTTAATCATCCATTACTATTTATGACTCAATGTGGCAGGGCGACAGGGCTTTGATGTGATCTATTGGTGTGAGGGTCATTTGGCCCTCTTGATCACATGTTAGTTCTGCTCTTTAGAATGTAACCAGTCAAGTGTGGTTGTTTTAATGGGTCTCATCAGTTTCAGGTACACATGGTTCCGACCCTGTCATATTCACCCACACTGTCACTGTAGCATATATCGGCTTCATGGGAATGGCAAACTGAGGGGTTAACTCGGGCATTAATTACAGATTGTGGTTGTATGTAATTCAGCTTCTTCTGCTGCTCTCGTCTGCAGCACCACATGAATGTCCTGTTTTTAGCTTCAAAATCTGCAATGCAATTCTGTTGCTGGCTCCAAATTCACACCGAGACCCATTCATCCATCAGCCCTGTACCCAGTGACCTACTCTGGTTTCTGATGCGGTACCACTTCCATTTTAATGTTCTCATTCTGCTGAGGGTCTTTCCATGGCGTTGCAGCTCCAATTCGTCACACCCCTCAAGAACCTTTGAACCAATTCATCTGAATCTTTTTTTCTTTCCAGTTGTGCAACCTCTGTTCTTGAAGTGAATGTGATTCCCTCTGTTTCTCTCCCTGAACATATCTGAGAGCTCTGTAGTGTCAGTGATGCCAGCCTTATGTAGTTTCAGAGCCAATGCATTTGTGCAGCTTGCGTTATCATTAATTTCCCGCTGTGTGACACTCTGTGTGGGACAGGGCGTTTGAGCAGCTTTGATACACGCCTGTGGAACTTATTCACAAACAGAAATTGCTGAAGAAACTAAACAGGCCTGGCAGCAACTCTGGAGTCAATGCAGATTTTTTTTTTTTACGTTCAGTGACCCGTCGAAGTTTCTAGTTTCTTCACCAACTTTTGTTTTTGTGTCAGATTTCCATTATCCATAGTTCTTCTTTTATTGAAAATTTGAAGTGCCGATTCGTTTCTAGAGAAACTCAGCAAGTCTGGCAGCATCTGCGAAGTCAGAGAAACAGAGTTAACCTTACCAGTCAAGGATGCCATTTCTTTACAACTATAAGGATTTGAAACGAACTTTTCCATCCCCTGCAGAGGTGAATGTTGAGGTGACGGAAATCAAAGCATGTGGAGATGCAGGGCAAAAGGTAAGTGTGCTTTTAATGACTGTGCAAGAGAAATCGATATAAAATAGTTGTAAATTAATGTGCGAATGGGAGAAATGGGTTCCCTCTATTGAGGGCAATAAAAACAAGACACGGTCACAGGTAGACTTGAAGGAAGAATGTATGCAATTTTTTAAACAGTCAAAATAGGGTTGAGTTGTGAAGTTATGGAATTGAATATTAACACCTATAGGCTTTAACGCACCAAAATGTAAAGTGAGGTGTTACTCGATCTTCGGTTGTCCTTCCTTCGAACATTGCAGCAGCCCAGAACGAGAAGCTAAGATGCCCGCAAAGTAGATTATTGGAATGGGAAGCCATGAGAAGGTCAGGGTTATTCCTACAGGCAGAGTGAGAATGTTCCTCAGTGCAATCTCTGTTTAGTCTTCCCAATGTAAGGGAGACACCATTGTGAGCAGCAATGACAGGAGACGGGATTTAAAGAGTACAAGAGAAATGCTTATTCATCTGGAAGGTATATGTTGGGTTGCTCAGGAATGAGGAATGTGTCAGCTATCTTTCCAAATATTTGGAGAAATAGACTGCATCATTGGGACTCCAGCAGCAACAGCTTTAGTCGTGCTTTTTTTGACAGTGCTTTTTTCTGTCTGTTTCGTCACAAGCTGTTCCTCACATCTTAACAACCGGGTCTAGATAAAAGGCTGTTTGTCACATATGCTCCTGTCTGTTTCGAACTAATTTGCTTTGTTTCAAAAGTACTTGCAAGTCTGCTCGTTGCGATAGTGTTTGTAAATTAAACTCTTGTAATGCTGTGGATTAAACACAGAACTTTGTGCCTTCCTTGTTTTTTTTATACTCTATACAACTTTTGACAAACCCAAAGATCCACTAAGCCTTCTTAACAATAATTTCAACTTGCCTGGCCACCTGTAATTTCCTGTCTTCTGCATCCCTCTCTCTTTATACAGGGGTTATATTTGCCAGTCCTCTTGGACCCTCTCTGACTCCAGTGATTCCTGAAAAATTCCTGAAATATCATCAACAGGGCCTCTGAAACCACCTCTGCTAGCTCCTTAGAAGAATGAGGTGCGGTCCATCATGCCTGGGTAATTTATCCATCTTCAGAGCTTTCAGCTTCCCCAGCACCTTCTCCTTAGTGGTGGTCACTACCATTACCTCTGCCCCCTGACTCTCTTGAAGTTCTGGTAGGCTGCTGGTGTCTTTCACTTTGACGACTGATGAAAAGTATCTATTCAACTCCTCTGTTATTTCTTTCTTTCGCACAAACTATCACAGCCTCATTTTCTAGCAGTCTAATGTTTGCTCTTCCCTCCCTCCCTTCACTGTTACATATCTAAAAACCTCTTGCACTCTTCTGTTATATCATTCACAAGCTTACCATCCTATTTCATCTTCGCCTCCTCATTGCTTTTAGTAGTTATCCTCTACTGGTGATTAAAGGTCTGTCTATCCTTCGGATTCTCAATAATCTTCACTACATTGTATGCTTTCTCTTTTGGTTTGATGCTGTCTCTGACTTCTCCTATCACTCACGGCTGCCTTGTCCATTCCCGTGTGCGTTTATTCTTCTTTGGGATGAATTTCTGATGTGTCTCCGAATAATCCCCAGAAACTGTTGCCATTGATACCATAGCCTTCCCTGCCGGCTCCCGTTCCAATTAAATCTGGCCAGCTCCTCCTTCAATACTTTGCAGTTACGTTATTCAATTAAATCACATCATAATAAGAAAAGTTAATACAAAAGGAAAAACAACACAGAGAAATCAGCAGATGGATGATTGAAGACAGCGGAGAAGACAGAGACTGCGTGGTCTTGAGATTATGTTAATGTAATGTTCAATAAGTGGAACAGAATATTTTTATAGAAGTGGAATTAGGTAGTAAGTTGTTAAAAAGGGGCTTGAATTTTATGAACAGTTATTGCTTAAGATTTAAGAAAATAAATTGTTAATTTTCTTTAAATAATGGAATTTAGAAATCTCTGTCACTCATATTTTGACAGATTACGAGGTGAGGCGAGGAGTTTTAGGTGTTTGGTTTAATTAACAGATTGTTCGACTCCTCATCGTAAATGTCCATCCACACTAACCCTGTTTCCCTGCACTTGGTGCATGCCCTTCTCCTCCTTCCCTGTCCAAATATTCATCTAAATTCCCTTTAATTGTTGATAATGTACTCACCTCAACGACTTCCGCTGTTAGCTCGTTCTATATGCGTACCACCCTCTGTGTAAAAAAAACAACTTGGCCCTAAGGTTCTCTTTTAGTCCTTCCCCTCGAGTCCTCGATTCTCCAACCCTTGGAAAAAGAATGAGTGCATTCACCCTACCCATGCCTCTTATGATCTGATACACTTCTCTAAGTCCTCGCTCAGTCTCCTATGCTCACAAGAAAATATCCTAGCTCGTCCAAACTCTCCATATAACTAAGACCATTGATTCCTGGCAACATCCTTGCAAATTCTTTCTGCACTCTTTCCAGTTTAACAGCATCCTTCCGATAACAAGGTGATCAAAACTGAACAAAATTCTGCAAGTACGGCCTCGCCAAAGACTTGTACAACTAGAACATACCTTCCCAATTTCTATATGCAAAGCCCTGACTGATGAAGGCCAGCGTGCCAAAAGCCTTCTGTCTACTGTCTACCTGTGACTCCACTTTCAGAGAACCATGCATCTTCTGTTCCGCTTCACTCCTTGAGGCCCTAATATTCACCATGATTTGATGTTCCAAAATTCAAGATCTCACACATACCTATATTAAACTCCAATTGCAATTTCTCAGCCCATCAAGGGCTGATCAAGGTTCTACTGCAATTTCTAATAACCTTCCTCACTGTCCACGATATCAACCATTTTAGTGTCATTTGCAAACTTACTAATCGTGCCTTATACATCCTCATCCAAATCATCGATATAGATAACAAACAGCAATAAGACCAGAACTGAGCCCTGAGGCACTCTACTAGTCACAGGCCTCCAGTCCAACAAGCATCTTTCCGCTATTACACTCTGCTTGCTACCATCAAGCCGTTTGTGTATACAATTTGCCAGCTCGTCCTGGATTCCATGCGATGTAACTTCCAAAGCAGCTGACCATGTTGAACCTTACCACAGGCCTCACTAAAATCTGGATCAATTACGTCTACCACCCTGCCCTCGTCAACCTTCCTGGTCACGTTTTGAAGGAATGTTAACAAATTTGCAAGGCATGATCTTCCACTCTCAACGCCATGCTGAGTACTCCTAATCAACCCTGATGAAGGGCTTCTGCCCGAAACATCGATTCTCCTGCTCCTCGGATGCTGTCTGACCTGCTGTGCTTTCCCAGCAACACACTCTCGTTTTAATCAAACCCAACTAAGTTACGAGGGCATCAAATGATGTTGTAAGATTATTGAAGTACCTAAGTAAAGCCAGTTATCCGTAGTTGTAGAGCCCTGATGACAAAATATTTGTTTCTCTGTGCACAGGTTTGATCTCCTTCGTAAGGAATAGCGCCCTGACCATAGTCACAGGTGATGTTACCATGAGGAGAGAGTGAAGAAACTGAGTGTTTAGTCAGTAGAGCAGTGAGAGACGAAGGGATGTTTGCGTTGAAACTTGAGGGTTAGCGATGATCACTTATTTCCAAGAGAGACATTAATAGGGTGATGCATTCCAAATTTCACGCAGGATTGATTGATATGATTAATTGTCACGTGTACCTCAGTACAGTGAAAAGGTTGGTTTGTGATCGGTATAGGCAGATTGTAGTAAGCAAAGGCGTACAGATCAGAGCGTGAAAATAAGCAGATAGAGTAATGCATCCAGATTACACTGCGCAAGACGTGCACGAGACAAGATCAACATAAGCAAGATCAGCATAAGTTGATGTTAGACAGTCCATTCATCATTCTCATTGGACATTCCGAATAATTCATATGCCTCAATAAGCTCTCCGCACATTAATGTGAAGATGGTGTGACCGTGTACTGAACATTATGTTGTTCACAATCCCCGACAGCAGCCACAACACTTTCCTCTGACACAGTCAGCCGTTCTCACCAGCTTCTGCCCTTTATAGAGAACTCCAGGCTGCCTTCTCGGAAATGGAAGGTGCCTCCTTGAGATTTCATACATAACATTTGCCTTCCCCTCAATGCTAGAATATCACGTTAAAGCTCCACGTGTGTACCAAGAGCAATGGATGCACAGGAACACCATGGTGCAGTCTGTCTTACACTCTCTGCTCCATTTGCTTGTCAAGTTGGAATATCAACTACCTCCTTCTGTCTGTGTAAGTGACTCGAGAGGCTAAATTGACTCCTTCTATTTCTGTGTATGTGTCCTAAATTAGTGAATGGCATCTTCCTCGTCTGATTGCACAAGTTGAAGAGCCTGATTGGGTTAACCCCGGTTCCTGTCGAACAGCTCGATGTGTTGACGGGTATGATGATGCTGTAACTTGGTATTTTCTCCTGATTTCTTTTAAGAGACAAATTGAACAATAGAAACCAAGCTGGCTAGTTACGACACGAAAGTAAACAGCTTTGGAAATGTTGGGTTTATTTTAATGCAGCCTGAATGAGTGTGACCAGCTCTCACAGATTAGAATTTCTAAGTTTTGTTTTCTCAGTAATATCAGAGACTATTGGGGTCTGAACGGAGTTGGAAGCTCCAGTGAATGTCTTGTGGCTGCTAATCTCTCTGAATGTTTCTGGATTTAAAAAAAAATTCTCCTGGAGAATGTATGTTTGAATTTGCGTCTGAAATTACCTTTTTGCCATTTGGTTGTGTTAACGGGATCTTACTATATCAGTACACTTAGTTAGTAAAATGTACTTTATCTATTATTCTGTTAAGTTTTACAATCGTCTTAAGTTATCCTAAGTTCCTCTTTCATTGACTGTATTTTAATGACAGTGTTTAAATAAACTGTGTTGTGCTTAACAGTGAGTAGTTTAACCAATCACATTGCATCTGAACCAGTTATGCTACATTTGCGTTTAGAGTAACAAAACTGTTGGATTTAAGCTCGCACCTTAAAATATTTTGAAGGGGCTCTGGTCCATAACACTGGATTCCTTGTCTTCCTGTGTAATTGGCAGCAGAGTCTGAATGGGCCATTCCTCTTCTTGTTCGGTAGTTTCAATGGGTTGAATGGCTTCTGGGTGAGGTATGGGGGCTGTATTCACAGTGAATCTAGGTCTATAACATGACCAACAAATGGAACACAAGTTGCAAAGAAGTGGAGCTCAGGAAATGGAAAGGAGGGGCAACTTTCATAGTCAGTCTGTATTTTTCCAATTACGTTTCCCAAACTAACCCAAACCTGTGTGACAGACTTGAGGGGCTGAATTATCTCCTCTGTTTCTGCGCACAAGGTTATAGCAGTAAGCAGCCTCCAACTGTTCCTGTCTAGCAGGTATGAGGTGCTGAATGGAACACAGAAATATGGGACTGAGGAACAGGTGTGGGTCATTAGACATTTTGAACCTTCTCCAACAGGCACTAAGATTGTGGCTGATCAGGTTGGGGTCTCAGCCCCACTTTCCTATCTGTATCCCATTATCCGTGACTCACTTGTCTGTCAACATTTAACTAACTCAGCTTTCAATCAATGCAAACATAAAGGCACGATAAACTTCCAGTGAAGAGAATTCCCTCTCCAAACGTCCTTTCAGAATTCCTCCTCATCCCTCGTATAGAATCGGAGAGTCGTGCAGCATGGAAATCGACTCGTTAGTCCAATCTATGCACTCGGACCAGAGAACCAAATCTGATCTAGTCCGATTTGCCAGCATTTGGTCAATATTCCTCCTCTTTCAGATACATTTAAAATGTGCGCTTGTAACCGCCTTCACCACTTCCTCTGACAGCACTTTCTGTACACACACCACTCTCTGTGTGAAACATTTTCCCCTCAGGTCCCCTCTAAATCATTCCCTCTTGCCTTCAACCTTTGTCATTTTGGTTTGGACTCCCCTATCCTGGGAAATAGACCGTGGATATTCAGAATATCCATGCCCCTGATGATTTTGTAAACCTCTAGAATGTCACCCGCCAGCCAGTGACACTCCAAGGGGAAACATCTCAATTTATTCAGCCTCTCCCTAAAGCTGAAATCTTCCAGTCCTGGAACATCCCTGTCAACCTTTTCTGCTGCCAACTCAATTGTATACAGTACTCTTAAAGTGGCGTCACCAACATACTGTACAGATGCAACATGCCAACCCAACTCCTATACTCAGTACTCTGACTGCCAAATGGGTTCTGCACCACAATCTCTACCTGCGACTCCACTTTCGTGGAACTATGCCCCCACAGCCCTAGGTCCCTTTGTTCCACAACACTCCCCAGGACTTACTATCAAGCATATAATTCCTGCCCTGATTTGTCTTCCCAAAATTCAAAGCCTCATATTTATCTAAATTAAACTTCATCTGTCCCTTTGACCCGTGTAATTGTGGTCTTGTTGTACTTTGACATAATTCACTGCACCACCGTCATCAGTAAACTTATTAACAATGCCTCCGATATTCATATCCAAATGTTTTAAGTATCGCAATTCAGTGAACGCAATACTGATTCTCGCAGCACACTGCTGGTCTCAAGCTTCCAGTCCGAAAAACAACCCTCGCCCTTCAAGCCAATTTTGAATCCAACCGACCAGCTTCCGCTGTATCCCATGTGACCGAACCTTACTCATCTGTCTACAAATCGGAATGTTATGAACACCTTGCTGAAGTCCATACAGACAACGTCTGTCAAGCTGTCTTCAACAATCTTCTTTGTCACCTCTTCATAAAACTCAATCAAATTAATGACCCATGATTGCCCATGCAAAAAGTCATGTTGCCTACTTCTGATCAGCCCTTGCTTGCCCAAATGTACTTAAATCCTATCGCTTAGAATTCCTTCCAACAATTTAAGCATGACAGAAGTCAGGCACACCTGTTAAGAGCTCCCCAACTTTTTGGGTCACTGATTCCTTTTCAAATCCTACTCCTCGACGGCTTACAACAAATGTTAAATGTAACCAGGCTGATGATCTAGGTTTCAGACTAGGTCAGGGTAAGTTTCAGGAACAAGTCAGGCTGGTTCTTTTTAATCTGCTAAAACAAGATGTTTATTAAATGATGAATGGCAAACAATTTGGATATTTCAAATATATAATCGATGTTTCTCTTTCTAAAAACACTGACACGCACGCATACACGATACATAAAATCTCTGCGATTTTAAGTTGAAAGAACTTTGTCCAGATATTAGTGTAATTCATGACAAAACGAAAAGTTGAGAAAATGTCCAAAATGTTATTCTTCTTCTCAGGTGATTCTGCTCACACAAAGTATTTGTGATGTGATTTTATTCTGGAAGAGTTCGGTTTGTGGGCGGCACGGTGGCACAGTGGTTAGCACTGCTGCCTCACGGTGCCAGAAACCTGCGTTAAATTCCCGCCTCAGGCGACTGACTGTGTGGAGTTTGCACATTCTCCCCGTGTCTGCGTAGGTTTCCTCCGGGTGCTCCGGTTTCCTTCCACAGTCCAAAGATGTGCAGGTCAGGTGAATTGGCCACGCTAAATTGCCCGTCGTGTTAGGTAAGGGGTAAATGTAGAGGTATGGGTGGGTTGCGCTTTGGCGGGTCGATGTGGACTTGTTGGGCCGCAGGGCCTGTTTCCACACTGTAATGCAATCTAATCTTGACTGAATTCCCTTTTTTTAGGCAGTCAGGAGATTCCAACAATTTCTGGTCAGGAGTCCTGCATGAAGGTGGCTCAGTGGTTAGCACTGCTGCCTCACAATGCCTGGGACTGGGTTCTGTTCCAGCCTTGGGTGACTGTCTGTGTGAATTGCACTTTGCACATTCTCCCCATGGCTGCGTGGGATTGTAAAGGGTGCTCCAGGTTCCTCTCGCAGTCCAAAGATATGTCGGTTATGTGGATTGGTCATGTTAAGTTATCCATAGTGTTCAGGGATTTCTAGTTTAGCTGCATTTGTCAGGGGTATATATAGGGTGGGAGAATGGGTCTGGGGAGGCCAAAGACCTTGTTTTCACACTGTGGGGATTTTATATAAAAAAAGAGTGGCAAAGACGACAGAGATTTTCTTTTTTTCTAACACTGCTCTGATGCGCATCAATGAGTGCGAGAGAGTTCAACAGGCCGTTCCTCCTTCGTTAGATTACATTTTCTCCCTCCCTGAGTTGAATCACACAGTAATGTCATCCTCTCCCAAACTGGACCATGTGAGGTCTCCTTGCACATTGTCCAAACTATAACTCCATCACATTCTCTGTTCCATGTAGGTGCAGCATTTCTACTGTCAGACACAGAACCATACCCTTAGCTGAAAATGGGCCGAGTTGATTTGGAGGTGTGTTCATATGTCACTGCATGATTGAAAAAGAAAATGTTTAATGTATTCACAATACCTGAGTTAAAATGAATGCATCTTAATATTAACACAAACATAAATTGCTGGAAAAGTTTAGCAGATCTGACAGCATCCAGATGTCTTTTAAATGTTGTAGTTATACCAATCTCCATCACTTCCTCTGATAGCCCATTCCATAATGCTCTACACCCTGCATGAAAAGGTGCCCCTGAGGCCTCTTCAAAATCTTTGCCGTCTCACTTTTCTAGTTTTAGACGCCCCTACCTTGGGGAAAAAAAAACCCTGACTGCTCACCCTATCCATGACCGTTAAGATTTTATAAACCTCCACTGCTGCGAAATGTGACTCCAATCAACACGAATGGCTGTACTTTCAGTCACCCTGGGCCAAAATTCGGAAATTCAATATTGACACCTCTTCCTTCTCCATCAATTTGATTAAACCCACCATGAAACACCTTTGTGGGATTTGAAATGAGAACCTTGTGCCCAGAGATAGAGCAATAGGCCCAAAGCTGCAATACCTCCACAACAGGTAGGACTTGAATCCAGAGCGTCTGTTCTAGAGTTATGGAGAATATCACACATGTTCAGCAATTGGAATCAAATCCAGAATTCTGGCTCAGAGGCAGGGGCATTATACACGATGCAAAATTTAATCCATGCCCAGAAGTTGGGTTACATTTTAACTACCAGCTTGCAGTCGGTGTGGATTTATTAAAATCTGTTTAATATTGCTGTACTACACAAAAAAAAACATTTCATTGTTAAACAAATGCAAGATATTTGTCGCAACTGTAACATGCTGAGTGCATCTGGTGTGCCATCAAGATAAGCCATGTACATTAGATTTAGATTACATTACAGTGTGGAAGCAGGCCCTTCAGCCCAACAAGTCCACACCGAACCACAACCCAACCATACCCCTAATTTAACACAGCGGGCAAGTTAGCATGGCCAACTCACCGGACCTGCACATCTTTGGACTGTGGGAAGAAACCAGAGCACCTGGAGGAAACCCACACAGACACGGGGTGAAAGTGCAAACTCTGCACAGACAGTCGCCTGAGGCGGGAATTGAACCCGGGTCTCTGGTGCTGTGAGCCAGCAGTGCCAACCACTGTGCCACCGTGCCGCCCACAACATCTTTAATTGCTTGGCTTTGATTTCTATTTTAAATCGCTATTATCTGTAGTCTGCAATATTAAGGACATAAATCATGCAGACACAGTCTGCACAATGATGGGTCTCGAATAGATATTTATTACTGAACACCAGAGACCAAGAAAGACTATAATTTATGGTCCCCAAAAAACGATCACTATTACCCACCTCTAACGTGTGACTACCCTCTTCCTAAAACCATGAAATGATACCAGGCCGCTGATTACTGTTCAGTCTGTCCTCCCCACTGACTGTGTCTGCAATCTGTCCCTCCTCCCCCAACCGCACAAGGCAAACCAAGCTCAGGGTCTTTGTGAAAATCAAGGCCGAGGTGTGCAGGCTTCCTGGAGAGGGGAAGAGAATTGTAAAATTAAACGGGGAAGGTGAGAAGGTGGTAATATCACACACTGGGCTGAGGAGTGGCAGATGGAGTTTAGTTTGAATTAATGCGAGGTGTTGGATTTGGTAAATCAAACAAGAACAGGATTTATACAATTAAAAGTAGGGCCTTTGGCGGTGTCGTAGAACAGAGACCTTTACCGTCAGGTATAATTATTTAAAATTTGCATCTCATATAAATAGTGTGGTTAAGAAGGTGTGTAGCACTCTTGTCTTCATTGGTCAAAATTTTGAGTATCGGAATTCGGACGTCATGTCGAGGTCGTATAGGACATTGATGAGACCTCTTCTGGAATACTGTGTCCAATCTGGTCATCCTGCCCGCTCATTCCATAGGCGCACCATCCTCTAGGTGAAAAAGATGCCCCTTATGTCACTGTTAAATTTTTCACCTCTTACCTTAAACCTATGTCCTCTAGTTTTGGATTTCCCGTACCCTTTGAAAACACCTTGACTCTTCACTTTGATATTATTGACCTTGATATTATTAAGCTGGAGAGGGTTCAGAAGAGATTAACCTGGATGTTGCTGGGAATGGAGGGAGTGAGCTATAAGACGAGGCTGGATAGGCTGGGACGTTTTTTCATTGGAGAGTATGAGATTAAGGGGTAAGTTTACAGAAGTTTATAAAATCATGAGGGGGTTCAGATAAGCTGAAGGGCTGATGTCTTTTCCCTCGAGTTGGGGATTCAAAACTGAGTGACATTTTAAGATGTGAGGAAAAAAGATTTACAAAAGTGATGAGAGGTAATTATTTTAAACAAAAGCTGGCTTGGGAGTGGAATGAACTTCCAGAGAAAGTGATGAAAGCAGTGACAGTTACAACGTTTAAGGGACATTTAGATCAGTACATGGATAAGACATCAGTTTGGATGGTGCTGTGAGCAGCTGCCCTCTCCCTCCCCCTCTCTTAATGAATCCCTGTTGGTTTTCACCCTCTGCAAATGCCTGTGCAGTGGGGTGGGGAGGCCAGCAGAGGGTAGTATTGCATCACTTGAAACACCACAGTGACTGCTGGACCTGCCCCTCACGGAGATAGACAGATACACACACAGCAATTGTTAGGACACGGCGTGAAGCTCATCTGGTAATTTAACCTAAACACCAAGAAAAGCTCGATTTGCATCATAAAGTGTTAAAATCTGAGTGACAGAGAACTCCCAAATTCCACTGTTTAAATAAAAACATCAATTTATTTTTTAACTCTGAAAGTGAACATTTTACATCAACTATTCACAACTCTGGGCCCCCCAAACCCTTAACCGTCTATTCCCACTCCAACTCTATAGCAATATACTATTTCAATAAGACACTTATTAAAATTAAATCAACTTAATTTCAAAACCACACAGCAGCTGCTCTTTTCGGTGTTTATGTTCAGCTGTGGATGTTCCTGGGTTATCTTCTTTCTTTTTACTGTAAATATGTGTCATATGAAAAGGTACCTTTGATAGAGATTGTTTTCCAATTTCTTGGATCTGTGTTGATGGCATTTACTCTGTTTGAAAATTTCAAAATGCCTGCATTCTTAATATCCCCAACATCGGCTCATTTATCGAAAACCAATAAATTCAAACTTGATTTGGGTTGAGTATCCTGGGGCATAATTTAAACCGATTGGTAAAATTCCAATTGTTGTCCAAAGAGCAACCAACTCAGGGATCAATTTCACAGCCAAATGTGCCATATTTTCAGTTGTCCTTGACACTCTGTGTCTACCATCCTCTCATATACACAGGAGCTTGGAAGCTCTCAGTTCAGAACTGTATTCACTCTCTCTTAAAGGTACAGTACACACTTTCAACTTCATAACATTAATACCATGATGTCAATGAAGATAAGCAGAGCACATCCGAATTTCTCTTGCCCCATGGTTTGTCAATGTTTCATTCACTGTGCCTGGTGGGTGTCAGGATTTTTGTTGGTCTGTTGACAGTATGTCATTATTTGATTCCCTCCGTGGGAATATATCAGTATTTCAATTGCTCGCACTCGTGAGCATGGCAGGATTTCAGTTGTTTCTTGGGGTCTGTGATGCTATGACAATTTCAATGACTGTAAATGGCACAGAAACTGGAAGAACTCTGAAGGTTATGGAGGACAGAATGGAACTCTACCAGGACAATCACTCATTGGTGTAGTTTTCACGCAGATGGGGAGCAATGCAGAGCAGTGTGAGGTGATGCACTTTGGTAGGTAGGACAATGAATGACAACATAAGACAGGCTTCACCTTTATAAAGGAGTTGCAGGAGCAGAGAACGTTGCGTGTATATGAGCACAGATTGTTGAAGATGTCAGGACAAGTGAGGAGAGCTGTAACTATCACAGATTAGTTTCAGTATCTGAGCTGTTTACAGGGGGAGGTGTAGGAGGGAGTCTCCATGCTCCCTTCCTGGGGGAGGTGGTGGTGACGATATGTTGTAAGCCCAGCCTCCTGCCCACTGAGACCGTGGGGATTCCATTTGTACCAGCTCGACACTAAAGGGAGATGGCATCAGGTCCACGGCTTCTAAGTTGTGCCGGGGGGAAACGGAACTGCCAGTGGGTTTAAAGTGAGAATTGCCCTTCACTTAAAATTGCTCCTTACTCAGTCGGTGGGACGTGGATGTTTCAGAATCTCCACACGAGGCATCCCAGTGCTCTCCGACTTGTACCAGAGTCCTTCCCACGTGGCGGAGGGAGGGGGTGTGAGGGAATGGATATCCGGCACTCCACCACTCAGCTTGGCCCTTTCTGTCCTATTCCAGGCTGTTTCTCCTGGAATGGGAGAAAGGGGGGTGGGTGGGATTTGGTGGTCCTGCTGTTAGTGTCGGTGTATGTGGGTGTCGGGGGACACTTGGTGAGGTGTCCAGAGGGAGTCAGTCCACAGTGTTGTATCCAGGCAGTGTTATTGGTGTGCGAGGTAAAGTGGAGGGAGAGAGGGAGAGAGAGTGAGAGAGAGGGGGAAGAGAGAGGGGTAAGGGTGAGAGAGAGAGGGGGAAGGGAGAGAAAGAGAGACAGGGACAGAGAGAAGGTGCTGCATGCAGTAGTGAGAGTGGTGGAGCATGAGCCTTGTTCGGGGGTCTGTGCTATAACAGATATTCCGTGAATGTGAGGGAGCAGAGAGAATACAGCGACCCTTACCCTGACAGAACGGGGAAGGTTATTGATGCTTGTCCTGTGTTGCTGGGCATTTCTACAGACCGCAGATACTGCACTGAGCTGAGTGGGGAGGTCGACCATGCTCGGTGGGTCTGGTGGTGTGCCCCCCTCTGGAAGAGAATGATCCCCCTCTGTACCAGGACCTCCGTGCCCCTGTCAACAAACCGTGGTGTAATTACCTCTTATCCCCCATGCTCGGCGTAAACTGTGCAGGGCAGTTCCCAACTAAGAAAGCTCAACTGTATGCCCATTTGCTTTATAAAGATGGTACCTGTGTCAGGGATCACGGAATATCCAGGTATAACCAGGCGATGGTGTAAACCTCCAGCCATGATGGGTGGGAGAATCGGGCTGGTATTGAATGAGAGGGACACCATGGGGTGGGATGGGTAGTTAATGAGCTCGATAAGATAGCACGAGGAAACTAGCTCCGCCTCGTGCAGAGAATCCCTCTGTCACACTCAAGGAAAATGTCACTGAGAGAAATTATTGTGAGAAACTGCCCAATGAGTCATTGATTGTGTTGAAACCAATTCCAGTTAAAAGGATGCAGAACAAATGCTCATCTGACTTCACACCAATATCCCTTTTTCCCATCTTTCCTGGGAAGGTTGGCTCATGTTACAGGATGTTATTGAAGTGTCTACATTTCAGCATTCTGAAAGCTGGGAACACATCTTTCCATGACACTGTCTGTCAGTCTCCCCCTCTCTGTCTATACCCCAAACCCCTCCCATGTGGTGGTATTTAAACGGATACCCAGCCATCTCTCTCTGGCGGTGATGATCACACCCACAGCACCCCCTTGTCATGGCACAATGGAGATATGGAGCTGTAAATGGATGGGAGGTTCACATCCTTGCACTTCCAGCCCGGGCTGTAAGTTTCCCCACGCTGGGCAGGGATCTAACATAGTGTAACTGAGCAATGCACTGGAGTGGGGTACACAGCTCTATATGCTGGGGGGGGGGGGGGGGGGAGGTGGGGGGTAACTGCTCCAGGTTTACAGATCAATGCATTGGGGTGGGTAAAACAGTCCTACATTCTGGGAGGGTAACTGCTCCTGGTTTACAGATCAGTACTCTGGCGTGGAGTGCACAGTCCGACATGCTGGGAGGGTAACTGCTCCTGGTTTACAGATCAATGCACTGGAGTGGTGTAAACAGTCCTACATGCTGGGGGGTGTAACTGCTCCTGGTTTACAGATCAATGCACTGGGGTGGTGTATACAGACCTACATGCTGGGAGGGTAACTGCTCCTGGTTTACAGATCAATGCACTGGGGTGGTGTACACAGACCTACATGCTGGGAGGGTAACTGCTCCTGGGTTACAGATCAATGCACTGGGGTAGTGTACACAGTCGTAAATGCTGGGAGGGTAACTGTTCCTGGTTTACAGATCAATGTACTGGGATAGTGTACACAGTCCTACATGTTGGGAGGGTTACTGCCCCGGGTTTACAGATTAATTCACGGGTGATCACTGCACAGTTTGCTGTGCTGGTCAGACTATCTGGTTGAGGTTTATAGATACTGCAATGATGTGGTTTGTTTACCTCCTTATGCTGGATGGATATTTGTTTCAGGTTTACACGTTAGTGCATTGCTGTGGTCTGCACAGCTCCCCTATCTGGACAGATATCTATTCCGAGGTTATAGATCAATGCACTTCTGTGGTCTGCACTTCTCCGGGTGCTGGACAGATATCTTGTCCGTGTTTATAGATCAATGCACGGCCGTGGTTTGCACAGCTCACCGCGCTGAAAGATATATGGTCTGGGTTTATCGATCAATGCCCTGATCTGATCTGTGCAGTGTTCCACTCTGGACAGATTGCTGGATTGTATTGACCAGTGTAATGGATGAATCTGGACAAATTGCTGGGTTGTACTGAGCAGGATACTGGCCTGGTCTGCAGTGTTTCACGGTGAACAGATATCTGGGCTGATTCTGTGAGGTGGATTGAGAATGTGGCGTATGTAACCGTTTCAGCTGATCTGGCACTGCCTTTAGTTCCCACTCCTGCGATTGGATCCTCCGTCTCTCACCCCATTAATGTTACAGTGTTCCCAGGCACAGTACATCATGTTGGTGTGGTGGGTAGGGGGGAAGGGTGACGGACAGGTCAATGAGTTCACCGGAACGTTCTGTCCCCAACATTCTACAACTGCCATCCCCCGGAACGTTCTATCCCTGATATTCTATAACTGCCATTCCCTGGAACGTTCCGTCCCCAACATTTTATAACTGAAATTCCCCGCAACGTTCCATCCCTGACATTCTATAACTGCCATTCCCCGGAACGTTATGTCCCCAACATTCTATAACTGCCATTCCCCGGAACGTTCAGTTCCCGACATTCTATAACTGACATTCCCCGGAACGTTCTGTCCCTGACATTGTTTGTCAACGGCCGGACGTCAGTGAATTGAACAAATGATAAGATCCCGAGGGAAGAGATCCCGTTCCAGGGAGAAGGAGACACTGTTCCGAAGGCCCCTCAGGCAGTTAAAGGGGTGAATATGTTTTCCTTGCGTTTACGATTCTCCATGACACAGGATCGACCACAATTTAGACCAAAATACAGAAATTCCCAAACTCCGTTTGTCTTCAGGAAACTGGGAGAGAATCCTTTAGGATAGCAACATTCCCACCCTCCGTATTAGGAACTGGGAAGAAGTGACCTGTGTCTGCTCTCGAGTGATCGAGTGTGTGGGAATGTTGTAAAAACAATGACTGCAGATGCTGGAAACCAGATTCTGGAATAGTGGTGCTGGAAGAGCACAGCAATTCAGACAGCATCCGAGGACAGGCAAAATCGACGTTTCGGGCAAAAACCCTTCATCAGGAATAAAGGCAGAGAGCCTGAAGCATGGAGAGATAAGCTAGCGGAGGGTGGGGGTGGGGAGAGAGTAGCATAGAGTACATTAGGTAGGTGGGGAAGGAGATGAAGGTGATAGGTCAGGGAAGAGAGGGTGGAGTGGATAGGTGGAAAAGGAGCTGGGCAGGTCGGACAAGTCCGGACAGGTCGAGTTACTGGAGGTTAGAAACTAGGATGAGGTGGGGGAAGGGGAAATGAGGAAACTGTTGAAATCCACATAGATGCCCTAGGGTTGAAGTGTTCCGAGGCGGAAGATGAGGCGTTCTTCCTCCAGGCGTCTGTTGGTGAGGGAGCGGCGGTGGAGGAGGCCCAGCACTTCCATATCCTCGGCAGAGTGGGAGGGGGAGTTGAAATGTTGAGCCACTGGGCGATTTGGTTGATTTCTGCGGGTGTCTCTGAGATGTTCCCTAAAGCGCTCTGCTAGGAGGCGTCCAGTCTCCCCAATGTAGAGGAGACCGCATCGGGAGCAACGGATACAATAGATGATATTAGTGGATGTGCAGGTAAAACTTTGATGGATGTGGAAGGCTCCTTTAGGGCCTTGGATGGAGGTGAGGGAGGAGGTGTGGGCATAGGTTTTACAGTTCCTGCGGTGGCAGGGGAAAGTGCCAGGATGGGAGGGTGGGTCGTAGGAGGGCGTGGACCTGACCAAGTAGTCACGGAGGGAACGGACTTTGCGGAAGGCGGAGAGGGGTGGGGAGGGAAATATATCCCGGTGGTGGGGTCGGTTTGGAGGTGGCGGAAATGTCGGCGGATGATTTGGTTTATGCGAAGATTGGTAGGGTGCAAGTTTTACCTGCACATCCACTAATATCATCAATGTGGATTTCAACAGTTTCCTCATTTCCCCTTCCCCCACCTCATCCTAGTTTCTAACCTCCAGTAACTCGACCTGTCCGGACTTGTCCGACCTGCCCAGCTCCTTTTCCACCTATCCACTCCACCCTCTCTTCCCTGACTTATCACCTTCATCTCCTTCCCCTCCTACCTATTGTACTCTATGCTACTCTCTCCCCAACCCCCACCCTCCTCTAGCTTATCTCTCCATGCTTCATGCTCTCTGCCTTTATTCCTGATGAAGGGCTTTTGCCCGAAACGTCGATTTTGCCTGTCCTCGGATGCTGCCTGAATTGCTGTGCTCTTCCAGCACCACTAATCCAGTATGTGGGAATGTTTTAGAAACCATCTGTCCTTATGGATGTGTCTCTATGTGTTTGGGGAGGGAGGGTTTCTTGTGGTTTATGTCACATTTTTGTCAGTAATTCAGACCTTTCCATTTGTTATTCCAGCTTCAATTATTTTAATAAATCCCTGAATACAGGGGCACATTTGAAAATTTCACTGAGTCCCCGATCATATAGGTCCCTTTGCCTCCAGGCTGATGGATAATGGGTTTGTTTTCCTTCCTCACAGTTAACGTAGTGACTATCTACGTCCTGCTTTATAAAGATTGTGGATTGTCTCCATGTGTCAGACGTTACCTGGGGGCCATGGCAGTGGCGGATCTCCTGGTCATTATCCTCGACCTGATCCTGAGACACATTCCCATTGTTTATTGGGAGCAGTTTTACTTCCTGGTGGATTCCGTCCCTGTGTGTAATATCCACGCCATCCTGCTTTATGCAGCCACTGACTGCTCTGTCTGGTTCACCGTCACTTTCACCTTTGATCGGTTAGTGGCCATTTGTTGCCAGAAGCTGAAAAGTAAATATTGCAGTGAGAAAACGGCGGCTGTGGTACTGGGAGCAGTGACTGTGCTGAGCTGTTTAAAGAACATTTTCTGGTATTTTATGCTCAAGGCTCGGTATTGGCTGGGGAACGACCCCTGGTTTTGTGATGTAACAAACGCTGTTCGTTACTCCAGTGTCTGGGTCACAATCGAGTCCCTCCACCACATTCTAACCCCGTGTGTCCCATTTCTCCTGATTCTGCTGCTCAATGTTCTCACCGTCAGACACATTTTAGTGACCAGCAGAGCCCGAAGGAGACTCCGCGCTCACACCAATGGGGACGCTCAGTCTGACACAGAAATGAGAAACCGAAAAAAATCCATCATTTTACTGTTTGTGATCTCGGCCAATTTCATCCTGTTATGGTCAACGTTCATGCTGTATTCTCTATGGAACCGGATCATGTATGTTGGGTTTCGATCTTTGAATCTGCATGGCTTTGTGCAGGAATTGGGCTTCATGCTGCAGCTCCTCAGTTGCTGCACAAACACTGCGATTTATGCCGTGACCCAGACTAAGTTCAGGCAGCAGCTGAAGAATGTGCTAAAATATCCCTTCACTCAAATCCATCCATCCATCAAATTCTCTCATTAATCAATCCATCCGGGATGTTCTCATTTCAGTTCAGTGTTTCAGCGATGGAGCAGCCTGTCGCTATGGTAACAGACTGAGGGTAACGCTGGTTTGTCCATCCTTATCCCACAGGGGGGGTTGTAGGGAACATTTCAACTCAGGGACCAGTGAGAAAAGGCACTGACTGTGCCCATCACATCCATTTGTAAACAACAAAAATGTTGATTAAAGTGTGCTGATCAGCAGAGTGACCGATGTTGTTGTGTGTCTTTGTGTTGGAGAAGCTGAGCTGGAGAGAGACAGACTCAGCCCCAAGTCCTGGTCCTCAGGGAAGGGGAGGGCATCGCTCTCTGAGCTCCGGAGCTGGGTTTAACTCCCTCTGTCCTTACTTTCACCTCTGGGTCTCCCACTCCAACTTGACTCTCAGCATAATTCACCTTGCTCCCTTTTTCCCTCTCCCTCCATATATCCCTCCAACTCTCACACTGCACTGCTATTTCTCTCTCATTTTCCCATTTACGCACTCACTTCCATTGTCGTTGCCTTCCCCAATCTCATTCACTCTCTCTCCATTTTGCGATCATAATCTCCCAATGTTACTGTCTTCCTCGAATCCTTCGGTGCTGCGGGAACAGAAGGGGGTTCTCGATCTTCAGACTGATGTTAGGGAACAGAGATTGGGACGGCATATCAGGCCATTGCCAGGGCAACAGTATGCAGCTTGGGCCAAACGCCATTGCTCGGGGACATAGTGCGTGTGAGAACATGAGCTGTTACTCGGGGGTAATAGGTGGAGTGGCACGGTAGGCTGTGGCTAAGACTGATGCAACAGGATATCACAAACAGAACACATTGCGTGGGACATACCGTCTGTTACTAAGGGAACAGAATGGGGATGGGGTTAAAGGCCATTTAGAGGGTAAGAACTGGGTCGGTGTTCACAGGCAGGAGCTCAGTTTAAAGTGTGTGAGGGGTGTGATGGTGAGAGGCGACGTGGGCGTGTGAGTGTGATGCTGGGGGAGTGTGCGAGGGATTGAGCCTGATGGTAGGGCAATGTGTGATGGGAGAGAGATTGTGGGGAAGTGAGAGTGACAATGGCGGCGTGTGCAGGGGAGTGAACTGGACAATGGGAGTGTGTGGGAGAGTGAGCGTGACGTTGGGGCAGTGCACGGGGTCTGAGAGTCAGGGTGGGGCTGTGTGTGGGGGAGTGAGCGATACAGTGGGGGAGAGTGTGCTTGAGGAAGTCTTATATTGAGGCTGTGTGCAGGATGAGTGAGCATGACAGTGGGTTATGTGTGGTGGAGTGTGTGTGAAGGTGTGCGACTATGCAGGGGAGTGAACATGACGGTAGGGGAGGTTGTGGGGGTGAGCGTGACAGTGGGGGTTGTGTGGGGCAGTGTGTGTGAGGGTGGTGGAGTGTGTGATGGTGAGCTTGATGGTGAGGGTGCGGTGTGGTGGCATGTGTGATGGTTGTGGATTGTGTGTGGGTGAGTATGATGGTGAGGGTGGTGTGGGGCAGTGTGTGAGGGTGGTGGAGTGTGTGGGGGTAAGCGTGACGGTGGGAGTAATGTGTGTGAGTGTGGGGCAGTGTATGGGGTGAGCGTGATGGTGAGGGTAGTGTGTGGGGCAGTGTGTGTAAGGATGGTGGAGTGTGTGGGTTTGAGCGTGATGGTGGGAGTGGTGTGGAGCAGTGTGTGTGTGTGAGGGTGGTGGAGTGTGTGGTGTTGAGCGTGACGGTGAGGGTGGTGTCGGGCAGTGTGTCTGACGGTGGTGGAATGTGATGGGGTGAGCGTGACGGTAGTTGTGGAGTGGGGCAGTGTGTGTGATGGTTGTGGATTTTGCGTGGGTGAGTATGATGGTGAGGGTGGTGTGGGCCAGTGTGTGTGAGGGTGGTGGAGTGTGTGGGCGTGAGTATGACTATGAGGGTGGTGTGTGGCTGTGTGTGTGATGGTGGTGAATTGTGTGCGGGTGAGCCTGACGGTGTGGGTGGTGTGAGGCAGTGAATGTGAGGGTGGTGGAGTGTGTGGGGGTGAGAGTGACGGTGGGGCTGGTGTCGGGCAGTGTGTGTGAGTGTGGTGGAGAGTGTGGGGTGAGTGTGACGGTGGGAGTGGTGTGGGGAAGTGTGTGTGACGGTGGTGGAGTGTGTGGGGTGAGCGTGACGTTGAGGGTGGTGTGGGCCAGCGTGTCTGACGGTGGTGGAGTGTGTGGGGGTGAGCGTGACGGTGGGAATGGTGTGGGGCAGTGAGTGTGATGGTGGTTGAGTGTGTGGGTGTGAGCGTGACGGTGAGGTTGGTGTGGGGCAGTGTATGTGATGGTGGTGGTGTGTGGGTGTGAGCGTGACGGTGAGGTTGGTGTGGGGCAGTGTATGTGATGGTGGTGGTGTGTGTGGTGTTGGGCGTGAAGGTGGGGGTTGTGTGGGGCAGTATGTGCGATGGTGGTGGAGTGCGGGTGTGAGAGCGATG
Organism: Chiloscyllium plagiosum; assembly: GCF_037043375.1. Taxonomy (NCBI): domain Eukaryota; kingdom Metazoa; phylum Chordata; class Chondrichthyes; order Orectolobiformes; family Hemiscylliidae; genus Chiloscyllium; species Chiloscyllium plagiosum. The sequence goes on along the minus strand of NW_028270178.1, from coordinate 68,816,443 downwards.
ATGGGGGTCATTTGGGGCAGTGTGTGTGATGGCGGTGGATTGTGTCCGAGTGAGAGTGGCGTTGGAAGTTGTGAGGGGCATTGTGTGACGTAGGGAGTGTGAGGGGGGTCAGAGTGTTGGTGACGGAGTGGCTGTGAGGGGGTCAGGTGACGGTGATAGAGTGAGTGCGGGAGGGCCAGGGTGACCGTGATGGAGTGAGTGTGAGGGGGTGAGGGAGACAGTGATGGAGTGAGTGTGTGGCGGACAGTGAGACGGTGATGGAGTGAGTGTAAAGGGTCAGTGTGATGGTGATGGAGTGAGTGTAAGGGGGTCAGGGAGACCGTGACGGAGTGAGGATGTGAGGGCCAGGGTGACGGTGGACGGAGTGAGTGTGAATGGGTCAGGTTGACGGTGATGGAGTGAGTGTGAAGGGGTCAGGTTGATGGTGAATGAGTGAGTGTGAGGGGGACAGGGTGACGGTGATGGAGTGAGTGTGAATGGGTCAGGTTGACGGTGATGGAGTGAGTGTGAAGGGGTCATGGTGACGGTGAAGGGATGATTGTGAGAGGTTAAGGATGACGATGATGGAGTGAGAGTGAGGGGATCAGCGTGAGAGTGAAGGAGTGAGTGTGAGGGGTCAGGGTGATTGTGATGGAGTGAGTGTGAGGGAATCAGGATGATGATGATGATGGGGTGAGTTTAATGGGGTCAGGTTGGCGTTGATGGAGTGAGTGTGAGGGCGTCAGGGTGATGGTGATGGAGTGATGGTGATGGAGTGCGTGTGAGGGAGTCTGGGAGTCAGTGATAGAGTGAGTGTGAGGGGGCCAGGGTGAGATTGATGGAGTGAGTGTGAGGGGGTCAGGATGACGGAGATGGAGTGAATGTGATGTGGTCAGGGAGACAGTGATGGAGCGAGTGTGAGACGATCAGTATGATGGTGATGGAGTGTGCGTGATTGAGTCAGGGTGAGGGTGATGGAGTGAGTGTGAGGTAGTCAGTGTGTCGGTGATGGAGTGAGTGTGAGGGTGTCAGTGTGACGTTGATGGAGTGAGTTTAATGGGGTCAGTGTGACAGAGATGGAATGAGTGTGAGGGGGTCAGGGTGACGGTGAAGGAGTGACGGTGAGGGGGTCAGGATGACGGTGATAGAGTGAGTGCGGGAGGGCCAGGGTAACCGTGATGCAGTGAGTGTGAGGGGGTGAGGGAGACAGTGATGGAGTGAGTGTGTGGCGGACAGTGAGACGGTGATGGAGTGAGTGTAAAGGGTCAGTGTGATGGTGATGGAGTGAGTGTAAGGGGGTCAGGGAGACCGTGACGGAGTGAGGGTGTGAGGGCCAGGGTGACGGTGGACGGAGTGAGTGTGAATGGGTCAGGTTGACGGTGATGGAGTGAGTGTGAAGGGGTCAGGTTGATGGTGAATGAGTGAGTGTGAGGGGGTCAGGGTGACGGTGATGGAGTGAGTGTGAATGTGTAAGCGTGAAGTTGATGGAGTGAGTGTGAAGGGGTCATGGTGACGGTGAAGGGATGATTGTGAGAGGTTAAGGATGACGATGATGGAGTGAGTGTGAGGGGATCAGCGTGAGAGTGAAGGAGTGAGTGTGAGGGGTCAGGGTGATTGTGATGGAGTGAGTGTGAGGGAATCAGGATGATGATGATGGGGTGAGTTTAATGGGGTCAGGTTGGCGTTGATGGAGTGACTGTGAGGGCTTCAGGTTGATGGTGATGGAGTGATGGTGATTGAGTGCGTGTGAGGGAGTCTGGGAGTCAGTGATAGAGTGAGTGTGAGGCGGCCAGGGTGAGATTGATGGAGTGAGTGTGAGGGGGTCAGGATGGCGGAGATGGAGTGAATGTGATGTGGTCAGGGAGACAGTGATGGAGCGAGTGTGAGACGATCAGTATGATGGTGATGGAGTGTGCGTGATTGAGTCAGGGTGAGGGTGATGGAGTGAGTGTGAGGTAGTCAGTGTGTCGGTGATGGAGTGAGTGTGAGGGTGTCAGTGTGACGTTGATGGAGTGAGTTTAATGGGGTCAGTGTGACAGAGATGGAATGAGTGTGAGGGGGTCAGGGTGACGGTGAAGGAGTGACGGTGAGGGGGTCAGGATGATGGTGATTGAGTAAGTGTGAGGTGGTCAAAGTGATGGAGAGGAAGTGAATGTGTCGGGTTCAGTGTGACGGTGATGGAGTGAGAGTGAGGGCGCCAGTGTGACGTTAATGGAGTGAGTGTGAGTGGGTCAGGATGACGATTATGGAGTGAGTGTGAGTGGGTCAGTTTGACGAAGATGGAGTGAGTGTGAACAGGTCAGAATGATGGTGACAGAGTGAGTTTAATGGGGTCAGGTTGACGTTGATGGAGTGAGTGTGAGGGGAACAGGGTGACGGTGACGGAGTGAGTGAGAATGGATCAGGGTGATGGTGACGGAGTGAGTGTGAATGGGTCAGGGTAACGGTGATGGAGTGAGTGTGAGGGGGTCAGTGTGATGTCGACAGAGTGAGTTTAATGGAGTCAGTGTGACGGAGATGGTGTGTGTGTGACGAGGTCATAGTGACGGTGATGGAGTGAGTGTGAGGGGGGTCAGGGTGACAGTGATGGAGTGAGTGTGAGGGGATCAGTGTGATGGTGATGGAGTGAGTGTAAGGAGGTCAGGGTGACTGTGATGGAATGATTGTGAGGGGGACAGGGTGGTGGGGATGGATTGAGTCTGGGGGGATAATTGTGACGGTGATGGAGTGAGTGTGAGGGGCACATGGTGATGGTGATGGAGCGAGTGTGAGGGGGTCAGGGTGACGGTGATGGACTGCGAATGAGAGGGTCAGGGTGATGGTGATGGAGTGAGTGTGATTGAGTCAGGGTGAGGGTGATGGAATGAGTGTAAGAGGGTCAAACTGATGGAGAAGGAGTGAGTGTGAGAGGGTCAGGGTGACGGTGCTGGAGCGAGTATAATTGAGTCAAGTTTACGGTGAAGGAGTGAGTGTGAGGTGTCAGGATGATGGTGATGAAGTGAGTGTGAGGGGGTCAGTGTGACGGTGATGGAGAGAGTGTGAGGGCGTCAGGATGATGGTGATGAAGTGAGTGTGAGGGGGCCAGTGTGACAGTGAAGTAGTGAGTGTGAGGGGGTCATAGTGACGGAGTAGGATTGAGTGTGTCGGCGTCAGGGTGACAGTGACGGAGTGAGTGTGAGCGGGTCAGGGTGATGGAGATGAAGTGAGTGTGACGAGGTCAGTGTAACGCAGATGGCGTGAGTGTGAGGGAGTCAGGGTGGCCTTGATGGAGTGAGTGTGAGGATGTCAGGTAGATGGTGATGGAGTAAGTGTGAGGGGCTCATTTTGACGGTGATGGAGTGAGTGTGAGGGCTTCAGTTTGACGGTGATGGAGTGAGTGTGAGTGGGTCAGTTTGATGGTGATGGAGTGAGTGTGAAGGGGGTCAGGTTTACGGTGATGGAGTGAGTGTGAGCGGGTCAGAAGTATGGTGACAGAGTGAGTTTAATGGGTTCAGGTTGACGTTGTTGGAGTGAGTGTGAGGGGATCAGGGTGACAGTAACGGAGTGAGTGAGAATGGGTGAGGGTGACGGTGATGGAGTGAGTGTGAGGGGGGTCAGTGTGGCTGTGATCGCTTGAGTGTAAAGGGGCAGGGTGACAGTTGTGGAGTGTGAGGGGGTCCGGGTGACTCTGATGGAGTGAGCATGACGGGGTCAGGATGATGGTGATGAAGTGATTGTGAGGGGGTAAGGGTGACGGTGAGGGAGTGAGTGTGAGGGGGTTCAGGGTGACAGTGATGGAGTGACTGTGAGGGGGTCAGTGTGATGTCGAAGGAGTGAGAATAATGGAGTCAGCGTGACGGAGATGGAGTGAGTGTGAGGGGGTAATGGTGACGGTGATGGAGGGAGTGTGGGTGAGTCAGGGCGATGGTGGTGGAGTGAGTGTGAGGGGGTCAGTGTTAAGTTGATGGAATGAGTGAGAGAGAGTCAGGATGACGATGGTGCCGTGTGTGTGACGAGGTCATGGTGACAGTATGGATAGGATGAGTGTGAGGCGTCAGGGTGAGGGTGATGGAGTGCGTGTGAGGGGGTCAATGTGATCCAGATGGAGAGAGTGTGAGGGGGTCAGACTGACAGTGATGGAGAGTGTGAGGGGTTCAGTTTGACGCTGATGGAGTGAGTGTGAGGGGGTCAGGATGACGGTGATGGGGTGAGTGTAAGGGGTCAGATTGAGGGTGATTGAGTGAGTGTGAGGGGGTCAATGTGATCCAGATGGAGTGAGTGAGGGGGGTTCAGTTTGACGGTGATGGAGTGAGTGTGAGTGAGTCAGGGTGACAGTGATGGAGTGAGTGTGAGGGGGTTAGTGTGATGTCGAAGGAGTGAGTTTAATGGAGTCAGTGTGACGGAGATGGAGTGAGTGTGAGTGGGTCATGGTGACGGTGATGGCGGGAGTGTGGGTGGGTCAGGGCGATGGTGATGGAGTGAGTGTGAGAGGGTCAGTGTTAAGTTGATGGAATGAGTGAGAGAGAGTCAGGATGACGATGGTGCCGTGTGTGTGACGAGGTCATGGTGACAGTATGGATAGGGTGAGTGTGAGGCGTCAGGGTGAGGATGATGGAGTGAGTGTGAGGGGGTCAATGTGATCCAGATGGAGTGAGTGTGAGGGGGTCAGACTGAGGGTGATGGAGTGAGTGTGGGGGGTTCAGTTTGACGGTGATGGAGTGAGTGTGAGGGGGTCAGGATGACGGTGATGGGGTGAGTGTAAGGGGTCAGATTGAGGGTGATTGAGTGAGTGTGAGGGGGTCAATGTGATCCAGATGGAGTGAGTGTGAGGGGGTCAGACTGACGGTGATGGAGTGAGTGTGGGGGGTTCAGTTTGACGGTGATGGAGTGAGTGTGAGTGAGTCAGGATGATGGTGATGGAGTCAGGGTGAGGGTGATGGAGTGAGTTTAATGGAGTCAGTGTGACGGTGATGGAGTCAGTGTGACGGGGTCAGGGTGACGGTGATAGAATGAGCGTGTGGGTGTCAGGGTGATGGTGATGGAGTGAGTGTAAGGGGGTCAGGGTGACATTGATGGAGTGAGTGGGAGAGGGTCAGGATGACGATGGTGCAGTGAGTGTGACGAGGTCATGGTGATTGTGATGGAGTGATTGTGAGGTGGTCAGTGTGATGGTGATGGAGTGAGTGTGGGGGATCTGTGTGATGGTGATGGAGTGAGTGCGTGGGAGTCAGTGTGACGGTTATGGAGTGAGTGTGAGGAGGCCAGGGTGACTGTGATGGAATGATTGTGAGGGGGACAGGGTGGTGGGGATGGAATGAGTCTGGGGGGATGAGTGTAACGGTTAATGAGTGAGTGTGAGGGGCTCATGCTGACGGTAATGGAGTGAGAGTGAGGGGGTAGGGTGACGGAGATGGAGTGAGTGTGAGGGGATCAGTGTGATGGAGATGGAGTGAGTGGGAGGGGATTACGTGACGGTGAAGGTGAGTGTGAGGTGTCATAGTGACGGTGATGAAGTGAGTGTGACGGGGTCAGTGTGACGCAGATGGCGTGAGTGTGAGGGGGTCAGGGTGACGATGATGGAGTGAGTGTGAGGACATCAGAGTGATGGTGATGGAGTGAGTGTGCGGGGGTCAGGGTGACTTTGATGGAGTGAGTGCGAGGATGTCAGGGTGATGGTGATGGAGTCAGTGTGAGGAGGTCAGTGTGACGGAGATGGAGTAAGTGTGAGAGAGTCAGAACGATGTTGATGAGGTGAGTGTGAGAGGGTTAGTTTGACGGGGATGGAGTGAATGTGAGGTTGTCAGTATGACAGTGAGGTAGTGCATATGAAGGGGTCAGTATGAGGATAATGGAGTGAGTGTGAGGGGATCACTGTGACGCTGAAGGAGTGAGTTTAATGGAGTCAGTGTGATGGAGATGGAGTGAGCGTGAGTGGGTCAGGGTGAGGGTGATTGAGTGAGTGTGGGGGAGTCAGGGAAAGGATAATGGTGTGAGTGTGAGGGGTTCAGTGAGATTGAGATAGAGTAAGTGTGAGAGGGTCAGGGTGACCGTGATGATGTGAGTGTGAGGGGATAAGTGTGACGGTAATGGACTGAGTGTGAGGGGATCAGGATGAAGGTTATGAAATGACTGTGAGGGGGTCACTGTGAGGGTGATGGAGTGAGTGTGAGGGAGTCAGGGAGACGGTGATGAAGTGAGTGTGAGGTGGTCAGGATGATGGTGATGAAGTGATTGTGAGGGGGTAAGGGTGACGGTGAGGGAGTGAGTGCAGGGGGTCAGGGTGACGGTGATGGAGTGAGTGTGAGGGGGTCACGGTGACGGTGATGGAGTGAGTGTGAGAGGGTCAGGATGACGATGGTACAGTGAGTGTGATGAGGTCATGGTGATGGTGATGTATTGAGTGTGAGGGGATCAGTGTGATAGTGATGGAGTGAGTGTGAGAGGATCAGTGTGATCCTGATGGAGTGAGTGTGAGGGGGTCAGGGAGATGGTGATGCAGTGAGTGTGAGGTTGTCAGGGTGGTGGTGATGGAGTGAGTGTGAGGGGGTCACGGTGACAGTGATGGAGTGAGCGTTACGGGGTCAGTGTGACGGAGATGGTGTGAGTGTGAGGGTGTCAGGATGACGGTGATGCAGTGAGTGTGAGCGAGTCAGGGTGACGGTGATGGAGTGAGTGTGAGGGAGTCAGGGTGAGAGTGATGGAGTGAGTTTAATGGAGTCAGTGTGACGGTAATGGAATGAATGTGACGGGGTCAGGGTGACGGTGATGGAGTGAGTGTGAGGGTGTCAAAGTGACGGAGAAGGAGTGAGTGTGTCGGGGTCAGGGTGACAGTGATGGAATGAGCTTGCGGGTGTCAGGGTGATGGTGGTGGAGTGAGTGTGTGGCGGTAAGCGTGAAGGTGATGGTGTGAGTGTGAGGGGTTCAGGTTGACGGTGATGTAGCGAGTATAAGGTGGTCAGGGTGACATTGATGGAGTGAGTGGGAGAGGGTCAGGATGACGATGGTGCAGTGAGTGTGATGAAGTCATGGTGACGGTGATGGAGTGAGTGTGTCGGGGTCAGTGTGACGGTGATAGTGTGAGTGTGAGGGGATCAGTGTGACGGTGATGGAGTGAGTGTGAGATTGTCAGTGTGACGGTGATGGTGTGAGTGTGTGGGAGTCAGTGTGACGGTGATGGAGTGAGTGTGAGGGGGCCAGAGTGACTGTGATGGAATGATTGTGAGGGGGACAGGGCGGTGGGGATGGAATGAGTCTGGGGGGATGAGTGTGACGGTAAATGAGTGGGTGTGAGGGGCTCATGGTGACGGTGTTCGAGCGAGTGTGAGGGCATCAGAGTGTCGGTGCTAGAGCGAGTATGATTGAGTCAGGGTTATGGTGATGGAGTAAGTGTGAGAGGGTCAGGATGACGATGGTGCAGTGAGTGTGACGAGGTCATGGTGACGGTGATGGATTGAGTGTGAGGTGTTCAGTGTGATGGTGATGGATTGAGTGTGAGGGAGTCAGGGTGCTGGTGATGGAGTGAGTGTGAGGGGGTCATGGTGACAGTGATGGAGCGGGTGTGAGGGGGTCAGTGTGACGGAGATGGTGTGAGTGGGAGGGTGTCAAAATGACGGTGATGCAGTGAGTGTGAGGGGGTCAGGGTGACGGTGATGGAATGAACGTTTTGGTGTCAGGGTGATGGTGATGGAGTGAGTGTCAGGGGGACAGTGTGGTGGGGATGGAATGAGTCTGGGGGGATGAGTGTGACCGTGAATGAGTGAGTGTGAGGGGCCCATGGTGATGGTGTTGGAGCGAGTGTTAGGAGGTCAGGGTGACGGTAATGGAGTGAGTGTGAGGGGATTAAGTGACAGTGAAGAAGTGAGTGTGAGGGGTCATGGTGACGGTGATGGAGTGAGTGTGAGGGGGTCAAAGTGACGGAGAAGGAGTGAGTGTGTCGGGCCAGGGTGACAGTGATGGAATGAATGTGAGCGGGTCAGGGTGACGGTGATGAAGTGATTGTGATGGGTCAGTGTGACGCAGATGGCGTGAGTGTGTGGGGGTCAGGGTGACGATGATGGAGTGAGTGTGAGGACATCAGGGTGACGGTGATGGAGTGAGTGTGCGGGAGTCAGGGTGACTTTGATGGAGTGAGTGTGAGGATGTCAGGGTGGTGGTGATGGAGTCAGTGTGAGGCGGTCAGGGCGACAGTGATGGAGTGTGTGAGGGGGTCAGTTTGACGGTGATGGAGCGAGTGTGAGGTTGTCAGGCTGACGATGATGGAGTGAGTGTGAGGACGTCAGGGTGACGGTGATGGAGTGAGTGTGAGGGGTAAAGGTGACGGTGATGAAGAGAGAGTGAGGTGGTCAGTTTGACGGTGATGGAGTGAGTGTGAGGGTGTCAGTGTGACGCTGACGGAGTGAGATTAAAGGGCTCAGTGTGACGGTGATGGAGTTAGTGTGAGGGTGTCAGGGTGACCATAATGGAGTGAGTTTGAGGGTGTCTGGGTGAAGGTAATGGAGTCAGTGTGAGGAGGTCAGTGTGACGGAGATGGAGTGAGTGTGAGAGAGTCAGAATGACGTTGATGAGGTGGGTGTGAGAGGGTTAGCTTGACGGGGATGGAGTGAGTGTGAGGGGGTCAGTTTGATGGTGATGGAGTGAGTGTGAGGTTGTCAGTATGACAGTGATATAGTGCTTATGAGGGGGTCAGTGTGAGGATGATGGAGAGAGTGTGAGGTGGTCAGTGTGACGCTGACGGAGTGAGTTTAATGGAGTCAGTGTGACAGAGATGGAGTGAGCGTGAGTGGGTCAGGGTGAGGGTGATGGAGTGAGTGTGAGGCAGTCAGGGAAAGGATAATGGTGTGAGTGTAAGAGGTTCAGTGAGATTGAGATAGAGCATGTGTGAGAGGGTCAGGGTGACCGTGATGGAGTGATTGTGAGGGGGTCAAACTGATGGAGGAGGAGTGAGTGTGAGCGGGTTAGGGTGTCGGTGCTGGAGTGAGTATGATTGAGTCAGGGTTATGGAGTGAGTGTGAGAGGGTCAGGATGACGATGATGCAGTGAGTGTGACGAGGTGAAGGTGATGGTGACGAATTGAGTGTGAGGTGGTCAGTGTGATGGTGATGGAGTGAGTGTGAGGGGATCAGTGTGATGGTGATGGAGTGAGTGTGAGGTTGTCAGGGTGCTGGTGATGGAGTGAGGGTGAGGGGGTCACGGTGACAGTGATGGAGCGAGTGCGAGCGGGTCAGTGTGACGGAGATGGTGTGAGTGTGAGGGTGTCAGGATGACGGTGATGCAGTGAGTGTGAGGGAGTCAGGGTGACGGTGATGGAGTGAGTGAGGGGGTCAGGGTGACGGAGATAGAGTGAGTATGAAGGGGTCAGGTTGACGGTGCTGGAGCGAATGTGATTGAGTCAGGGTGAGGGTGATGGAGTGAGTGTAAGGGGGTCAAACTGATGGAGAAGGAGTGAGTGTGAACGGGTCAGGGTGACGGTGCTGGAGCGCGTATGATTGACTCAGGGTTACGGTGATGGGGAGAGTGAGAGATTGTCAGGTTGACGGTGATGAAGTGAGTGTGAGGGGGTAAGGGAGACGGAGATGGAGTGAGTGTGAGGGGTTCAGTTTGATGATGATGGTGTGAGTGTGAGGGGGTCAGGATGATGGTGATGGAGCGAGTGTCAGGGGGCCACTGTGTGACGGTGATGGAGTGAGTGTGAGGGGGTCAGATTGATGGCAATGGAATGAGTGTGAGGGGGTCATTGTGACGGTGCTGGAGTGAGTGTCAGGGCGTCACTGTGATGCTGATGGCGTGAGTGTGAGGGGGTCAGGGTGACGGTGATGGAGTGAGTGTGAGGGTGTCAGTGTGACGCTGATGGAGTGAGTTTCATGGGGTCAGTGTGAAGGAGATTGGATGAGTGTGAGGGGGTCAGGGTGAGGGTGATGGAGTGAGTGTGTGTGGGTCAGTATGATCGTGATGGAGTAAGTGTGAGTGGGTCAACGTGACAGTGATATAGTGCATATGAGGGGGTCAGTGTGAGGGTGATGGAGTGAGTGTGAGAGGGTCAGGATGACGATGATGCAGTGAGTGTGACGAGGTCATGGTGATGGTGATGGATTGAGTGTGAGGGGGTCAGTGTGATGGTGATGGAGTGAGTGTGAGGTTGTCAGGGTGCTGGTGATGGAGTGATTGTGAGGGGGTCACGGTGACAGTGATGGAGGGAGTGTGAGGGGGTCAGTGTGACGGAGATGGTGTGAGTGTGAGGGAGTCAGGATGTCGGTGATGCAGAGAGTGTGAGGTGGTCAGTGTAATGGTAATGGCGTGAGTGTGAGGGGATCTGTGTAATGGTGATGGAGTGAGTGTGGGGGGTCAGGGAGATGGTGATGGAGTGAGTGTGAGTTTGTCAGGGTGCTGGTGATGGAGTGAGTATGAGGGGGTCAGGGTGACGGTGCTGGAGCGAGTGTGATTGAGTCAGGGTGAGGGTGATGGAGTGAGTGTGAGGGGGTCAGGATGACGGTGATGCAGTGAGTGTGAGCGAGTCAGGGTGACGGTGCTGGAGCATGTTTGATTGAGTCAGGGTTACGGTGATGGAGAGAGTGTGAGTTAGTCAGGATGATGGTGATGAAGTGAGTGTGAGGGGCTCAGTTTGACGGCGATGGAGTGAGTGTGAGGGGGTCAGGCTGACGCTGATGGAGTAAGTGTGAGGTTGTCAGGCTGACGATCATGTAGTGAGTGTGAGGACGTCAGGGTGACGGAGCTGGAGAGAACGTGAGGGGGTCAGGGTGACAGTGACGGAGTGTTATTAATGGGGTGAGTTTGATGATGATGGAGTGAGTGTCGGGGGCCACAGTGTGACGGTGATGGAGTGAGTGTGAGGGGGTCAGATTGACGGCGATGGAATGAGTGTGAGGGGATCAGTGTGACGGTGATGGAGTGAGTGTGAGGGGGTCAGTGTGACGCTAACGGAGTGTTTTTAATGTGGTCAATGTGACGAAGGTGGAGTGAGTGTGATGGGGTCAGGGTGAAGGTGAAGGAGTGAGTGTGAGGGGGTCAATGTGACAGTGATATAGTGCATATGAGGGGGTCAGTGTGAGGGTGATGGAGTGAGTGTGAGACGGTCAGTGTGACGCTGACGCAGTGAGTTTAATGGAGCCAGTGTGACGAAGATGGAGTGAGTGTGATGGGGTCAGGGTGAAGGTGAAGGAGTGAGTGTGAGGGGGTCAGGGTGACTGTGATCGTGTGATTGTGAGGTGGTCAGTGTGATGGAGAGTGAGTGAGTGTGAGAGGGTCCGGATGATGGTGACGGTGTGAGTGTGAGTGGGTCAGGGTGATGTGATGGAGTGAGTGTGAGGGAGTCAGGGAAAGGATAATGGTGTGAGTGTGAGGGGTTCAGTGAGATTGAGATAATGTGTGAGAGGGTCAGGGTGACCGTGATGATGTGAGTGTGAGGGGATAAGTGTGACGGTAATGGAGTGAGTGTGAATGAATCAGGGTGAAGGTTATGAAGTGAGTGCGAGGGGGTCAATGTCATGGTGATGGAGTGAGTGTGAGGGAGTCAGGTAGATGGTGATGGAGTGAGTATGAGGTGGTGAGGATGATGGTGATGTAGTGAGTGTGAGGGGGTAAGCGTGACAGTGATGGAGTGAGTATGAGCGGGTCAGAATGGCAGTGCTGGAGTGAGTGTGAGGGGTGTGAGGGGTCAGGGTGACGGTGATGGAATAAGAGTGACGGGGTCATAGTAAGGTTGATGGAGTGAGTGTGAGGGGGTCAGTGTGACGCTGACGGACTGTTTTTAATGGGGTCAGTGTGAAGGAGATTGAATGAGTGTGTGGAGGTCAGGGTGAGGGTGAAGGAGTGAGTGTGTGTGGGTCAGTATGATCATGAAGGAGTGGGTGTGAGGGGGTCAGTGTGACGCTGACGGACTGTTTTTAATGGGGTCAGTGTGAAGGATATTGAATGAGTGTGCGGAGGTCAGTGTGAGGGTGATGGAGTGAGTGTGAGACGGTCAGTGTGACACTGACGGAGTGAGTTTAATGGAGCCAGTGTGACGAAGATGGGTGAGTGTGATGGGGTCAGGGTGAATTCGAAGGAGTGAGTGTGAGGGGGTCAGGGTGACGGTGATGGAGTGAGTGTGTGGGGGTCAGGGGGACAGTGTTGAGTGAGTGTATGGGGTTCAGGGTGACGTGATGGAATGAGTGTGAGCGGGTCAGGGTGACGGTGGAGGAGTGAGTGTGAGGGGGTCAGTGTGACGCAGATGGCGTGAGGGTAAGGGGGTGAGGGTGACGATGATGGAGTGAGTGTGAGGGGGTATGGGTGATGGTGATGGAGTGAGTGTGAGGGGTTCTGGGTTACGGTGATGGAGTGAGTGTGAGAGGGTCTGGGTAACGGTGATGGAGTGTGTGTGAGGGGGTCGGTTTGACTGTGATGGAGTGATTGTGAGGGTGTCAGTGTGACGCTGATGGAGGGAGTATAATGGGGTTAGTGTGACGGAGACAGAGTGAGTGTGAGGGGGTCAGTGCGACTGTGATCGTGTGAGTGTGAGGGGGTCAGTGTGATGGAGATGCAGTGAGTGTGAGAGGGTCCGGATGATGGTGACGGTGTGAGTGTGAGTGGGTCAGGGTGAGGGTGATGGAGTAAGTGTGAGGAAGTCAGGGAAAGGATAATGGTATGATTGTGAGGTGATCAGTGAGATTGACATAGAGTAAGTGTGAGAGGGTCAGGGTGACCGTGATGATGTGAGTCTGAGGGGATAACTGTGACGGTAATGGAGTGAGTGTGAAGGAATGAGGGTGAAGGTTATGAAGTGAGTGCGAGGGGGTCAATGTCACGGTGATGGAGTGATTGTGAGTGAGTCAGGTAGACTGTGATGGAGTGAGTATAAGGTGGTCAGGATGATGATGATGAAGTGAGTGTGAGGGGGTAAGGGTGACGGTAATGGAGTGTGAGGGGGTCAGGATGACGGTGATGGAGTGAGTGTGGGGATCAGGATGACGGTGATGGAGTGAGTGTGAGGGTGTCAGGGTGACGGTAATGGAATGAGAGTGACGGGGTCAGAGAGAGGATGATGGATTGAGTGTGAGGGGGTCAGGGTGAGATGATGGAGTGTATGTGAGTGGATGAGTGTGACATTGATGGAGTGTGGGTGAGGGAATCAGTGTGATGGTTTTGGAGTGAGTGTGTGTGGGAGACAGAGTGAGGGTGACGGAGTGAGTGTGATGTGGTCAGAGTGACGACGATGGAGTGAGTGTGAGTCTGTCAGGGTGACGGTGACGGAGTGAGTGTGAGGGGGTCAGGGTGATGGTGATGGAGTGAGAGTGAGGGGGTCAGAGGGACGGTGAAGGAGTGAGTGTGAGGGGGTCAAGGTGATGGTGAAGGAGTGTTTATGAGGGGTTGAGGATGATGGAGTGAGTGTGAGGGAGGCAGGGTAACGGTGATGGAGTGCGTAGGAGGTGATCAGGGTGAGGATGATGGAGTGAGTGTGAGGCGGTCAGGATGAGGATGATAGAGTGAGGGTGAGGGGGTCGGGTGTCGGTGATGGAGTGATTAAGAAGCAGTATGGGCGACAGTGATGGAGTGAGTGTTAGGGGGTCAGTGTGATGGTGAAGGAGTGTTTGTGAGTGGGTCAGGATGACACTGAGGGAGTGAGTGTGAGAAGGTCAGGGTGACACTGATGGAGTGAATGTGAGCGAGTCCGGGTGATGGAGATGGAGTGAGTGTGAGCGGGTCAAGGTCAGGGTGAACAATTGAGTGTGAGGAGGTCAGGATGATCGTGATGAAGTGACTGTGAGGGGGTCAAGTTGACGGTGATAGCGTGTGTGTGATGGGGTTATGGTGACGTTGATGGTGTGAGTGTGACGGGGTCAGGGTGACGGTGAAGGAGTGAGTGTGAGGGCGGTCAGGGTGACGGTGAAGAAGTGAGTGTGAGGAGTCAGGGTGACGGTGATGGTGTGAGTGTGAGGTGCTCTGGGTGACAGTGATGGAGTGAGTGTGAGGGGATGAGTGTGATGTTGATGGATTGATGGTGTTGGAGTGTGTGTGGGGGGTACAGGGTGATGGTGATGGAGTGGGTGTGAGGTGGTCAGAGTGATGGTAAAGGAGTGAGTGTGGGGGGTCAGGGTGACGTTGATGGAGCGAGCGTGAGCTGTTCAGGGTGACGGTGAAGGAATGAGTGAGAGGGGTCAGGGTAATGGTGATGTATTGAGTGTGAGGGGATCAAAGTGACGGTGATGGAGTGAGTGTGAGGGGGTCAGGGAGACGGTGATGGAGTGAGTGTGAGTGGTCAGTGTGATGGTGATGGAGAGAGTGTGAGGGGCTCAGGTTGACAGTGATGGCGTGAGTGCGAGGGGGTCATGGTGACGTTGATGGAGCGAGTGTGAGGTGATCAGTGTGACGGTGCAGGAGTGAGTATGAGGGGCCAGGGTGATGTTGATGGGTTGAGTGTGAGGCAGTCAAGGAGACAGTGATGGAGTGAGTGTGTGGGTGTCATGGTGATGGTGATGGAGCGAGTGTGAGGGGGTCAGTTTGACGGCGATGGAGTGAGTGAAGGGGTCAGGGTGATGGTGATGGAGTGAGTGTGAGGCGGTCGGGGTGACGGTAATGGAGTGAGAGTGAGGGGGCAGAGTGACGGTGAAGGAGTGAGTGTGAGGCGGTCAGGGTAATGGTGAAGGAGTGTTTGTGAGGAGGTGAGGATTATGGAGTGAGTGTGAGGGAGGGAGGCTGAGAATGATAGAGTGAGGGTCAGGGGGTTGGTTGACGGTGATGGAGTGATTATGAGGCAGTCTGGGTTATAGTAATGGAGTGAGTGTGAGGGGTTCAGTGTGATGGTGAAGGAGTGTTTTTGAGAAGGTCAGGGTGACACTGATGGAGTGAATGTGAGGGGGTCAAGGTGAGGGTGAAGGAATGAGTGTGAGGGGGTCAATGTGAGAGTGATCGTGATGGAGTGTGAGTGAGTCACGTTGACGGTGATGGCGTAGGTGTGAGGGGATCATGGTGACGTTGATGGTGTGTGTGTGAGGGGGTCAGGGTGACGGTGATGGTGTGAGTGTGACTCGCTCTGGGTGACAGTGATGGAGCGAGTGTGAGGGGATGATTGTGATGTTGATGGCGTGAGGGTGAGGGGATCAGTGTGATGGTGTTGGAGTGTGTGTGTGCGGTTCAGGGTGACAGTGAGGGAGGGAGTATGAGGGGGTCAGGGTGACGGTGATGGAGTGAGTGTGAGGGGGCAGGGTGACGTTGATGGAGTGAGTGTGAGCTGTTCAGGGTGACGGTGAAGGAGTCAGTGTGACGGGGACAGCGGAATGGCAATGGATTGAGTGTGAGTGGATCAAGGTGACGGTGATGGAGTGAGTGTGAGGGTGTCAGGGAGACAGTGATGGAGTGAGTGTGTGGGGGAAGTGAGATGGCGATGGAGTGAGTGTGAGTGGTCAGAGTGATGGTTATGGAGTAAGTGTGAGGGAGTCAGGGTGACGGTAATGGAGCGAGTGTGAGGTGTTCAGGGTGACGGTGAAGAAGTGAGTATGAGGTGGTCAGGGTGATGGTGATGGCGTGAGTGTGAGGGGGTCATGGTGATGGTGATGGAGCGAGTGTGAGGTGTTCAGGGTGACGGTGCAGGAGTGAGTATGAGGGGGTCAGGGTGATGGTGATGGATTGAGTGTGAGGGAGTCAGAGTGACGGTGAAGGATGAGTGTGAGGTGGGATTTTCAGTATGACGGTGATGGAGTGAGTGTGTGGGAGTCAGGGTAATGGTGAATGAATGACGGTGACGGTGATGGAGTGAGTGTGAGGAGGTCAGGGTGTCAGTGATGGAAAGAGTGTGAGGAGATCAGGGCCGTGGGGATGGAGTGAGTGTGGGCAAATGAGTGTGACGGTGATGGAGTGAGTGTGAGGGGGTCAGGTTGACGGCGATGGAGTGAGTGTGAGGCAGTCTGGGTGACAGGGATGGAGTGAGTGTGAGGGGATGAGTGTGACAGAGATGGTGTGGGTGTGAGGTTGTCAGGGATGGTGATGGAGTGAGTGCGAGGGGGTCAGGGTGACAGTGATGGAGAGAGTGTGAGGGGATCAGTGTGATGGAGATGGCGTGAGTGTGAGGGTGTCAGGGTGACGATGATGGAGTGAGTGTGAGAGGATCAGTGTGATGGTGATGGAGTGAGTGTGAGAGGATCAGTGTGACGGAGATGGCGTGAGTGTGAGGGTGTCAGGGTGACAGTGATGGAGTGAGTGTGAGTGGATCAGTGTGATGGTGATGGAGTGAGTGTGAGGGGATCAGTTTGATGGTGATGGATTGAGTGTGAGGGGATCAGTTTGATGGTGATGGATTGAGTGTGAGGGGCTCAGGGTGATGGTGATCGATTGAGTGTGAGGGGGTCAAAGTGATGGAGAAGAAGTAAGTGTGTCGGGATCAGGGTGACGGTGATGGAATGAGTGTGAGCGGGTCAGGGTGACGATGATGGAGTGGGTGTAAGGGGGTCAGTTTGACGGTGATGGAGTGAGTGTTAGAGGGTCTGGGTGATGATGATGGACTGGGTGTGAGGGGGTCAGTTTGACAGTGATGGAGTGAGTGTGAGGGTGTCAGTGTGACGCTGATGGAGTGAGTTTAATCGGGTCAGTGAGACGGTGATGGAGTGAGTGTGAGGGGGTCAGGTTGACGGCGATGGAGTGAGTGTGAGGCAGTCTGGATGACAGGGATGGAGTGAGTGTGAGGGGATGAGTGTGACGGAGATGGTATGGGTGTGAGGTTGTCTGGGATGGTGATGGAGTGAGTGCGAGGGGGTCAGGGTGACAGTGATGGAGAGAGTGTGAGGGGATCAGTGTGATGGAGATGGCGTGAGTGTGAGGGTGTCAGGGTGACAGTGATGGAGTGAGTGTGAGAGGGTCTGGGTGATGGTCATGGATTGAGTGTGAGGGGCTCAGGGTGATGGTGATAGATTGAGTGTGAGGGGGTCAAAGTGATGGAGAAGAAGTGAGTGTGTCGGGGTCAGGGTGACGGTGATGGAATGAGTGTGAGCGGGTCAGGGTGACGATGATGGAGTGGGTGTGAGGGGGTCAGTTTGACGGTGATGGAGTGAGTGTGAGAGGGTCTGGGTGATGATGATGGAGTGGGTGTGAGGGGGTCAGTGTGACGCTGATGGAGTGAGTTTAATCGGGTCAGTGAGACGGTGATGGAGTGAGTGTGACAGAGTCAATGTGACGGA
Source organism: Chiloscyllium plagiosum (assembly GCF_037043375.1). NCBI lineage: Eukaryota > Metazoa > Chordata > Chondrichthyes > Orectolobiformes > Hemiscylliidae > Chiloscyllium > Chiloscyllium plagiosum. The sequence continues at coordinate 68,799,323 of NW_028270178.1, read as the reverse complement.
GATGGAGTGATTGTGAGAATGTCAGGGTCACGGTGATAGAGTGAGTGTGAGGGGTTCAGGGTGACAGTGAGGAAGTGAGTGTGAGGGGGTAAGGGTGAGGGTGAAGGGGTGAGTGTGAGGGGGTCAAAGTGATGGAGTGAGTGTGAGGAGGTCAGGGCGATGGGGATGGAGTGGGTCTGAGGGGGTCAGGGTGACGGAGATGCCGTGGGTGTGAGGGGTTCAGGGTGAGGATGATGGGATCACACTGTGGGATTCCCTTACGCAATCTGGGACACTGGGACTCTCGCCCACACACTCTGGGTACACACTCTGGGATTCCGTCACATACTCTGGGACACTCTGGAATTCTTTTACACACTCTAGGAATCCCTAACACACTCTGGGAAACTCTGGGACTACCTTACTTAATCTGGGACACTGGGACCCTCGCACACACACTCTGTGATTCCCTTATGCAATCTGGGACTCTGGGAATCACACTCTCTCACACACACTCTGGGACACTGGAATCCTCTCCCACGCACTCTGGGATTCCCTTATACACTCTGGAACCCTCTCCCACACACTCTGGGACACTCCGGGATTCTCTCACACACTCTGGGGCACTCTGATTCCCTTACACACTCTGGGACTCGCAAACACACTCTGGGACACTCTCAGACACTCCGGGATTCCCTTCCATACCCTGGGACACTGGGACCTTCTCCCACACACTCTGTGTACACACTCTGGGATTCCCTACCACACTCTGGGACACCTTGGGACGCTCTCTCGCGTGGCCGCGCACCCCTGAGATGCCCTGTCGCGTGCGCGCGCCCTCACACCCGGTGACACACTCTCTCACGTGTGAAACTGTGCCACCCACCCACCAGAGATGCTCTCGCGCGCAACCCCCCACTCCCACCCCGGGTCGCTTTCTCACGCACACACACTCCGGGACATTCTGTGATTCTATCTTACACTTGGGGATTCCCTCACACCCCATGGGACACTCTCATAAAATCTGGGACTCCCTGGGACCCTCCCTGTCACAGTCTGGGGACTCCCTCACACACTCTGAGGATTCCCTTAGGCACTCTGGGATTGGTGGCAACAGGTTTGGGGGCAAAGGGGTTGGACGCGGTTGGGGGGAACGGCGTTGCACAGGGTGGGGTGACGGGGTTGTGGGGATGGTGTAGCACGGAGTGGGGGGGAAACGGTGTCTGTCAGGGTGGGGGGAATGGCGATGCACAGGGTTGAGGGACGGTGTTGCACGGGGTTGGGGGAGTAACGGTGTTGCACGGGTTGGGGGAACGGTGTCGGTCGGGGTAGGGGGAACGGCGTTGCACGGGGTTGGGGGAACGAGGTTGGGGCGAACGCGTTGCACGGGGCTGGGGAAACGGTGTCGCATGGTGTTTGGGGGACGGCATTGAACGGGGCTGGCGGGCTACAACGTCCCATTTGGTTGGGGGAACAGCGTCCCACGGGGTTGGGGGGAACAGCGTTCCACGGGGTTTGGGGGAACAGCGTTCCACGGGGTTGGGGGGAACAGCGTCCCACGGGGTTGGGTTGGAACAGCATCCCACGGGGTTGGGGGGAACAGTGTCCCACGGGGTTGGGGGGAACAGTGTCCCACGGGGTTGGGGGGAACAGTGTCCAACGGGGTTGGGGGGGGTAACAGCGTTGCACGGGGTTGGGGGAACTGCATTGCACGGGGTTGGGGGACGGGGTTGGGAGGGAATGGCGTTGCATGGGGTTGGGGGGAACAACGTTGCACGGGGTGGCGGGACCGGTGTTGCACAGGGTTGGGGGGTAACGGCGTTGCACGGGGTTGGGGGGTTAACGGCGTTGCACGGGGTTGGGGGAGGAACGTCGTTGCACGGGGTTGGGGAGGAACGGCGTTGCACGGGGTTGGGGGAACGGCGTTTCACGGGGTTGGAGGGACGGGGTTGGGAGGAACAGCATTGCCCGGGGTTGGGGGGGAAAACGATGTTGCACGGGGTTGGGGGAACAGCGTTGCACGGGGTTGGGGGGCAACAGCGTTGCACGGGGTTTGGGGGGACGGGTTTGTGGGGAATGGCATTGCACGTGGTGGGGGGGCAGTTTCGGACGGGGTTGATGGGAGCGGGTTTGGACGGTGTTGTGGGTTGGTGAGGGGACGGGAGCCAGCTGTAAATAGAGGTACATTCCCCCCAGCGCCTCGGACCCCCCTGTAAACTTTGACACATTTTCCCTCCCACCCCCCTCGGAACCCCCTGTAGACACTGACACATTCCCCCTGCCCACCCCCCTCGGAGCCCCCTGTAAACACTGACACATTCCCCCCACCCACTTATCTGAGCCCCTTGTAAATACTGACACATTCCTCCCACACCCTCTCGGAGCCCCCTGTAAACATTGACACATTGCCCCCACCCCTGGTTGGAGACTGTTGTAAACACTGACACATTACCCCTTCCCACCCCCCTCGGAGCTCCCTTTAAATACTGACATATTCCCCCTGCCCACCCCCTCGGAGCCCCTTGTAAACCATGACACATCCTCCCCGCACCCCTCTCGGAGCCCCCTGTAAACACTGATACATTCCCCCTGCCCACCCCCTCGGAGCCCCTTGTAAACCATGACACATCCTCCCCCCACCCCTCTCGGAGCCCCCTGTAAACACTGATACATTCCCCCTTCCCACCCCCCTCGGAGCCCCCTGTAAACACTGACACATTCCCCCCACCCCTCTCGGAGCCCCCTGTAGACACTGACACATTCCCTCCACACCTCTCTGAGCCCCCTATAAACACTGAATCATTCCCCCCAACCCCCTCGTAACCCCCTGTAAACACTGACACATTCACCCCCACCCCTCTCTGAACCCCCTGTAAACACTGAAACATTCCCCCCACCCCTCTCGGAGCCCCCTGTAAACACTGACGCATTCCTCTGGTGTATTAATCCATTCCTGAAAGTTTGTAGAAACATCCCCACAACCACACTAAATCAGCTTCTCTCAAGTTCTCACTCACAATGAAAGCTATAGTCCCCTCTACAAATGTGTGAAATGAACAATCCAAATGATACCCTTCCATTTCCTACATCAAAGCAGTGACTACTCTTCAAGCTGACAATCTGGGCCTCCGGTGAATCTCTCTGTTCCAGGAATTAACTGAGTAAATATTAAAAAAAATATCCGTTCTGACCTGACATACAACTTTTCAGGGACTCCCCCGAGGGAAAATGTGGATATTGGGTATCTCTTGGATTGTCCCATCTGATGGAAGGGTTTCTCATCGAGATCCTTTGATTCTGAGTCCAGAAGCCGGGATGTGTGGAAGCACAGGACTGTTTGAGCTCCTGTATACCACATCTGACTGTGTCAGTCACAAAAACAAATCTCTTGGATTGAGTCCTGTCATGGCCAGTGAGGGTCAGTAATGGACGTCTGATTCCCTGTTTGGGAGAAAATCTTCCTGTTTGGAAAATCATCATTTTAAATTGAATATCCCCAGGTATCAGAACTGCCTTCAGAGTCAGCGATGAACAACGGACCCTAATTTACACCCAGACATCAATGAGACCCAGAAAGAGTCTTTCTGTTTCAATAGCGCAATCACAGTGCCACAGTCAAGCAAAGAGGGGATTGTTTCTCACAAAAACACTTCAACCACACGGACACAACGATACCATTTAGCCCCAGGGGACTGACCACAGCTTAATAACATTCTTTGTTCTGCTTAAAAGTTACATCAAATGTAAAACATTAACTCTGCTTCTCTCTCTCTATATTAGCTGCCCGTCTGTTTCAAATTTCCAGCAGCCACAGCATTTGTGTTCATCTTAGTAACATCATCGTTAACTTTTCAGAACTCACCCAGTTTCTGCAACATCTTTTGATCCACGTAGTATCGCAAACATTGCAAATTATTCTCTGGAATGTAGTCAGTGATTCCGTTCTTGAGGTGGAAATGATCACAGATTCCCAAGTGTTTGAGTGAAGTCATTTCTCCTTATCTCAGTCACTCAGGGTGCTCTCCAGTCCTGAGACTGTGACCCATTGTAGATTCCTATCAGCAGAGACAGCTGCCAACATCAACCTTGCCAATCTCTTTGGTAATAATATCCAGTTCAATGAAAACACTTCTTATTCACATGCAGTACTCACCCACTTAGTCCCACTTTGTAAACAACCTCCAGTCCCAGGAATGAGTCCGTGCCCTACTGTTACAAACACTCTGATGGCAGCGTGTGCTTCCTTCAGGGGAGAAAACAAATGTGCACCCATTTGTGTCCATCTGCCTGCCTGAGGTCCCACTAAGTGTATTAATGAAAATCACATTGGAAAACCAAACGCCTTTCCAGGTGTTTAAATCACTTCGTGCAGAATTTACAGACAAAGGAAATCTGCGTTATCGAGAGCAAAATCTTATTAGTGATAGTCTGTTGCACACAGCAACATGATCCTCTCACAAACACAAGCCATTGTTTTATGTTGAAATTGAAATATTAAGCCAAAAAGGTCATGCAAACAATCTGCTGCTTGTCACTTTAATAAATGAACTTGCTGATAAGATAATGCTCAGAGTATTATAAAGTTGAAGGTGAGAGAGAGACAGAGAGAACGCGCTTCGAACTGAGAGCTTACAACTACCTGTGTACTTTATATGACTGGCCAGCAATCCCAGTGTGTACTGGGAAAGCAAAGAAATGTAACATTTGGCTGTGAAATATAGACCTGAATTGGTTGCTGTTTTGACAATAATTAAAATTTAACCTATCAATTTAAATTATAGCCCAAGATTCCAAAACCCAATCGAGTTTGAATTTATTGTTTTGCCAGCTTCCAGCCAATGAGATGATCTAATGGGGGCAATTAAAATGCAGAATTTTAAAAACAGGTCCGAGAGTAACTGCTGTCTGGGAGAGTTAACATCTTGCTCGCCAATAAATTAGGAAAGTCTCTCAATCAAAGGGTACCTTTTCATATGAAACATACTCAGAGGAAAACAAGACAACGACGACCCAGGGAGATCCCCCGCAAGAAGCAGAAAGACACAAAAGACACGAGTCACTGTGTGGGTTTGAAATTAAATTGATGTAATTTTAATAAGTGTCTTATTGAAATAACGTATAGTTATAGAGCTGGAGGCAGATAATAAGCAGTGAAGAGAAAGGGAGAGCTTAGATTTATGAATAGTTGTTTAATATTCACATTTCGAGTTAAAAATAAATTGATGCTATTTTCTTCAAATAGTGGAATTTGGGAGTTTTCTGTCACTCGGACTCTAACAGATTACGTGGGCAGGTGAACTTTTCTGGGTGTTTGGTTTAATTAACAGAGGGGTTCACCGTCATGTTGTAACAAGAGAAACACAACAAAGAACAGGACAGCACAGGAACGGGCCCTTCAGCCCATAATGTTGTGCTGAATGTGACACCAAATTAAACTCATCCTTTCTGCCTATCTTTGTTCCATATCCTTGCATATTCACATGCTTACCCAAAAACACCTTAAACACGCCCCTCATATCTGCCTCCTCCAGTGTCCATGGCAGCATGTTCCAGATTCCGACCACTCTCTGTGGAAAACATATTACCCCTCACATCTCCTTTGAGCTCTCCCCCTCTCACCTTAAATGCACATTCTCTAGTAAAGATATTTCAACTCTGGGTAAAACATTTTTACCGTCAACCCTATGCATCTCATGACGCTGCGCTGACTGTCCCTAATTAGGTCATTCTTTACCAAATGCGCATAAATCCTATCCATAAGAATTTTATCCAAAGCTGCCCAACCACTGAGGTGAGACTCACCAGGCTATAATTTCCTGGATTGAAGAGAGGAAAACCATAAGCTACTCACGAGTCCTCTGCGACCTTTCCAGTGGCTAGTGAGGATTCAAAAATCATGGCCAAGACCCCAAAAATCTCCTGTCAAGCCTTTCTCAAATAACCTGGGGTAGCAACCATCACGTCCTCGGGATTAATCCACTTTAATGCTCTTCAAGAAATCTAACGCTCCTTTCTCGACCTCACAAATGCCCGAGCAGATTAGCATGCTCCACACAAATCTCATGATCCTCTATATCCTTTTCCTGGGTGAATGCCGATGCAAAGTGATTATTTAGGATCTCGTCCACTTCCACTGAATTCAAGCACAAGTTCCTTCCTTTAGTCTTGACTGGCCGGGCCTCTTTCCTAGTTATGTGGAAGCTGTGGAAAGGGTACAGAGGAGATTAACTGGGATATGGCCTGGTATGAAAGGAAGGTCTTACAAGGAAAGGCTGAGGGAATGGAGGCTGTTTTTGTTGGAGAGAAGAAGGTCGAGAGGTGACTTAATTGCCGACAACAGTAGTTGAATCGCCGACGCAAAGGGCATTTAAATGGGCATTGGACATATATATGGATAATACTGGAAGGGTGTAGGTTAGATAGGCATCAGATTTCTTTCACAGGTAGGTGCAACAGTGAGGGCCAAAAGGCCTGTACTGTGCTGTAATGATCCATGTTCTTATTCTCTTGTGGGTAATTAACTCCAGAACGATTTGGGATTCACTTTAATCCTACTTGCGAAGGGCATGGTCCCTCCTTGCTCTGCTCATTCCCTGTTCAGGTTCCATCCAGCTTTTGTTTTTTTTACATTCCTCTCATGTCATGTCCAATTCTAGCTTCCCAAACCTTGCATAGGCTTGTTTTTTTCCCCTTTTGACTAAATTCCCAGACTCCCTTGTTATCCAAGGGGCCCTTACATTGCCAGCCTTATCCCTCCTCCTTACTGGAACATGCTGGTCGTGAACTCCGATCAGCAAGTCTTTAACTAACTCCCAAGTGCCCAATGTGGCATTGTCTGATGACAGTTCATCCCAATTAACACTGCCTAGCTCCTTCCTAATACTGACATCATTTGCAATCCCACAATTTAGAAACATCCCATTTATTCGTAGCTGCCTTAAAAAAAATCTAAAGTTGTGATCACTGTTTCCAAAATGATCTCCCACTGAAAGGTCAGTCACCTGGCCAGGCTCATTCAGCAATATAAGGTCCACTATGGCCCCTCTCCCTCCCTTATATTACTATTTCAAGAAACCCTCTTGGATACACTTAACAAACTCTGCACCATCTCAGCCTCTTGCTCTAAAGTAATGCCAGCAAATGGTGGGGAAGTTAAAGTAACGTTGAGAACTCTGTGGTTATTGCGTCTTTCCATAATCTGCCGAGATATTTGTACCTCGAGGTATCGTTGGCAGATGGAGGGTCCTATAGTATAATCCCATCAACTGCATCCTTCTTATCCACGTTGCCTCAGTGGGCGAGCCCCTCCAGTATGTCCTGAGTGCAGATGTAACATTCACCCAAATGGTAATGCAACTCCTCCACCTCTTTTACCCTCCTCTCCATCTCATCTGAAACAATGAAACCCTGGAATATTGAGCAGCCAGTCCTGTCCTTCTCCCAACCAAATCTCTGGAATGGCCACAATATCGGATCTGAGCTTAACTACCTTAGCTATGTTGTGTCTTGTGTTGAAATTAACACAATCAACCCATTCGTACTGTGGTGTTCATTTCTCTGTATTTCCTTTCTGATTGACCCGTTTACATCTTCCGACCTTCCTTACCCCCCACGTGCTGCCCTGCTGCTGTGATTCCCAGGACCTTGCCATTCGAGGTTAAACCCTTCCCTTGTAGCAGGAGCAAGCCTCCCTGTGAAGATATCAGTTCCCCTATAGTTCAGGTCACACTTGCTCCAGAAGAGGTCCCAATGTTTCAAGATCCTGAAACTCTCCCCCTGTACCAGCTCTTCAGCCATGCATTCATCTCTGCTATCTTTCAATTCCTTGTCTCACAAGCACATGGGACTGGTGGTAACGCAGTGATTACTACACTCAAGGTCCTGCTTTTCAGTCGTTCCTGTGCTTACTCCTCAGGATCTCATCCCTCTTTCTACCCGTGTCGGTGGTAGCAATGTGCACCATGACCTCTGGCCTCCCAATCTCCCAATTCAGAATTTCATGCAAATGCTCAGAGATGTCCTTGACCCAGGTACCAGGGGTACAGCACCCCATCCTGGAGTCTCGGACACAGCCACAGTAACACCTGTCTATTCCCCCAGCTAGTGGCTCTCTTTCCATTTTCGCTCCCTTGGATTTTGCCCGACCGTGTTCGACAGCAGAGTCAGTTATAGAGTCATAGAGTCCTGCAGCACAGAGAGAGGCCAAAAGGGCCAGACTGATCCCTGGCAACCATAATGTCCATCCATGGTCACCCGATTTCCCTGCCCATGCCCCATATCCTTCTAATCCTTTGCTATCCATATATTTGTCCAAATGCTTTTTAAATGTTGTTAATGTACCTGCCTCAGTCACTTCCACTGAGAGCTCATTCCGTATGCGTATCAGCATCTGTGTAAAAATGTTGCTGCTAACGTTCCCTTTTATTCTTTCTCCTCCAACCTTAAACTGATGCCCTCTAGTCCTCGATTCTTCAACTCTGGGAAAAAGACTGAATGCATTCACCCTATCCATGCCTCTCATGATCATATACATTTCTATAAGATCTCCCTTATGTCTCCTGTGTTCTGAAGAAAAATGTCCCAGCTTGTCCAACTTCTTCCGATTACTCAGGCCATTAAGTTGTGGTGCTATAGACCTGGCTACCGCTATGCTACTCCCCTGAGAAGCTATCCCCAACAATACACCAGCTCTCTCTCCTTAAATATCCCGCATCCAACCTCATCTTTGTCCCCTGTACGACCGTCGGTGTCCTGCTGTTGCTCCAACCCAATCGCGCGGGCACCCACCCACCTGATGGAACCTGGATGCTTGGATAGGACAAGATCATGGGTGTATTTAAATGCAATGAATGGAATTCTGAAATTACATTTGGACTGAACGTATTGTAGAGCAGCGTGAAATTGAGGTGGATGATGTACGTGACTTGCTGTAAGGATACTGACAGTAGAATCTGAGGTGATCATGAGTATATGGAGGTAGAATGTGGGAGACAAGCTGGGACTGTATTGGAGTAGTCATGGTGAGAGGGAACAAATGCTGGATGGAGGGTTTCAGCAGCTGACGGCCTGACACTGAGGTGAGCCATCGGAAACTGAGCAAGTGACCATCATCTAATAGGACAGAGAAACTGATCCATCAGCCTGAAACTAACTGACCCCGTGGCTGTCAACGAATCCAATACAAGTAAATGCAAACATCGCTCAGAGCCTGTTTCTGTAACATTCAACACAACCAGGAAATTGAAAGTCAATAATTAGCTGAAAACAAGGCGACTGCTCTGTTAGAGTCAAAATCATTCAATGTTCAGTCACTGAATATTCTAACCTGCAGAAAGGAATTTCCAAGAACCACAGGAGAAGGATAAAACAAGCTTGGCAGAGACAGAATGAAGCCACCGCCTGCATCACAACAGCTCAGAACAAAGAGGCTTAATTCTCAACCAACTGACAAGCAATTCAGATACCTTTAGAGTTACAGATTGAGTTCAGAATTATTCAGGAAACAGACTTACCAGACACACGTCCCTGGTGTGTGCCAGAAATCCATGAAATAGCTTAGTCATGTGCTGTTTTCTCGTTGAGAAATGATTCTTTGTTTTCGCTAAGAAGAGCAGATGTGTAGTTCACTGATCACTAGATTTACAGACAAAGGAAACCTGATCAAGGAAACCCAGGTCAATTGCACTGTTAGTGACACTCCATCACTCACAACAACAACAGCCTGTTACACAGAGATCAGAACAGATTCTAGTTTAACAGAGACATTCTCACAATGAACATCTTCTGCTTTAATAAAAATGTTACCTGTTTGAAGAAAAAGAACATATCTCCAATACAGCGAGACTTTTAAACTGCCCGATGTAACTGCGGAGTTTTTAACCAATTCAGTGATCACTGTTTCTATGTATTTTGAAGCTATTTTGAGCAGGGTATGTATCGTGGGTCGGTGTGGACTTGCTGGACCAGGCGTTGTTTCCACACTGGATGGATTCTATTCAATACAATTGTCAACCTGTCCCACAGAAGGATGGGTTATGCCCGAGGGGACTCTGTACCGGGCAGGAGTTGTGTCCCACAGCAGGATGGGTAAGGCCCCAGGGGAGTCTGTACCGCGAGGGGCTGTGTCCCACAGTAGGATGGGTAAGGCCCGAGGGGACTCTATACTGTGCAGGGGTTGTGTCCCACAGCAGGATGAGTAAGGCCAGAGGGGACTCTGTACTGGGGAGTGGCTGTGTCCCACAGCAGGATGGCTAAGGCCTGAGGTGAGTTGTACTATGGAGGAGCTGTGTCCCAAGCAGGATGTGTAAGGCCCGAGGGCAGATTGCACCAGGGAGGGATTGTGCCCCACAGCAGGATGGTTAAGGTCAGTCGAGAGTCTGTACCGGGGAGGGGTTGTGCCTCATAGCAGGAAGGGTGAGGCCCGAGGATACTCTGTACTGGGGAGAGGTTGTGCCTCAAAGCAGGAAGGGTGAGGTCTGACGGCATTGTGTACCGAGGAGGGTATGCGACCCAAAGCAGGACAGGTAAGGGTAGATTGTACCGGGGAGGGGTTGTGTCCCACAGCCAGATGGTTAAGTCCAGAGGGGAGAGTGTACGTCGGAGGGGATGTGTCCCACAGGAGGATGAGTAAGCCCCAAGGGGAGTCTCTACCTGGGGGGGGGTTGTGTCTCACAGCAGGCTGGGTAAGACTCGAGGGTAGTCTGCATAAGTGAGGGGTTATGTCCCACAGCAGGATGGGGAAGGCCTGAGGAGAGTCTGTTCCTGGGAGGGGTTGTGTCCCATTGCAGGATGGGGAAGGCTCGAGGGGAGTCTGTATCGGGGATGGGTCGTGTCCCACTGCAAGTTGGTTGAGGCCAGAGGGTAATCTGTACCGGGGACCGTATGCACCCAAAGTAGGATGGGTTAGGCTCAAGAATAGACTGAACCGAGATGGAGGTCGGTCCCACAGCAAGATGGGTAAGGCCTGAGGACAGTTTGTACTGAGGATGGAATGTGTTCCACAGCAGGATAGGTAAGGCCAGAGGGAAAACTGTACCCAAGTGGGGTTGTGTCCAACAGCCGGGTGGGCAAGGCTCAAGATTAGACTTTACCAGGGAGGAGCTCATTCCCAAAGCAGGATGGGTAAAGCCTAAGGGGAGTCTGTATCAGGGAGGTGTTGTGTCCCACAGCAGAATGGGTAAGGCCCGAAGGGAGTCTGTACTAGGGAGGAGTTCAGTCCCACAGCAGGATGGGTAAGGCCAGAGGGCCATCTGTACCGGTGAGAGATTGTGTCCCATTTCAGGATGGTTAAGGCCTAAAGGGTAGTCTGCATCGGGGAGGGGTTATGTACCACAGAAGGACGGGTATGTCCCAAGAGGAGTCTGTACCGGGAGGTGTTGTGTCCCACTTCAGGATGGGTAAGGCCCGAAAGATTCAGTATTGGAGCGGTATTGTTTCCCACAGCAGCATAGGTAAGACCGAGGGGAACCTGTACCGGGGAGGGGTAGTGTCCCACAGCAGGATGTGTAATGTCCGAGGGGAGTCTATGTTGGGGAGGGGTTGTGTCCCACAGCAGAGTGGGCGAGGCCTGAGGAGTGACCGAGAGCAAAGATTTACTTAGGGAGCTGAGGGGCAACATTTTCCACAGAGGACGGTTCATACACGGAATGGACTGCCAGTGGGGCATGGGAGAAACAAGAACAATTACAACATGGGAAAGACATTTGGGCAGGAACATGGAGGAGCAGGTTTGAAGGGCCATGGGCCAAACGCAGGGAAATGCAACTCATTCAGTTCAGGAAATCTGGTCAGCATTGATGACTTCGATCAGAGAGTCATGCAGCACAGAAACAGACCCTAAGTCTTGCGTTCTTGGGGGAGTGGACTCTCGTGACAAGGCATGTTGTCGAGACTGAAGTAAGTTAGAGAGAAATGGATGGTCGTCTGGACTGGAGCAGGTTCAAACGTATGAAGTGATTGGTGAGAGGGGAGGAACGTACAGAGACAGGAACTGTTTTTAGCATTAGAATGATAGAAGACACTGATCCACAAGACAAGCCATAGATACAGTGTGGGAGAGGGAACACAGAACAGAACATTCCCAGACAGCATTCCCACCCTCTCGTGGGAGGCCTGCTTCCCCTCTTTTGTACTGATGCTCACTAAGACAGCACAGGCTTGGATTGATAACTGTGACACTCCCGATGTTGTCTTAGTACAACAAAACCTGCAGTAAAGGCGGTGACTGAACCTGGGGTGTGTCTGTACTGTGCTCCCCCTCCAGCACTATACCTATGTCATGCCCTGTTAGCAATGAGAGAGCTCCACACATCAGCTCTCTGCTCTGTGCACTGAGAGTGATCTTACCTCACTGCAGGATTTATTGAAGGCTCCAGATCTCCCTGCCCTTTTTCTCTCTGGCTCACAAACCATCTTCAATAAGTGATGGATAAGACACCCAGCAGCTGGGAAGTCTATTAGGTCAGGACCTTCCTGAGTACCTACATACAAATAGACAGAATGGGAAATTAGACTGATGCAGTGAGGTCTACACATGTCAAATGGCACTGAGTCCCAAAGAAATCTGAAACATCCTAGTCTCCATCGTCTATCTGGAGTGGAGAATTCTGTTTGCTCAGGATCCGGAGTAGCTGCAAGAGGGGGAGGCACTGACAGAAGCAGCATTAGACACACACAGTGAGGGATACCACATGGAGAGAGACTGAGTGATATCACCAGAGTTCAGGATCAAAAAATTGTGCAGGAAGAAAGGGTTTGATTCATGTTGCACTGGGATGCTCAACCTGTGAGCAGGCGAAGTGATGGCCTAGTGGCATTATGTGAGACAATTTATCCAGAAACTCAGCAAATGTGCTCTGGACACAGGTTCAAATCCCACCATTGCAAATAATTGAATGTGAATTAAATGCTTCAAAAAAGATGTAATTAAAAAACCTGTAAGTGAGTATTAAACAATTGCTGATGTTAAGAAAAATCCACCGAGTGCATTCATGTCTTTAGTGAAGTAATCTCAGGTGGGTCTTTCCTCCGATTGTCCTCGACCCGATAGCCCTTCCCTCCTGCACATTGACCTTCTCAAGATGGCGGCTCTGAGGCCCGCGCACCCTCTTCCCTCAAACAAATGGCGGCTGTGACCCTGGGCCGTTTTTCCGACAGAGACCACCATCTCCTTATCCGCCCCTCTCTCTGCCAATCTTTCTGCCCCCCACCGTCCCCCTCTGCCCATGCTCTATGCCCCCGCTCTCTCTGTCCCCCTCGCTCTGTCCCGCTCTCTCTGTCCCTGCTCTGTGTCCCCCGCGCTCTCTGTCACCCTTTCTCTGTTCCCCTCTCCGTGTCGTCCGCGCTCTCCCCCTCTCACTGTCCCCCTCTCTGTTCCCCTCTCTCTCTGTCGCCCTCTCTCTATCCCCGTCTCTGTCCACCTGTCGCTGTCCCCCCTCTCTCTGTCCCCTTCTCTCAGTCCCATACCTCTGTCTGCCGCTAACTGTCGCCCTCTCTCTGTCCCCACTCCCTGCCCTCTCTCTGTCGCCGCGCTCTCTGCCCCCTCTCTCTGTCCTCCTCTCTCAGCACCCTCTCTCTGTCCCACTCTCTCTCTGTCCCCCACACTCTGTCCCTATCTCTGCCACTCTCGCTCTGTACCCCTCGCTCTGTGCCCCTCGCTGTGTCCCCCGCTCTCTGTCGCCCCTGTCTCTGCCTCTTTCTCTCCCCCCTCTCTCTCTCCCCCTCTCTCTGTCCCGTTCTCTCTGTCAGCCTCTCACTGCACCTCTCTCTCTTCCCACCTATCTCTGAACCACTCTTTGTCCCCCTCTCTCTGTACTCTTCTTTTTCTCTCCCTCACTCTCTCTCCCCCTCTCTCTGACTGCCTCTCTCTGTTCCCGCTCTCTAAACCCCCACGCTCCCTCCCCGCTCTTGCCATCCCCTCGCTCCCCCTCCTTTCTTTCGCCCTCCACTCTCTCTCCCTCCCCTCTCTCTCGCCTTCACATCACTCGCCCTCCCCTCTCTCGTCCTCCCCTCTCTCGCCCTCCCCTCTCTCGCCCTCCTCTCTCTCCCGCCTTCCCCCTCTCGCTGGGTCTCCCCTCTCTCGCCCTCCCCTCTTTTTTGCCCTCCACTCTCTCACTCCATCTCCTCTCCAGCCCTCTCCACTCTCTCCCTCCCCTCTCGCCCTCCACTCTCTCGCCCTCCCTTCTCTCTTCCACCCCACTCTCGCCCTCCCTTCTCTCTCCCTCCCCGCTCTCTCGCCCTCCCTGCTCTTGCCCTCCCCTTTCTCTCCCTCCCATCTCTCCACCTCCATTCTCACGCCCTCCCCGCTCTCGCCATCCAGTCTCTCTCCCTCCCCTTTCGCCCGCCCATCTCCCTACCACCCCTCTGTCTCCCACCCATCTCTCGCCCTCCCCTCTCTCGGCCTCCCCTCTCTCTCCCTCCACTCTCCCGCCATCCCCTCTCTCTCCCTCCCTTCGCTCGCCCTCCAATCTCTCGCCCTCACTGCTCTTGCCATCTCCTCTCTCTCCGACCTCTCTCTCCGACCTCTCTCTCGCTCTCCCCTCTCTCTCCCTCCCCTCTCTCCCTCCCCTCTTTCTCGCCTTCCCCTCACTCGCCCTCTGCTCTCCCGCCCTCCCTTCTCTCGCCAACCACTCTCGCTCCCTCCCCTCTCTCGCGCTCCCCCCTCTCTCTCCCTTCACTCTGCCCCTCCCCTCCCTCTCCCTCCCTTCTCTCTCGCCCTCCCCTCTATCGCCCTACCCTCTCTCTCGCCCTCCCCTCTCTCACTATCTCCTGTCTCGCCCTCCCCTCTCTCACGCTCTCCCCATCTCTCGGCCTTCCCTCTCTCGCCCTCCCCTCTATTGCCCTCCCTTCTCTCCCACCCCCTCTCTCCCTCCACTCTCCCGCCCTCCCCTCTTTCGCCCTCACCACTCTCGCACTCCCTTCTCACTCGCACCCCTCTCTCGACCTTCCCCATCACCCTCTCCCCTCTCTCGCCCTCCCCTCTCCCTCGCCCTCCCCTGTCCCTCGCCCACCCATTTCTCGCTGGCACCCCCTCTCTCGCCCTCCAAGCTCTCACCCTCACCGCTCTTTCCAACTCCTCTTTCTCCCTCCTTTCTCTCACCCTCCCACCTCTCGCCCTTCCCTCTCTCTCGCCCTCCCCTCTCTCTCCCTCCCCTCTCTCTCGCATTCCCCTCACTCGCCCTCCACTCTCTTGCCCTCTCCTCTCTCGCCATTCCCTCTCTTTCCCTCTCATCTCTTCGCACTCCCCTCTCTCCCTATCCTCTCTCTCGCCCTCCCGTCTCTCACCCTCCCCTCTCTCTCGCCCTCCCCCTCTCTCGCCCTCCACCCTCTCATCCTCCACTCTCTCGCAAACCCCTCTCTCCCTCCTCTCTCCAGACCTCCCCTCTCCAGACATCCCCTCTCTCGCCCTTCCACTCTCGTCCTCCGTTCTCACTCCCTCCCCTCTCTCGACCTTCCCCCTCTCCCTCTCCCCTCACCCGCCATCACCTATTTCGTTCTCCCCCTCTTTTGCCCTCCCCACTTTCTTCCTCCCTCTCGCTCGTCCACCCCTCTCGCCCTTCCCTCTCTCGCTCCATCTCTCTCGTCTTCCACTCTCTTGCCTTCCCCTCTCTCTCCCTCCTCTCTCTCTCCCTGCCCCCACTCCGCCTCCCTTCTCCCTCCCCTCTCTCATCTGCTGCTCTCTCGCCCTCCCCTGTATCGCCCTCCGGGTCTCTCGCCCTCTCCCCTCTCTCCCTCCCCTCTCTCTCGCCCTCCCTTCTCTCGCCCTCCACTCTCTCACCCACCCCGCTCATGCCATCCCCTCTCTCTCCCTCGCCTCCCTCGCCCTCACGCTCTCTCCCACCCCTTCTCTATCGCCATCCCCTCTCTCGCCTTCCCCTCTCTCGCCTTCCCCTCACTCGCCGTCCACTCTCTCGCCCTCCCCTCTCTTGCCATCCCCTCTCTCTCCCTCCCCTCTCTCTCGCCCTCCCCTCTCTCGCCCTGCCCCTCTCTCACCCTCCTGTCTCTCGTAAACCCCTCTCTCCCTCCCCTCTCCCACCCGCCCCTCTCCCTTGCCCTCCCCTCACTCTCCCTCCCCTCTCTCTCGCCCTCCACTCAATTGCTTTCCTCTCTCTCTCCATCCCCTCTCTCTCGCCCTCCCCTCTCTCGCCCTCCCCTCTCTCGCCTTCTCCTCACTCGCCCTTCGCTCTCTCGCCATCCCCTTTCTTGCCATCCCCTCAGTCTTCCTCTCATCTCTCTCGCCCGCCCCTCTCTCTCCCTCTCCTCTCTCTCGCCCTCCCCTCTCTCGCCCTCCCATCTCTCTCGCCCGCCCCTCTCTCTCCCTCTCCTCTCTCTCGCCCTTCCCTCTCTTGCCCTCCCCCTCTCTTGCCCTCCCCACTTTCTTCCTGCCTCTCGCTCGTCCACCCCTCTCTCGCCCTCGCCTCTCTCGCCTTCCCCTCTCTCGCCCTCCCCACTCTTGCCATCCCCTGTCTCTACCTCCCATCTCTCACCCTCCACTCTCTCGCTCCTTTCTCTCTCGCCTTCCACACTCTCGCCTTCCTCTCTCTCCCCTTTCCTTTCTCACCCTCCCTTCTCTTGCTCTCCACCTCTCTCACCCTCCCCTCTCTCGCTCTCCCCTCCCTCGCCCTCCTCTCTATCTCCCTCCTCTCTCACCCTCCTCTCTCTCTCCCTCCTCACTCTCTCCCTGCCCCCTCTCTGCCTCTTTTCTTCCTGCCCTTCCTCATCCGCCGCTCTCTCGCCCTCCCCTCTCTCGCCCTCCCGGTCTCTCACCCTCACCCCTTTCTCGCCCTCCCCTCTCTCGCCACTCTCTCTCTCTCTCCCTTCCCCTCACTCTCCATCCCCTAACTCTCTCCCTCCCCTCTCTCAACATCCCTCTCTCTTGCCCTCCCCTCTCACTCGCCCCCTCTCTCCCTCTTATCACTCACCATCCCTCTCTCTTTCCCTCCCCTCTCACTCGCCCTCCCTTCTCTCACTCCCTCCCCTCTATCACCCTTCTTCTAACTTTCCCTCTCCTCTCTCTCGCCCTCCCCTCTCTCGCCCTCCCCTCTCTCGCCACCCTCTCTCTCGCACTTCCCTTTTCTCTCCATCCCCTCTCTCCCTCCCTTTCTCTCTCCCTCCCCTATCTCTCGCCCTCCTCTCTCTTTCGCCTTCCCATTCTCTCACTCCCCTCTCTCTCGCCCTCCTCCTCTCTCCCTCCCCTCTCTTTCACCCTCCCTTCTCCCCTACCCCTCTCTCGCCCTCCCCTCTCTCCCCTCCCCTCTCTCGCCCTCCCCTCTCTCACACACTCCCCATCTCTCTCTCTCTCCCTCCTCTCTCTCCCTCCCCCTCCCCTCTCTCTCCCTCCCCTCTCTCTCCCTCCCCTCTCGCCCTCACCGTCTCTCTCCATCCCCCGCTCTCGCCCTCCCCCTCTCTCGCCCTCCCCCTCTCTCGACACCCTCTCTCTCTCCCTCACACTCACTCTCAATCCACTCACTCTCTGCCTCCCCTCTCTCACCCTCCTTCTCTCTTTCCCTCCCCCTCTCTCGACCTCTCTCTCTCTTTCCCTCCCCCTCTCTCGCCAACCCCTCTCTCGCCAACCCCTCTCTAGCCCTCCCCGCCTCTTGCCCTCACCCCTCTCTCCCTGCCCTCTCTCGCCACCCTCTCTCTCGCTCTCTCCTTCACTCTATATCCCCTCACTCTCTCCCTCCCCTCTCTCGCCCGCCCTCTCTCTCTCTCCCTCCCGTATCTCAACCTCCCCTCTCTTGCCCTCCAGTCTCCCGCCCTCTTAACTCCATCGCCCCCCCTCTCTCGCTGGCAACACCTCTCTCACCTCCCCTCTCTCGCCCTCCTCTCTCTCCATCCTCCCTCTCGCCCTCCCCTCTCTCTCGCACTCCCCTCTCTCTCGCCCTCCCCTCTCTCTCCCTCCCATTTCTCTCACCCTACCCCCTCGCCCTCCTGTCTCTCTCCCTCCCCTCTCTCGCCTTCCCCTTTCACACACCCCGACTCTTGCCCTCCCCTCTCTCTCCCTCCTCCCTCTCGCCCTAGCCTCTCCCTCGCTCCTCTCTCTCTCCCTCCCTCTCACTCTCAATCCCCTCACTCTCTGCCTTCCCTCTTTCACCCTGCTTCTCTCTTTCCCTCTCCTCTCTCTCCCTCTCTCCCTTCTCTCTCACGGCCTCCCTTTCTCCTTCCCTCCCGTCTCTCTCGCAGACCCCTGTCCAACCTTCGCCGTCTCTCGCCCTCACCACTCTCTCGCCCTCCCCCTCACTCTCGCTCGGCTCTCTCTCGCCCTCCTCTCTCTCTCCCATCCTCCATCTCTCCCTCCCCCTCACTCTCCATCACCTCACTCTCTCCCTGCACTCTCTCGCCCTCCCTCTCTCTCTCTCCGTCTCCTCTCTCTCTCCTTCCCCTCTCTCTCCTTCCCCTCTCTCACCCTCCTCTCTCTCACCCTCCTCTCTCTCCCTCCTCTCTCTTCCTTCCCTCTCTTGCCCTCCACTCTCCCGCCCTCCTATCTCTCTCGCCCTCCCCTGTCTCGCTGGCTCCCCCTCTCTCGCCCTCCCCTCTTTATTGCCCTTCCCTCACTCACTCCCCTCATCTCTCGCCTACAGCTCTCTCGCCCCCCCGCCCTCCCTTCTCTTGCCCTCCTCTCTCGAACTCCCTTCTCTCTCGCCCTTCCCTCTCTCTCCCCCACCCCCTCTCTCCTTCCCCTCTCTCTCCTTCCCCTCTCTCATGCTCCCCTCTCTCGCCCTCCCCTCTCTCACCTCCCCTCTCTCGCCCTCCCCTCTCTCTCGCCCTCTCCTCTCTCTCGCCCTCCCCTCTCTCTCACCCTACCCCCTCGCCCTCCTGTCTCTTCCCTCCCCTCTCTCACCTCCTCTCTTCGCCCTCCTCTTTCACTCCATCCTCCCTCTCGCCCTCCCCTTCTCTCTCCTCTCTGTCCCTCCCCCTCTGCCCCACCATCTCCCTCACTCCACTCTCTCATCCTCCCCTCTCTCACCACCCTCTCTCTCCCTCCCCCTCACTCTCAATTCCCTCACTCTCTGCCTCACCTCTCTTACCTTGCTTCTCTCTTTCCCTCTCCTGTCTCTCGCGATCCTCTCACTCTCTCCCTCCTCTCTCTTGGCCTTCCTCTCTCCTTCCCTCCCCTCTATTGCCCTCGCCGCCTCTCGCCCTCACCACTCTCTCTCCCTACCCTCTCTTGTCACCGTCTCACTCGCCCTCCCCCTCACACTCCATCCACTCACTCTATCCCTCCCCTTTCTCGCCCTCCCTCTCTCTCGCTCCCCTCTCTCTCGCCCTCCTCTCTCTCCCAAACTCACTCTATCCCTCCCCTCTCTCGCCCTCCTCTCTCTCCTTCCCCTCTCTCGCCACCCTCTCTCTCTCCCTCCCCCGCACACACAATCCTCTCACTCTCTCCCTCCCCACTCTCTCGCCCTCTCCTCTCTTCCCCTCCACTGTCCCGCCCTCCTAACTCTCTCGCCCTATCCCGCTGGCTCCCCCTCTCTCGCCTCCCCTCTTTCTTGCCCTCCCCTCACTCACTCCCTCTCCTCTCTCACCCACTGCTCTCTCGCACCCCCTCGCCCTCCCTTCTCTCGCCCTCTCCTCTCTCGCCGCATTCTCTCACCATCCCCTCTCTCTCCCTCCCCCTCTCGACCTCCCCTCTCTCTCCCTCCCCTCTCTCTCTCCCTCCACTCATTTGCCCTCCACTGTCCCACCCTCCTAACTCTCTCGACCTCCCCATCTCGCTGGCTCCCCCTCTCTCGCCCTACCCTCTTTCTTGCCCTCCCCTCAATCACTCCCTCTAATCTCTCACCCACTAATCTCTCGCACCCCCGCCCTCCCTTTTCTCGCCCTCCGCTCTCTCAAACTCCCTTCTCTCTCTCGTCCTCCCACTCTCTCCCTTTTCCCTCTCCCGCCCTCCCGTCTCTCTCCCTCCCCTCTCTCAACTCCCCTCTCTCGCCCTCCTCTCTCTCTCCGTCCTATGGAGGAGAATGGGCTAGTGTAGGTTAAGTGGGCTTGGACCGGCGCAACATCGAGGGCCGAAGGGCCTGTACTGCGCTGTATTCTTCTATGTTCTATGTTCTGTGTCCCTCCTCCCTCTCGCCCTTCCCTCTCTCTTGCCATCCCCTCTCTTGTCCTCTCCTCTCTTGCCCTCCACTGTCCCGCCCTGCTAACTCTCTCACCATCCCCTATCTCGCTGGCTCCCCCTCTCTCGCCCTCCCCTCTTTATTGCCCTCCCGCATCTCTCCCTCCGCACTCTCACCTCCTCTCTCACCTCCTCTCTCAACTCCTCTCACTCTCTCCTCTCTCACCCTCTACTCTCTCACCCTCCCCTCTCTCTCGCCCTCACCTCTCTCGCCCCCCTCTCTCGCCCTCCCCTCACTCTCCCTCCCCTCTCTCTCGCCCTCCACTCAATTGGTGGGCGGCACGGTGGCACAGTGGTTAGCACTGCTGCCTCACAGCGCCTGAGACCCGGGTTCAATTCCCGCCTCAGGGGACTGACTGTGTGGAGTTTGCACATTCTCCCCGTGTCTGCGTGGGTTTCCTCCGAGTGCTCCGGTTTCCTCCCACAGTCCAAAAGATGTGCAGGGTCAGGTGAATTGGCCATGCTAAATTGCCCGTAGTGTTAGGTAAGGGGTAAATACAGGGGTATGGGTGGGTTTCGCTTCGGCGGGTCGGTGTGGACTTGTTGGGCCGAAGGGCCTGTTTCCACACTGTAATGTAATCTAATCTAATCTAATCAATTGCCTTCCTCTCTCTCTCCATCCCCTCTCTCTCGCCCTCCCCTCTCTCGCCCTCCCCTCTCTCGCCATCCCCTGTCTCCCTCCACTCTCTCGCACTGCCCTCTCTCTTCCTTCTCTCTCTCTCGCCCTCACGTCTCTTGCCCTCCAGTCTCTCTCCCTCCCCTCTTTCTCTCCCTCACCTCTTTCTCTCCCTCCCCTCTTTCTCACCCTCCCCTCTCTCGCCTCCCCTCTCCCGCCCTCCTCTCTCTCCCTCCTACCTCTCGCCCTCCCCTCTCTCACGCCCTCCCATCTCGCTCCCTCCCCTCTCTCATGCTCCCCTCTCTCGCCCTCCTCTCTCTCCCTCCTCCCTCTCGCCCTCCCCTCTCTCGCGCCCTCCCCTCTCTCTCGCCTCCCCTCTCTCACGCCCTCCCCTCTCTCTCACGCCCCCTCTTTCTCTCCTCTCTCTCCCTCCCTTCTCTCTCCCTCCACTCTCTCTCACCCTCCCCTCGCCCTCCTCCCTCTTTCCATCCTCCCTCTCGCCCTTCTCTCTCTCTCCTCTCTCTCCCTCCCCTCTGCCTCTCCCCTCTCTCTCCCTCCCCTCTCTCATCCATCCCTCTCTCGCCACCCTCTCTCTCCCACCCCCTCACTCTCAATCCCCTCACTCTCTGCCTCCTCTCTCACCCTGCTTCTGTCTTTCCATCCCCTCTCTCTGGCCCTATTCTCTCTCCTTCCTCTCTCTCGACACCCTCTCTCTCTCCCTCCCCCGCACTCTCAATCCTCTCGCTCTCTGCCTCCCCTCTCTCACCCTCCTCTCTCTCTCAATCCCCTCTCTCGCCCTACCCTCTCTTGCCGTCCACTGTCCTGCCCTCCTAACTCTCTCGCTTTCCCGTCTCTTGCTGTCTCCCCCTCTCTCGCCCTCCCCTATTTATTGCCCTCCCCTCACTCACTCCCTCTCCTCTCTCACCCACTCTTCTCTCGCCCATCCCTCACTCGCCCTCCCATCTCTCTCGCCACCCCCTCTCGCCCTCCCCTCTCTCTCGCCCTCACCTCTCGTGCGCACCCCTCTCTCGCCATCCTCTCTCTAGACCTCCCCTCTCTCGCCCCTCCCCTCTCTCTCTCCCGAACCTCTCTCTCGCCTTGCTCTCCCTCACCCTCCCATCTCTCTCACCCTCCACTCTCTCCTTCCCCTATCTCGCCACCCACTCTCTATCCCTCGCCTGCACTCTCAATCCTCTCACTCTCTGTCTCCCCTCCCTCACACTCCCCTCACTCTCTCCCTCCCCTGTCTCGCCCTCCCCTCTCTTGCCCTCCACTGTCCCGCCCTCCGAACTCTCTCGCCTTCCTCTCTCGCTGGCTCTCCCCTCTCTCTCCCTCCCCTCTTTCTTGTCCTCCCCTCCCTCTCCTCTCACCAACTACTCTCTCGCCTTTCCCTCACTCGCCCTCATATCTCTCAACCTCCCTTCTCTCTCACCCTCCCTTCTCTCTCGCCCGCCCCTCTCTTGCCCACCCCTCTCTTGGCCACCCCTCTCTTGCCCACCCCTCTCTCGCACACCCCTCTCTCGCCCACCCCTCTCTTGCTCTCCCCTCTCTCATCCACCCCTCTCGCACCCTTCCCTGTCGTGAGCACCCTTTGCTCGCCATCCTCTCTCTCGCCCTCTCATCGCTCGCCCCTCCCTTCTCTCTCGCCTTAACCTCTCTCGTCCTCCTGTCCCTCACCCTCCCCTCTCTCACCCTCCCCTCTCTTGCTCTCCTCTCTCTCGAACTATCTGGTCTCTCACCCTTCCCTCTCTCGCCATCCTCTCTCTTGCCCTCCCCTCTCTCTCGTTCTCCTCTATCTCTCGCCCTCACCTCTCTCGCCCTACCATCCCCCACCCTCCCCTTTCTCTCGCCGTTTCCTCTCTCGCCCTCCCCTCTCCCTCCCCGTCCCCTCTCTCGCTCTCCCCTCTGTCACCCTCCCCTCAGTCTCTCCCTCCCCCTCCCTCGCCCTCCCCTCTCTCGAACTTCCGTCTCTCTCCCTCCCCCTTGCTCCCTTCCCCTCTCTCGCATTCCCCTCTCTTTCCCTCCCCGTCTCTTGGCCCTACCCCTCTCGTGCCCTCCCCTCTCTCCTCAACTTATCTCTCTCTCACCCCCTCTCTCTTCATCCCCTCACTCTCTCCCTCCCCTCTCTGTCGCCCTCCCCTTTCTCACCCTCCCCACTCTCGCCCTCCCCTCTCTCCTTCCCTCCCCACTCTCGCCAACCCGTCTCTGTCTCTCCCCTCTCTCACCTCCCCTATCTCACCCTCCCTTCTCTCACGCCCTTCCCTCTCTCTCCCTCTTCTCTCTCCCTCCCCCTCTCTCCCTTCCCATCTCTCACATTCCCCTCTCTTTCCCTCCCCGCCTCTTGGCCCTCCCCCCTCACGTGACCTCCCCTCTCTCCTCAGCATATCTCTCTCAACCCCTCTCTCTTCATCCCCTGACTCTCTCCATCCCCTCTCTCACGCCCTCCCCTTCTCGCCCTCCCCACTCTCGCCCTCCCTCTATCTTTCCCTCCCCGCTCTCGCCATCCCGTCACTGTCACCTCCCCTCTCTCACCTCCCCTCTCTCGCCCTCCTCTCTCTCTCTCCGTCCTCCCTCTCGCCCTCCCCTCTCTCTCACCCTCCCCTCTCTCTCCCCCTCCCCTCTCTCTTTCCCTCCCCTCTCTCATGCTCCCCTTCTCTCGTCCTCCCGTCTCTCGCCACCCTCTCTCTCGCTCCGTCTCCCACTCAGTCCCCTCACTCTCTGCCTCCCCTCTCTGACCCTCTTTCTCTCTTTCACTCCCCTCTCTCTCGCCGACCGCGCTCTCGCCCTCCCCGCCTCTCACCCTATCCCCTCTCTCTCTCCCCTCTCTCGCCACCCTCTCTCTCGCCCTCCACCACTCTCCATCCACTCACTCTCTCCCTCCCCTCTCTCACCCTCCCATTCTCTCTCCCTCCCGTCTCTCTCTCGCCTCCTTCTCTCTTTCCTTCCCCTCTCTCTCGCCGTCCGTGCTCTCGCCCTCACCGCCTCTCGCCCTCCCCCTCTCTCTCCCTCCCCTCTCTCTCACCCTCCTCTCTCTCTCCCACCCTCTCTCTCACTCCCCAACACTCTCCATCACCTCACTTTCCCCATCCACTCTCTCACCCTCCCTCTCTCTCTCTCACCCTCCACTCTCTCCTTCCCCGCTCTCAACACCCTCTCTCTCTCCCGCACTCTCAATCCTCTCACTCTCTGCCTCCCCTCTCTCACCCTCCCCTCTCTCGCCCTCCCCTCTCTCCCTGACTCCCCTTCTCTTGCCCTCCCCTCTTTCTTGCCTTCCCCTTACTCACTCCCTCTCCTCTCTCACCCACTGCTCTCTCGCCCTTCCCCTCTCCCTCGTCATCCCCTCTCTCGTTCTCCCCTCTCTCACCCTCCTCTCTCTCTTCCCTCCCTCTCTCTCGCCCAACCCTCTCTCGCCAGCCTCTCTCTCTCCCTCCCCCTCTCTCCCTTCCACGCTCTCGCACTCCCCTCTCTTTCCATCCCAGTCTCTTGGCCCTCCCCCTCTCATGCGCTCCCCTCTCTCCTCAACCTATCTCTCTCTCTCACCCCTCTTCTTCACCTCACGCTTGCCCTCCCCTCTCTGTCACCCTCCCCTCTCTCGCCCTCCCCTCTCTCTTTCCCTCCCCGCGCTCTCGTTCCCGTCTCGCTCCCTCCCCTCTCTCTCTTCACCTCTCTCACACTCCACTCTCTCTCCCTCCTCCCTCTCGCCTGCCCCTTTCTGTCGCCCTCCCCCTCTCACGCCCTCCCCTCTCTCTTCTCCTTTCTCTCCATCTCCCTTCCCCTCCACTCTCTCTCCCTCCCCTTCTCCTGCTCCCCTCTCTCGCCCTCCCCTCTCTCGCCATCCCCTCTCTCGCCACCCTCTCTCCCTCCCCCTCACTCTCAATCCCCTCACTCTCTGCCTCCCCTCTCTCACACTCCTACTCTCTTTCCCTCCCACCTCTTTCGCACTCCTCTCTCTCTCCCTCCCCTCTCTCGTCCTCCCTCCCTCCTTCCCTCCCCTCTCTCGCTGACCCCTCTCTCGCCTTCCCCGCCTCTCGCCCTCACCCCCTCTCTCCCTACCCTCTCTCTCCCTACCCTCTCTCGCCATCCCCACTCTCTCCCTCCCCTCTCACGCCCTCCCCTCTCACCCACCTCTCTCTCCGACCCCTCACTTCCCCTCCCCTCTCTCTCCCTCCCCTCTCTCTCTCCCTCCCCACTCTCTGCCCTCGACTGTCTCGCCATCTCCTCTCTCTCACCCACCCCTCTCTCGCCCTCCCCTCACTCGCGCTCCCTGTCTCACACCCTCCCCTCTCTGCCTGCCTCCTCTCCCTCTCCCTCCCCCTCTCGCCCTTCCCCTCTCTCGCACTCCCCCTTCTTTCCATCCCCGGCTCTCGACCCTCCAGTCTCTCCCCAACCTATCTCTCTCTCTTCCCTCTCTCTTCATCCCCTCACTCTCACCCTCCCCTCTCTCGCCTTCCCTCTCTCTTCCTCTCATCTCTATCGCCCTTCCCTGTTTCACCCTCCCTCTCTCTCTCTTGCTCCCCTCTCTCTCCCTCTCCTCTCTCTCTCCCCCTCTCCTCTCTCGCCATACCCGTCTCTCGCCCTCCCCCGCTCTCTCCCTCCCCTCTCACAACTCTCTCTCTCTCCCTCCCTTTCTCACTCCATCTCCTCACACTCTCCCTCCCCTCTCTCGCTCTCCCTCTCTATCTCACTCCCCTCTTTCTCGCCCTCCTTTCTCTCCTTCCTCTCTCTATCGCCCTCCCTCTTTTGCCCTCCCTCTCTCTCTCCCTCCTCTCTCTCTCGCCCGCCCCTCTCTCGCCCTCCCATCTCTCTAGCTCTCCCCTCTCTCACGCCCTCCCCTGTCTCACTCCCCCTCATCTCTTCCCCACCGCGCTCCCGTCCTTCCCGACTCGCCCTCCCCTCTTGCTCGCCCTCCCCTCTCTCGCCCTCCCCTCTCTCGTCCACCCCTCTCTCGTCCGCGCCTCTCTCGCGCTCCCATCTCTCTAGCCCTCCCGCCTCTCTAGTTGTCCCCAGTTTCACTCCCTCTGATCTCTCCCACCGCTCTCTCGCCCTTCACTCACTCGCCATTCCCTCTCTCTCGCCCTCCCCTCTCTCGCCCTCTCTTCTCTCGCCTGCCCCTCTCTCAAACTCACATTTCTAGCCCAACACTCTCTCACCCACCCTTCTCTCACCCTCCCCTCTCTCTCGCCCGCCCCTCTGTCTCGCCCGCCCCTCTGGCTCAGCCTCCCTTCACTCCCGCCCTCCCCTCTCTCACACACATCTCTCTCGTCCTCCCATCTCTTGCTTCTCCCCTCTCTCTTGCCCTACCCTCCCTCGTCCTCCTCTCCCTCGCACTTCCCTCTCTCGCCCTCCCCTCCCTTGCCATCCTCTCTCTCTCTCGCTCCCTTCTCTCTCTCCCTCCCCTCTCACGCACTCCCCTCTCTCACCCTCCCACTTTCTCCCCACCGTCTCTCTCTCCCTCCCCTCTCTCTCTCGCCCTTCACTCTCTCGCCCTCTCTCTCTGTCACTCCCCTCTCTCTCCCTTCCCTCTATCTCACGCTCCCCTCTCTCGCCCTCCCCTCTCTCACCCTCCCCCTCTCTCCCCACACTCTCTCTCTCCCTCTCCTCTCTCTCCCTCTCCTCTCTCTCCCTCCCCTCTCTCTATCCCGCACCCCTCCCATGCCCACCCCTCTCTCTCTTTCTCCTCTCTCTCCCCTCCCCTCCCATCCCACGCTCTCCCCTCTCTCTCCCTCCCGTCTCTCGCTCTCCCCTCTCTTTCTCCCTCCCCTCTCGCCCTCCCGTGCCTCACTCCCTCTCCTCTCTTTCCCGCCGCTCTCTCGCTCTTCCTTCACACGCGCTACCCCCTCTCTCGTCCTACCCCCACTCTCGCCCTCCCCTCACTCGCCCTCCCCTCTCTCTCGGCCTCTCCTCTCTCGCCCTCCTCTCTCTCGACCTCCCAAAACTCGCCCTCCCTTCTCTCTCCCTCCCCCCTCTCGCCCTCCCCTCTCTCTCACCCTCACCTCACTCGCCATCCACACTGTCTCCCTCCCCTCTCTCGTCCTCCCGTCTCTCACCCTCACGTCACTCGTCCTTCACTCTCTCTCTAACCCTCACCTCACTCGCCCTCCACTCTCTCTCTCTTCCTCTCCTCTCTCTCCCTCTCCTCTCTCTCTCCCTCTCCTCTCTCTCTCTCCCTCCCCTCTCTCTCGCCCTCCCCTCTCTCGCCCTCCCCTCTCTCGCCCTCCCCTCACTCTCTCCCGCCCCCTGTCTCGCCCTCCTCTCTCTCGTCCTTCCCCTCTCTTGCCCTCCCCCTCTCACCCTCCTCTCTCTCGCACTCA